>NC_133580.1:61508305-61808305 GCF_964106895.1 Numenius arquata | reverse complement strand
AGGAAAGGAGCTGAGGGTTCAGGTTGACTGTAATCTGGCAAAGGGCCATTGCAGCGAAGAAGCCAACAGCCTCCTGGGCTGCATTTAGGAGGAGTTTGAGGGAGGTGATCCTTCCCTCAGTGCTGGTGAGAGATATCTGGAGTAGGATATTCAGTTTGGGCTCACCATTTAGAAGAAAGACATGGTTGTACTGGGGCGAGTCCAGAGAAGAGCCATGAGTATGATTAAGGGCTTGGAGGATCTGCCATGTGAGGAGAGGCTGAGAACGCTGAGACCGTGCAACCTGGAGAAGGGGCATCTTACCAGTGTGTGTAAATATATGATGGGGACAGAGTAAAGAAGACAGAGCCAGACTCTACCCAGTGTTTCCCAGTGAAATGCAAGAGGCACTGGGCACAAAGTGAAACACAGAAAATTCCATTTAAACATAAAGAAAAGCGTTTTCCTCGAAGGATGGTCAAACACTGGCACAGGTTACCTAGAGGTCTTGCGAAGTCTCCATCCTTGGAGATATTGAAAACCTTACTGGACACAGTCCTAGGCAACCCACTGCTGGTGACCCTGCTCTGAGTGGGGGGTTGTACCAGACAACCCCCAGAGGTGCCCTCCGAGCCCAGCTGCCGTCCTGTGACAGGGACCTTGAACTCTGCCGCTTCCTATCCAACCTTCCCTGGTCCACGCTGTCTCAGCCTGAGGCTGAAATGCTCTAGATCTGAAGACTCTGAATTTTGTGGTGAGCAATTCTTTAAAGATTGGTAGAGTGTTGCAAGTGTGGAGTCTGGAGAAGAGAAGGCTGAGGGGAGACCTTATCAATGCTTATAAGTATCTGAAGGGTGGGCTGAAGGAGGAGGGAGCCAGACTCTTTTCAGTGGTTCCCAGTGAGAGGACGAGGGGCAACGGGCACAAGCTGGAACATAGGAGGTTCCACTCAAATATGAGAAGAAACTTCTTCACGGTGAGGGTGACAGAGCCCTGGAACAGGCTGCCCAGGGAGGTTGTGGAGTCCCCTTCTTTGGAGACTTTCAAGACCCGCCTGGATGCAGTCCTGAGTAACATGCTCTGACATGCTCTGGGCAATCCTGCTTCGGCAGGGGAGTTGGACTAGATGATCTCTATGGTCCCTTCCAACTCTAAAAATTCAGTGAAATTCAGTGAAATTCGGTGAAAGTGTAATAAGGAAAGCATTGGGAGGAAAATTTATTGTAATAGGTAGGCTGGCTGAGCCTTATTGAAAAACTATGCTGATGCAGTTTAGCTTTGTACAGAGACACATAGAGCTTTCTATAGTTGTTTTTTGACTATTTTTACCAAAATGAATTACAGTAAAATATTGTCTCTCTTCAGAGAGATGATGGATTTAAGATTGAGTTGCAGATTATGTGTCTGTGAGAAAAAGGGTCATAAGGTGTGGGGAGTTAAGCTGAGGTCTCATTGTCATGAAGGTTCTGTTACTCGTTCTTCACTCAAGTGTGTTTTAGAGGATTGAAGTGCTAGTTACAGACTTTCTAGCAATGGAAATACACTGTAAACTGAATCAAAATTATACAGGCAAATCCTCACCAGGGTAAATTGTTGTTAGAAAATACTTATTGGAGAAAAGGCAGAGTCAAACCTAACACACTGATTGAATTACACAGGATAGAAGGAACTGGAGAGGGAAACCTAGACATTTACATTTTTATAAGCTTTAGTATTTTGGGCTATAACTTTTAGCTGTAGGCTATATGATTGACATAAAATAAATAAGATATTGCAGATACCAGGAAAGTATCATGAATCAAAACAAAACCACCCCAAAACCTTGGGTTCTGGGTGTGGAAAGGATTCAGGTCACTCAGTCACACTGCTGAATCCATGTTTCTCATCCCACTTTTGTTATAAAATTGAGAAAAAAGGCAAAATGGTTAGAAACCTTAGATTTCCCCAATTGCCATGAAGTGCTTAGTAGGTCATTAAATATAAAAACAATGTATATAAGGTTAATTTTACTCCTCAAAAAGCTGTGCTTTATTAGCAATATGGAGGTAGTACTTCCACTGTCTTCCGTCATGGAATTTTAAACTTCATGGAGTTTAAACTTCATGGAGTTATAAATCTACAATGTTTGTAGATTAAACAGATGTTTTCTGAATGTTTAAATACAACGTAGTATAATACTAGCATACTATTATTTATAATATACTAGTATATTATAGTATATTATTATTGTTAGTACCATTGCAATAGTTTTTAAATAGTGCATTTAATTTTACTTAGTATTTAATTTGTATAAATAACTAGACATTTCCGATAAGTGGAAATTAATCATACATTATCATTTTTATTCTATAATTGGTCTAAACAATTTGAGCCCAAACTTACCCACTAGATAGGGAGAAAAAAGGACAGGCCTGTGTGTGCCAGATTCTGCCTTGGATAGATGTGGGTGGTTTAATCAACATGGCCCACACGTATCTGAGACAGAATATTAGACTGTCTTTTTACTGCCTTTCGTGCCATACTATCAAATCTGACAGTAGCTTTTCCTGGGAATTGACAGATTCATGCTGTTTGGGTTTGAATCCGCTCACCAGATAAGGTCTTATAAAGGTGGAGGGGCGTTCCCATGAGCTCTTCAGCTCCAAAAGCCTTGCAGCTCTTCCAGAGAGCAGCAAAACTGGAGATTTACTGTTGTCCAGCTTCCTGGAGGAATCCCTCCCTCCACGTCCCAGCTAGATGGACTATGTCTGGGAGGGAACACACCTGATGTGCTATTTCACTGGGACAAATTTCGGCAAATAGAACTAGAGGCAGAATAACAGCAATGACATCGGTACGGAATTCCATGAGGTTTTGCTTTGTTTGTACTGATTTGTTTATTTCCATTATAAAAACATACGTAAGTGAACATACCAACCTCTGGCTCACATGCATGTCAATTAGCCATGGCCAGAGATGTCAATTAACAATTAACAGAAAGCTCTGGCTTTTTTTCCTGCGGTGCTCAGGAAAGCTCATTGCAATCAACGGGAAGTCTTCTCCTGGGTTCCCTGGCCCTTACATCTGGCTGAGGGAGAGTTGGTTGTAACTTCTCCATTTAATTACTAGAGATCCAACTGTGATAATCTCTCAAGCAAGAGACTTTCATGGTCTAACTAGCACTTTACAGGACAGCTCAACGTTTTGTGTTGGGAGCCAAAAACCCCACAGCCCCAACCAGTGGAGTTCCTCAAGCCCATCTATAGGATGTTGATGAGATAATCAGCTGCAGGCTGCACCAGAGCTTCCAGACACAGCTCCTTTAAGCTATAGGCATAGGGTGGTTTTTTTCATTCTGTTGCTGATTCTGTGGAACTTTTAAAGGCTTTTTATATTTTATGTTTTTATATTCGTGTCTGTTTTATTACTTATTTTATATCCTAGCTTTAATTGAAGACATAGGACTTGACAGGATTCAGAGCTGCAAAAACCAGCCTGGAAGCAATAAAACCAATATTTTTATTTCACTGATTAACACTTCCATTGTTTCACTTCTATACCAACTTGGCAGTTATCTTAGATGGCGTATATGTATATGCTAAATCCAAGTCTCTGCCCCTGAGAGCTTCTGCTGTAACAGCAATACACGAGCAGTTCAGCGAGCAAGGAGAGGTTTGCTATCGAGCTCTGCTTCTGCAAAGAGGCCCTGAACCTTCATTCTGTAGAGAGGGCATTGAGGTTTTGACAGCCTATCTTTGGGACACAAAGCGAGGAAATGTTCCTCTATTCCTAGCCCACAAATAATACCAGTTTCCTGTGAACTAGAAAAACATGTTTACTTTCTATTTTATTCAAATCTCCCTTGGGAAAAAACAAATGCTAACAGTACCATCACCACCACATGGAGTGTGTGGTACCACAATTATATTACAGACAGTATTTTTAACTGGCTTTCTGCTCATAGCTAGTCAGGCTCACAAAACCCCTGAACTGCACAAATTATCGCCATTCCCACCTAGGGATCGTTGGGCTTTTTGGCTCAATTTGTGATGGAAAAATAATTTTAGACTTAAACATATTCCTGAGAGAATAAAGTGTTTTACACTCAGGCAAACATATTTAAAAGGGGAAATAAATGAAAGGACAGCGTGAAAATAATGGTTGCTAGGATCGGGGTGACAGAGGAGCAGCTAAATCATTCTCGTCGCATGCCCAGGCCAAAAAGCAGGAGCGTGACCTAAGTGCCTCCCTCCTCAGGAGGCAGGCCTTGGGCCATTTAATATGTCAGATGGTTTCATTCTTTTCTTCAGAATTCCCCAGGAATGATACTTAAGAAATTATACATAATATAACTGTTACTGACCTATAAAGCTTCTTGCCTGTGTTCATAGATTGAATTAATTGATTTCCCGACCGCTCATATTTGGGCAAGTGTCACAAATCCACCTGCCTTACTTCAGTTCTAAAATTGTATTTAGGTCTTGATCCACAGGAAGGGGATACAAACTCACATGTAGCTGAGCTGTTACACCACTGAATAGGCTAAAGGTACGTCATTCCAGTGGATGACACGATATATTTTGTGCAAAATAGTCACTTCAGGTATGCCTTTCTTAGAGACATTTTCATATAAATAACTATTACCTGTTGCTAAATCCAGCTGATCTTTGTCAGCTTGCTTTGCTATCTGGGGATTTGCTAGCACAAGTGAAGCAAACGTTAAGGGGCAGTGCCCGCTTCTCATGGGAAATAGTACTTCCTCGGATACTTAGCTTGGGATGAAGGATGCTGCCCAGGACAAACTGATAATATAAATCAGCATTCCAGCGATCTGGAATTAATGCCTGAATGCTGAGGGGCGGGTGAATTTTCCTTCTAGTATATCCAGTATCTTACAATGTAGCATGTCACATTTCACACTATAAAAAGGTCTTTTCTGGGTAATGTGACTGTAAGAGCCTGTTAGTGTTTGTATACATGCAGGAACAAACCTACATCTGCTTTCCTAAGCCTGAGGATTGTGCTCAGAACCTCACCATCTGCAGTCGTGGCTACTCCAATGTATTCTTGCAGGCAGATGATACAGCATCTCTTATTAATATTGTTTGATAAGTCCCATTAAAAGGCCTTCATTCTACTTATTTATAATTTTGCCAAACTTGATCTGATAAAGCTGAAATTGGTTTTGCTTTTAGGTAGTTCTTTTTTTATTTCAGCCAAAAAGGGTTTCTTCTTTCCACCCAAATGAAAAAATACTGTTTTGTCCATGTTACCAAAGTCTTGCAGCTTTGTTTTGTAAATGCCTAGAAATCTGTATGTTCTGGAGTAGGATTTCTCACCTTTGTGGCAGAGGTTTTCCCTTTGTCCTCTTGGTGGAAATCTGGCTGAATTTAGCAAATGTATAAATCTTTGGGGAAGAAACTTGCCCATTCTCAAGGTGGCCCTGCAAAGGAAGCAGCTTGACCTGAATGTAGAGGAAAGAAGAGGCGAGAGGAGGAAAGAAAAGAGAAAATCAGGGCAAGATGACATTGATGAAGGGAGAGAAATAGCAACCGGGAGGTGAAAGGAGAAGATGGAGGAAGATTAAGTAAGGGAGAGTTGGAAGTCAGTGAGAGAAACATGGGGAACGGTGAGATGTTTGGCTGAGTGGGGGGCACAAAGGGAAGAGGTCCTCTTGCCTGGCCCCTGGCTGCATGAGAAGCTGAAGGAAGGATGGAGAGATGGCGGTCGTTTGGAGAAAGAATCTGCTGTTAGGAGGAGGCAGAGTTGCTGTTAGGAGGAGGCAGAGTGGGGAAAAGGGCACAGGGAGAATCTTGGGGGGAAAAACCACAAAATCAAGACCTAGAAGGAGGGCTTAGACTGCTGAGGCGGGGAGCCTGGGACAAGGAGCTGGGGTAGCCTGGCTGGGTGGGAATGGCACCAAGAAAGTGAGTGTGAAGCTGGTGTTTTGTGGAGAGTGGAGCAGAACAGGGAGACTGTGACTGAGACTAGATATCTCGGCCTGCTTAAGTAAGGAGAATTAGGAAATCAGATGGGTTTTTGGAAGGGTCCCTGAGCAAGAGAAAAAAGGGCAGTCTGTGAGGAGGGGGAGAGAAGAGAAGATGGGGGGATACTGGGAGCTGAACAGTGAACTCGCAGGATAACCCATGCAAGGCAACTGATCTTAAGGTGAGAAAATGGATGATTGGACCATGGGGGTAGGTGAGCAAAGAGATTGGAGAAAGAATAAAGATTAAGACTTGGATAGGAGACAGGACTGGAAGGAGATCCGGTTGCGGCAAACCCCACAAGGATGTAGGCAGAAAGCCTTGCAGTAGCTGGGCAATGAAGCTGGAAAGAAAATCTGCCTGGCAGCCCAACCCTGGAGCAGGGGTACTCTCAGGGTGCTCTCATGGACCTGACACCAGGAAAGGAAATCACAAGAGTTTCCCCATACTCAAAGTGCTGCTGCAAACACTCACTCTCCAAGCTCCTGTGCACTGGTTCTGAGGGTGTCCATATGATGCTCCTTTAGGGAAGTGTGGGAGGTGGGAGGTGTGGTGTGGGAGGGAGGAGCACTACAAAACCATGCACAGAGATAACTTTGTTAAAAGTGTATTCTGTGGATTAAAAGCCAAGCTCTAAACCATGAAGGAATTCCAATGGCAGTATCATATATGGTTTCGTTCAGTCCTGTTCACAGAATCACAGAATGATATGGAGTTGGAAGGGACCTCTGGAGATCATCTAGTCCAACCCCCCCGCCAGAGCAGTCCACCTAGAGCAGGTTGCACAGGAACGTGTCCAGGCAGGTTTTGAATGTCTCCAGAGATGGAGACTCCACCACCTCTCTGAGCAGCCTGTTCCAAGACTCTGCCATCCTCAAAGTGAAGAAGTTCCTCCTCATGTTTAGATGGAACTTTCTGCGTTCAAGTTTGTGCCCATTACCTCCTGTCCTGTCACTGGGCACCACTGAAAAAAGACTGGGCCCTTCCTCTTGACACCCACCCTTTAAGTATTTATAGGCATTGATCAGATCCCCCCTCAGTCTTCTCTTCTCTAGACTAAAAAGACCCAAGTCCCTCAGCCTTTCCTTATAAGAGAGATTTTTTAGTCCCTTGATCATCTTCAATCATCTTTGTAGCCCTTTGCTGTACCTTCTCCGGCAGTTCCCTGTCCTTCTTGAACTGGGGAGCCCAGAACTGGACACAGCACTCCAGATGGGGCCTCACCAGGATGGAGTAGAGGGGGAGTATAACCTCCCTTGACACCTGCTGTTTGTGTGATATTACACCATACAGTATTTAGACTATACTTGCCATTATTGTCTGTGACTGCCTCTGGGGAATCACAAACCCAAGACCAGCGTACAGCTTGCTCTGTGCTCTGCAAGGTGTGAGTTCACATTTTGGGTGCAAGGATGGCTAAACTACATCCTGAAGTGGCCACGGGTATCAAGATGTCCTACAATCCTGCCTTCACGTCATTTACTGGGAGTCCTTCTAGAGTCCACCTGACTCTGGCAGAAAATGCATGGTGTTGCTAAAATCCTGTTGAGAGCCACACCTGAGTGTGTCCATCTGCTGGGAAGAAGGGAAGGAAAAGCACGTTTGCCACATTCACATTCCTGTGCCCAGGAAAGGACTGTATGAATGCATGCAGCAGAGCTGAGAGTGAGCAGACATATGTGCTTGAACGTTTATATACACAATTACATTTTGGAGGAGAAAAAAATCAAGGAAAAGTCCTTTGCACTTAAAATGCACAAAGTTTGTGATGATCCCTAGACTTTGTAAGAGCTGTTCCCCAGCCTTTTGTTGTTCTTGGGAATACCGTCTCCTGCACAAATAAGCTTGTTACCCCTGTAGAGAGTTTCATGCTTATCCTAGAAATTAAATGATTTTTTTAAGCCATTGAGTACTTCAGGAAGAGAGCCAAAATCTTGAAACCCCTTCAATCTTCTGTGGCAAGTCAACATGGTGACCCAAGGACAGGTCTGCTTATTAATACGGGTTTCCATGAGTGTTTCTTCTGGAGGTGAACATTAGCTATAATAGTTTATGCCGGACATTTGCATTAGCTATTTTCAATTTTACAGACAGGGTCTGCATGTGCATCTGTCATTGAAATTCAGGTTCCACGGGGCACATCCTTATAGGCACCTCTATTCCTCTTCATCCCTTTGGTCCTCCACTTTGTTGTTCACAGTAGCATATCCCTGTGGCAAACACAGATAATGCTGACTAGGAAAAGTAATAAGAATAAGGTATTTAATGTGTTTCTGGCCTTCTTTAACATGTTGTAGCTGTGAATACAAGGCAAAAAGCAACACCATGCTACTTTGGGAACAGTCTATAAACTGCAGTTAAAACAGTTTTAAGATATTTATGCAGTGCGTAAGTCACGTGAACAGAGGTTTATCACAATCAGTAGGAATGCTGGATTTTCATATCACACATTCGCTGCTTAGGATGATTAGCAGGAAATTTAATTTGCACTAATTAGCCTTAGGGGAGCAAGAAATTAACTTGATGGGTAAATTTCACGTTTTACTATATACCATACCAACATGGAAAAATTTCAGTTAAAGCCTGGGTTTAGTCCTCTGCTGATACACTGGACTTCAGTTTTTCTAAATTAAATTAAAAGACTGTAGAAAATTAATATATGCATGGTGAGTGGGTGGGGGTTTTTAGGAGCTAGAGTCATAGAATAGTCATTCAACGTATTCATTGAATTGTCAGCCACTTCCAGAGAGTGTGGTATATTTTTGTACATTAAATTACATTAATATCTAACATAACAGCAAAAGTTTTAACAAGTCTTAATTTTCTATATTTGTGTATTTTCATTATAAAATGTGCATTATGGCTGCACATGCAATATTCCACATTGTAATGCACAGAGCAGAAACAGTTTTCACAGAAGTGCTGTGAAAACGCCATACTTTTTAATTTACAACACCCACTTGCAAATACATTTTTAGGGTCAGGAGCCTTTGTTCGTATGCTGGCAAAATTCCTATGAAAATAATTTTTTTTTAGAAATTACTCTCAAAAGTAAACAGCAGATGAGGGAGGCATGACTCACCGCATCGTCCTAATAGACAAAGAATTAGGAACTAATAAGCTCTAATCTTGCCTGTTGATGGGGACATTTCTATCTCATTTTTCCAAAACACAGTTTAAATCTCATGGTTTTTCCCTCTGTAAAATGGAGGCAATTTTTATGTACCCACCACTTCAGAATTACTGTGGATTGATTAATACTGCATGCAAAGCAATGAGTCATTCGGTATGGAAGTATCGGTCTATTATAAACTGAAGTGTTCTGTCATACCAGGCTTGTGGTTGCATCCAAATTTATCTGCCAAAAAGGAGATGGAAAACATCAGTTGCATACGAGATAATTGCCTTTGATGTCAGTGCTTCTGTTAGTTTGTGCATCTGAAATACACCCAGAAGCTCACTGTCACTATTGCGTATTTGGAATTAGACCTTGTAGTAGAAAGGTCTAATGAAACTGTTACTGGAGTGAGAGGTGTGACTTCAGGGAGAGTTGTGGCTGAGTAAGTATTGCAAGATTGGGTACCTTGAGTCCATAGTTTGAGGTTTGAATGGTGCCTGTAAGCTAGATCAGATGTCTGCTCAGACTTTCTAGCCTGTGACATAAATTCTTCTGGTCTGAAGAGAGATCTCAGGTAGACCTGTGGGTAGTCATGCATTGTGTAACATGTATCGCATTCTCAGGTCCTTCTTCAGTCCCCAGGACTCTGATTTCTCAGCAGTAACCCTCCTATTCAATCAAGAATTTGTCTGTATGTGTGGGTGGGCATATATAAATATACACGTGCCCACACACAGACAAACTTATACATGTACACAACCCCCCTATATAAATGTGCTTTGCCTGTTTGGGTGTAGGAGTATATTTCTGTAAGTGCTCACCACTTGTATTTATACATTTAAGAGTAATATCCAACTTTCAGTCATAATTGACACCATGTGGCTTTCTTTATAATAATTACTTTGGGACAAAAAAACCTTGCAGATGGTTTCAAGAATGACTCTAACTCTCCATCAATGTAAAAAGATTAAATCAGATGAGCCCACTCCCTCTGAATGGCGTAAGCCATTTTCATTGATTTCAATGGGAGCAGGCGCGACTCCATTTCTACAGCAGACAGAGGACATGTATTATATTCGTTAAATGAAAGTTTGGTTTCATTGCGCTTAAAATTATTCAAGTTCTGTTAGCAAATAGTTTGAGATTTTTTTAACCTAGAGCATTTGCTGAATTCTGCTTTGTATTTTCCTCACAGCAATTGGAAGGACCCTCATTCCTCGTTATTTTAGCACTGTCTTTGAAGGAGGTGTAACAGACCTGTATTACATTCTCAAGCACTCAAAAGAGTCATACCACAACTCATCCATCACAGTGGACTGTGATCAATGCACCATGGTCACTCAGCATGGAAAACCCATGTTTACCAAGGTAACAGGGAAGACTCAATAAAGCATGTTGTTCTTTTGCTTTTTTTGTTGGATTTTATTTTTTCTTACTTTCTTTTTCAGTGTGTATAAGGGTGAAAAATACTGGCTGTTGCATTTTTCTGGTAGACTGAGATTATTTCTAATACTGAAAACCCTTGAAGCCATTTAATTACTATTTTCTATATTCATTACGTGACTGGAAAATTCTGTGGGCATCCCCTGCAATTCTCCCAGAAAGATTGCAAGAGAAGCACATAATGCCAGGTTGCCGGAACCATCAGCTGTACATGAATTAAATTCAACCTGCCCGTCTCCTTTTCTCTGGGCTTGATTTTAAAGCAACAATGAGATTTCACCTTGCGGGTACCTACCATTTGGGATGATATGCTTTACGTTTGATACTTACCCAGTTCAAGGACTATAAATCTTTAGGAAAACAGTGATTTAATACAGTAGGATGCCAGTCCAAAGGGCAGGAAGGAGTCAATTGGTTTAAACATGCTCTGGATCAGGCAGTTAGTGAATATTCAATATTTGTAATTGATAGTGAATTATCTTCATGCATTGGTCACTTCTAGTCCTGTAATTAAACTGAGTGCCATATATTTAGAAAAAAACAGTACCAAAAAGGTAGAAAATACACATTAAAACAAAAATTTTCTTCTATTCAAAAACTCAGTAAACTGATTTTCTGAATGGAAATGTACCCTTTTGTAAATGAACAGGAAATGATGATTTTCCATCTTGTACCTGTTCATCTGTAGGAATTTTAACCTTTGTATGGAGAAAAGCACAAAAGGAGAAGGAGCGGCAGAAGGAGATAACCCATCCCTGTTGCCCTTGGCCTGCAGGACTGTAGAGGTTTTAGAGTCAAAAAAGGCACAGGCTGTTGACAGTGTCATGACCAGGGCCCGCATGGCTTGTGCTGTGTTAGTGTGTTTGTGAGTCCCATCCCTTCGTGGTGTCTTCCCTGACGTCTCCATGGCTCTTGGAGCGGGGCTCAAAGAAGAGGGAGAGGAAGCTCCTAGTGAGCTGGGAGGTGTGCATTTAATGGTGTCCTTCTTCCAGCTCTCCCACTCCAGCCCCTTTGACTTACACAGATACAGAGAGAGAGAGAGAGATGCAAAGAGACCAGACATTCCAAGGTAGCACTTTTTCACCACGAGAAGTTGTGCGTGCTGACCATATGCAGAGGACATGACAAGGGTAACAGCGGTTGCTTCTTTGGGTAGCTCCTTAAACCGATTTCTGTTATTCCCCTTTGTTTTCACTTTAATACAGTAGCAAATAAAAGATTGGGGTTTTTTAGATCAGTAAACAAAACACACATTTCTTGTTTCAGTTAGTTTCTTTTACTTCTCATAACAGCACATTACAGTGTTGTTTGTTTGAAAAGGAGACTAGTATCCAGCAGGACAAAGGTAGACTAGCAGCAGGGAGGGGGCTGGGGGCACCCCTCGTGTGAGGGGGGACACAGTCACCTCCCGTGGCACCATCCTGCTGTGAGCAGTGAGACCTTCCCTGGGCGCCGCAGCCCTGGCAGCCCACCCCTTGCTTCAGCCCTGACTTTACAGCCCTGGCAGCCCACTGCCTGCCTCAGCCCTGACGTTTCTGCTGCGGATTCCAATATAAATCTCTGCAGCCCGGTAGAAAAGTTCAGGTGGGGACATGATTTGGATTCTAGGAGAAAAATTAGGGGGGTGGGTGGGTTATGGCTATATGTTTAAAATATGACTGTGTTAGTAAGAGCAAATTTGAAGTAAAACACAGTAGTTGGTGGAATAAGGGAGAAAATAATATATTACTTTCTCGGAGATAAGTTAGAGCTGAATATTGTCTCAGCTGAAGGTGTGTAACTTCTAGCAGAGGTACTGAGGGCACAGCTCTTGTACCCACAGGTAAACTCCTAACTCTCACAGCATCGGTGGTGGAACAAAGCAGACCTCCCATAATAAGCAGCAGTCCAATGGACTGTGTAGCTGCTTAGATCACGTCTGAATTTGACCCAGTGAAACTACCACAAAGGGTTTTCTTATTGCAAAAATACAAACCATATTTGTTAATAGCTGTTTCGGTTTCACAACTTGTAAGCTACAAATTCACTAACTTCTAATATAATGGGCTGAAACAGTTCTCATCACGTTTTGAATCAGGAATCCACAGCTGCATTTTATTCATGTCAACATTTTCCTAGTTACAAGAACTCACTGCATACTGCAGTATGGGACGAATATATAAAATGGCATTTCGAATTTTTTTTTCAAACAAATATGGCTAAAACATGCCTAACAGTAACAATATGGATAGTCCAGCTTGTCTTTAGAGGGCAAGAGGTCCTAGTAAAATGTCACACACTTTAAAATTGTTTTATCAAGGTATAAATAAATGCTATAAAGAATTTAATATAGTTCAATGGCATGAATTAAATGTGGTAAGAGAAGAGACTGATGCCCTAACTGCCATGTTTGTTTACCTGGCAAATGCTTCGTTTTTTTTCTCCAGGTAAAGGAAAGCTTTAGGAGTTCTCCTGTTTTCACCATGTTTACCGACACTCCAACTTTATGTATAGGCAAACTGTTTTTCTGCAGTTAGCGATGTGTGTTTATATTTCCCAATAGACTGGCAGAGGCGAGCTTTTCCTTCACCACTAGAGCAGTGAGCACCCCATGTTCTAACCGTTCTCTTCCTGCGCCCAACAGTGGGGCTAACCAGCTGGGTTTTATAGGTGAAGCCCTTGAAACTCAGTGATTTTAATCCTTAGTAACAATCTCAGGCATCTCCCAGATTGTGTAAGCTTTATGTTTATTTTCAAGCACAGATTCAGGTGTGAGAAACAGTCATTAGCAAGAGGGGAAGAGTTTTTAAAGATGCCTGGTGTTAGGAGAGCGAGACTCTGAGCAATAAGGCACAGGACCACAGTTGGTTTTCATAGGTGCGAGCAGTTGAAATTCCTACAATTAATAAGTGCAATGAAGGGGTTAAAAAGCTATTGGTTAGTTTGAGAAATGTTCTTTTTTAGTTTTTTCCTGGCCTAGTCTAGAGCAACCACGTGACATACTGAATGCCTGCCAGCCTCTTTCTTGTTGATCCTCCGGAGACCATCTGTGCTGGGGGCATTGATTAGAGTGTGTCTGCTGGGATTACATCTTTTCTGTTGCCATGCCAACTAATCAGCTGATTTTGGTTACCACAGAAACAAAATGTCAGAGCTCACAGTACGGTAACATGAATTCAGCACAACAGAAAATGTTTTCTTAATTGGAGACCCTTTTGATTTTTTGGATTCTATGTAAAAGGCAGCTTTAAAAAAAAATTTAAAAAGAGACCCATTTAAAATAAGAACTGCGTCAATTTTATTGATTAAAAACAATGCGTAAAATTCTGCTCTACATAAGGAAATTAAATTCCTTTATAAGATGTATAAATTTTTACCACTGTGATATGAGGTATGTGTTTCAGTTTTTCTATTAAAATTTGTTAATGCCAGTGCAGAAAATAAATCTGTTAAGAGCTGTGGCGTTTTGAGCTTATCAGAAGAAACATTTGAGAAGCCACAGGTATTATTATAAAAAAATACTTTAAACTGGTTACTGGTCAGTAATCAGCATTTTTGGCTTCAACACAGTAATATTAATATAAAATGTTTTCTTCTTGTATGAATCGTTGTGTGTACACGTGTACCCCTGTGTAATTCCTTATCACAGTGCAACTGATAAGAAAATAAAAATCAGGGTCAAGTGACTAAATAAGTCATATTAAAAATTTGAAAGCATCAGTAAGGTATGTTGAAAAGGGCAGATTAGAACCTGTTGCAAGATTCTCATTCATAGGTCTACAGTAATTTTTCTAAATAGTATGCCTGTTAAAATTGCCTACATGTTTTTGCAAAAACAACCAGGAGGAAAAGCTATGATGACGTTAAGTGAACTCTTAACCAGAAAAGCCACACATTGCCCAAGTGGGAGCCAGTCGAGTCTGAGTCGGGGCTTGTAAAAAGGCTCAACAGACTCAACTGAATCTAGGATGGCGAGTTGTTCAATCAAATATTAGCTGTATTAACATTATAGTTGCAGTTTGAAAACCATTACACCCTGTTTCCACAATATCTCTGTGCCCTGCGCCTGCAAGTTTACTTCGAATAGGATTTGTAAGTCTAAATATCCAATGGAAAGAAAAAAATCAACAACAGAGGGAGTTAATTTTCAGATCATGCATCGTTTACAGTACTCCAGTCAGGATACTGTGCTGGGCACTTATTTTGCACTTTAAAGACCACCACAGCCACAGCACTTTTTCCACATAAAGTTGTGGACAGTTGTTTAAAAGCCCCCAGTAATTTCTTTTACGTTTCATTTCCAGGTAGTAACCACTTGCTGCATTTATTTCCCCCATATTTTCTCTCCTTTCTCAGACAGGACCCCTCGCAAAGCTGCGCGAGCCACTTTCTGTGGAAGCAGCTCCGTTGTCCATGACCGCAACCTCTTCTCTGCTCCCCTGGCTCTCAAACCTGCCCGATGGCAGACACCCCGTCTGGTTTTCCTTGGAAAGCTTGGGTTAATAAAAATAGATAAGAAATGAAAAATAAAAACAGTATAAAATGCCTGGAAAAGACAAGGATACTTGGAAAAGACAAGAAGGAAAAGAATTTGGCCACAGGTTTGGCCACAGACAATTCAGGTTTGGCCACAGGCATTCAAGGCTCTCTTTACTCCAATTGCAGATGAAAGGAAGGTTTATATGCCAAGCTATTGTAAGGAAAAGGCAACATAAAACAGGTTGGGAATGACTGGTTCAGCAACTTGACGTCAAGTGTGTGCAGTTGCACCGTAGCCACCTCCGCTGTGAGGGTCAGTCATTAATTAGCAGCGGCGAACTGCAAGGCAAAGAGAATTGATGCAATAAATATGATTTAGCGTACACAACATTCTGTGTTTGTAAAATGCTATAAAATCTATAGTATTATAAGTTACTGTCTCTGTGGTAAGGCCTATGAAGTAATTTTTCCCATATTTGTTTCCCTCCCCCCCCAAGAGAAAGAAAAACAATTAATCTAGCAGAGATGAACAATAGAATACTGCTCTGATATTTTTGAATGTTGTTTAATCGATGATACAATACCACCAAAAACAAAATTCCTGGGAATTTATTTCATGCATTTTGTGTATTCTAGGTGTGCACAGAAGGACGTCTTATCTTGGAGTTTACTTTTGATGATCTTATGAGAATAAAAACATGGCACTTTACTATTAGACAGTACAGAGAATTAGTCCCACGCAGCATCCTAGCCATGCATGTAAGTAATCCTTTTTTCACTTGACCTAATGCAAAGAGATGAGATTAGGTTTATGAAGAACTCCAGCAAATTTCACACCCAAGGCAATTAACTATAAATATTTTGTTTTGCCTGCAACTACATCCATTTACAAGTTCTTTCATCGCTCCCTTGTTTCCCAGTGCTCTATTGTTGCCACTGTTGCTATGTTTTCATTTTATTTTAGCACATAGTTTTTCTTTTAATCCCATTTGGTGGTCTGTATGATTTGGGTCCATAATCTCTTCTTACTGATATGAACTACACTAAATTCAGTGAATTTTCATCATTGCAGGTACGAATTATATTTAATCTTTAAATTAAGCAAACTGTTACCCTTGTATGAGACAGAAAATTAGTAATTACCTTATATTTACTTAGAAACCTTTAGAATTTTAATCCAGATTTTTTTTTTCACATTTCAAGACACTTTTTTTTTTGGTGTAATTGCATGAAAACACACACAATGGAATATTAAATTATAAAATATTCTACAGGTTGAAGTCAAACTATTATAAAGTAAATTGTTGGGGAGAAACAAAGGACAGAGTCTAATTGCCAGTTTCAGTTCTGCACTGTATAATCGTTCAGATTCATAGTGTTCCATATACAAAATTAATTGCAGGACTATGGTTTTATAGAGGGTAAGAACACAGGCCCAAATATGTGCCCATATTTTGACATCAAGTTACTTAGATATCCATAGATAAAGAGATACTCTTGGTGAGGAATTTTAAATAATTTAAGCAGCCTGGCCTTTTTGTGCAATGCTATTACAGGCCTGAAGAAAATACCTTTGAAAATCTGCCCCACTGTTTCTGTCTCAGAGTTATTTTAGAGGGCTGATCTTCTGAACTCTTCAACAGCATCCCATTAAGGGACAATGAGGATGGCCATGAGCAACAATATGTATTTAGAGGGCTGCAATTCAAAGAGAGTGGACCAGGTTAGGCAGCAACCAGCAGGTATTAATTTTAGTAATGAGATTGATCTCATTTTAAAGAGGAGGCTGGTCTCACAGGTAAAGCTCATGGCTAGGGTCAGAGAAGGACTGTGCTTGCATTTTTCCTGTTTAATTCTGGGAAAATAACTTAGATCAGAAGGGTTCTCCAGCCTGCGCTTAATGCCACTTACGTGGTCAGCTCTGCTGAAGGTGCCTCGATGAGTTCTCTCTGCTTCAGTTTCTGATCCATGAAAAGAAAGCAATACCTTCTTTACTCCTGCCTTTATCTGCTTAGTCTCCTGGGACTCCCAGCCAACAAATGGAAGGCTCAAAGTGTACTCTGATCCCTCAGAAAGCTCTTTAGTGAGGCTCTGCTCACTTGCCCCCCTGTGTGTGACTGGACCTCCTAGGTTTGTCTCTTGAATGGGTAGGGACAGAAAGAAGGTATTGGAAAACAGTCTTTATTCTGCTCCAATTTCGTAAGGGTTTGCATTTTCATGTGCAAATAGAACTCTGTAGCTTATGACATAAATTTAGCATCAATGTGTATTTTTTTCCATAGGAACAGCATCTCCAGAGAACCCTCCCTGCACTCCACCAAACACACAGAGAAAAACAAATAGACAAAAAGCAAAGTGAAAATTCTTTTTTCCTCTGTTGTTTAGGCACAAGACCCTCAGGTGCTGGAGCAGCTGTCCAAAAACATCACTCGAATGGGTCTGACAAACTTCACCCTCAACTACCTCAGGGTAAGCATACTACAGCTGATGATTATTGTGAGCATTTTTTAAAAGTTACTGCTAGCTTTGAGTCAAGGTAATGAGAGCAGAGCCTGTGACGGTCAGGTAAGAAATGGACCTTACTCTTAATGAGGATGAAGGAGAAACACAGAGACTGTAATAAAGATATAGCTGGTAACAAAACGCCATTAAAAGGATAAGAATTTTGTCATGGAGTCGAAGCAATGTGTGAGTAGCCAATGCTTTTAAAGGTCTTTCTTCTCTGAGTTGAATAATGGGTTCATTTTTTTGTTAGCAAGAAGTTCCCCACCATTTTTCCTCTCTGCTTCACTGTTCCTGAGAAAATGGCAGCTCGTTCTTCTTAAGGGCTGCCCGTCTTCTCCAGCCCTTCGACCTCCCCACCTCTCTCAGGCAGAGGCAAGGCTGAGGGAAAGCTCAGCTCCAGCCCCGTTCGCAGCAGCCCCTCAGAGCAGTCCTCGCTTCACTTGCCTCTGGGAGCCTGAGCTCCCTCCTCAGCCTTGCAGTGAATCGAGTGTGTGTTTTTTATGGTTAAATAATGCATTTGTTCCCATTGCTTTTTGACCCTTAAAGTGCATTCAAAGTTTGGAAGTTTATTTTTATTTTTGAAAGTATTCCCTGGTGTGGGCTTACAATGCATACGCTGAAATACGGGTTTGTAGAGTTCATATTTCAAGGTTAAAATTCAGATTTTTCTTATTTCTAGACATGCCACGAGTAGATAAAATGAGGCAAATTATTCAATGATGCACCAAGCTAACTTGGCCAAGAATATCTGATTTTTTTCCTTTTAATTGTGTGAGTAATTATTCCAGATGCTTTTTTAAGATAACAAGAACACTAGAAAATGCGAAAACTAAGAAAAAACTAGTTGTTTTCAGCCTGATGTAGAGCTGTACCTGATAGTCTATGTTTTAGTTGCACATCATTTGGGTCTATGATCTTTGTAACACCTTCCCACTGGATGGAGTCCTACCTCCAGAGAGTGTTTTGAACTCTTAAGGGGGACAGTGTGCAGACTGAGAGGTGTGGTGAGATCTCTCTCGCTGTATCCCTACGGCTTACACACAGCCTGTAGTTGTCCTTTCTCTCCCAGTATGATAGGCCATTGCTGGTTGTTGCTTTTGTGGTGTTAGCGTAAAAGTGACTGTTCAAATTATAGTCTGAGTTATGCTGTAGTGTAACTGAAAGAAGAATATGGCATAAAACCTCAGAGGAATAATACGTTGCATGAGAATTCTTCCATGTGTAAACACAAGGATAATGTGTGTATGTTGTGTGTTGTATGTTGTGTACAATATTATGTGTATTGTATTCTCACAGTTAGTTTAGACTCTGGTTCGGTATACAGAGTGACTGTTGCTCTTTGGCAACATCTCTATAGCCACACCATCGCTGTCTGGTGGTGAAGCATCCTAGAGCACTTTATCCAGAAATCCCAACCTGGGATTCCTCCTTGGTCACGCCAAGTTTTGTGTTACGCCCTCGTGGCAAACTGGGCAAGAAGCAGCTATTTTTGGTAGACTATTTCCATATTTTCTTTCTGATTTCTCCTGTGGCACAAGGCATTGCCCTTCTTTGGAGGTTGTAACCCCCTTGGCACAACTGGACGCACTTGTGAGCTTTTGGGCTGGCCCACAGCAGCCGCAGTGCTCAGTCCTCATCCTCCGCCAGGCTCCGTGAGGCCACGCTGAATTTGCAGCACCATCTCTATCACCGACCCCTTCTGGGTCCTTTGTGGCATATTCTGTAATTGCTGAATGTGACAATGCAAATGAGAAAGGCAGGGTCCCTGTTAGGACGCAGCTGGCATCAGGCACCCATGCTGCTCCCCCTGTCAGCATCAAAAAAAAAAAAGGAAGAAAGGAAGGGGGGGAGGGAGAAAAAAAAATCTTCAGAAAAGAAAACTGGGATCAAGATAAGCACTAGGGAGATGATCAGTGAAGTGGAAGGGGATGAAAAGATGAAGTCTTACTTTTTTTCCTCTTCCAGACTAGTTTTGTTAGCTTAACAGACAACATTAGGTCTCTGGGTGCAAAGCTTCCTCTGGCTCCTGCTGTGGTGATTCCAAAAGGAAATCTTTTTTTTTTTTTTTTTTTTCTTTTCCCAAAGCCAATCTTTGCGCCTGTCTTTCTTCTGGTGAGGAATTGATCATTCTGCTCTTTTTTCAGATGTTCTGCTCATCATGGGAGCTTGTATTAGATGACGTATTTCCCTTTTGATTTACTTCTTTTGCAATTACTTTCTTCTGTTAATTTTAACGTGAAAATCTTTTCTGAACTTGGGATTGTGAAATCATGCAGTAAAAAAATGTGTCAAACGCACTTAGGTTTAAGGTGGTTTGTTTTGTGGTTGGTTTTTTGTTTTGTTTTTTTTTAAATCAGCATTTTATGATATTTTATTCAGGCTTCCCAGTGTTTAGTAATTAGTGCTGTTACATGGTTTTGAATAAGGATTTGAAACTAAGCATAAAAATGATTTTCAATTTTTTTTCTGCTGCACACAGCAAAGGCTTGCCATACTCATAAGCGAAAACTTCACTGATGGGCAGAATTAATCATTTTTATTCTCCAACGTGCGCACAGCAGCAAGCTGTGCTGCAGCCTCTTTAAAGGCAGAATTTAAACCTGGGTTTCAGATGGTTGTGATATAAAGGTACAGCCTGGATTTTTTACTCTCTAGATATTGCAGAATGCTAAATCATCACTAGTTGGGATAATTGCAGTTGCTGGCATGTAAACCTCCGTTCCAGAGTGCCACATGCCTGTAGAGCCACAGCTTTGGGCGCGTGCCCTGGTTTGTCTTCATTCACTCCAAGTAAAGCTGTCCAGCATAGAAGAACATTGATTCTGTAAATCATATTTAATACAAATTTAAAATATATCTTCTTGGAACCTGGAAATGAAATGTTTTGTCCTGTGTCACTTGCCAAATGCTCTTTCTCCCTGTTTTCTCTGGCTCTATACAAAACCATAGGCTTCCTTTCTTTCTAGTTATTAGTTTGTTTTGTTCCAGCATAATTGATTACCTCATCAATGGGGTCAGCATACTTTGCTGTAGCTGCTGACTAGGAGTTGAATAGGCTGTCTTAGAAATAATGAGCAAAACCTTGTAGGTTTTAAATTAATATCAATCTTTTTAAAATGTAATTTCTCATCAAGTCATTAAGTAGTAGATACTAAAAACTATCACATAAGGCCAAGACCTGTATCCTAATCTCAGGCAATATGAGTCCAGGAACAAACAGGAATCCTCTACAGGTTTTGAAGATGGAGGTAACACTTAGAAGAACAGTTTCCACCAAGCTACAATAATTTAGTTCCCACACATTACCTTCTTTTTTTTTTTTCTGTGTAATTTTCTAGCTGCTCAGCTATTTTATTTAGATCTTCAGTGCATAATGGATTTGAATGTACTCTAAAAACAGTAGCTTTATACCAGCAGTACTACTCACAATTTGGAGCTCAAATGTTTCTTGCTGCCTTCTATAAAATGATTTATTCTCTCAAAAATTCTGACATTATAAAAAAACCCACCCCCTACTGTCAATTAGGCAGGACTACCTGGCCGAAGCCTTGAAATATAGTTATCTTGCCCAGCAGGTTTTGAAAATTTGCCTCTGCTTTCTCACACCGGTTGGGTTGGAGCGATTTCTTCATGCTCTTCCCCAGGTGTAGCTACTGCATCCTCCCCATGCTGTGGGGCTGCTCTGGTGGCCAGTTTATTGGTGTTAATGGAGCCAAATCTGCATCTGCCCTTTGCAAAGTGAGAGTTGGCGTGGCAGAGCCCTGCTGCTCGGCGTCAGGAGAGGTATCTAGGCAGGGGAATGCACACTCCCATTTCCCCTCACATCCTGTATGGCTGTATTAAGCAGGGCTTATTTGAGCTACAAATTATCCAATTTGTTTGTTTGCTGTATAAACCAATAATAAAGTGTTACTATTGCAACACAGACGACAATATTTTCTGAATTCCCACTTTCACTAATTTAGTTCCTCACTAGACACTTCTGGATTTCTTCTGCTAGGAGGATAATATGAATTATTTAATGGGACACAATTTTCTAAAGGCAATACTTACGTTGCAATCAAAAGCCAATTGTATGTATACCCATTGTGTATGCAAAATTTTCTTTTGCATGTGCAAAATAGACACACATGCAACATCTTCCTTTAATATGCAGGGAAATTTGCTTTTCTAAATACGGTTTCATGCACGGAAAGGATATGAACATTTGGGAGCTATTTTGCTCCTAGTACGTAACAGTTGGTGGCAGCTGTCTGGTCAATGGTTTACTGCTCTTTGTGTATCTTCAGTGCAGGAGAAGGATTGCGTACAAGCGTGTTAAGGATGCAAAGGTACTCGGGGAAAAGAGATGCTGTATTTATAGTCCTCCATGCAACATGAATTCATTTCCCTTTGTGAGTTATGTTATGTCATCATCTTCTAACTTACATCGTCGTGCGTTGGGTTCCCCACAGCCTCCCCGACGCGTGCGGCGCAGGGGATGACTAGCACTCGCTACTCATTTCCTTGTGGGCTTTTCTGCAGTGTCACTCTAGTTCCTCAGCTGCAGGCGTTGAGGGCTGCATAGCACCTACCAGCTGAAGAGGCATCGTCATTCCTGGTGTGGCACCGGGGCACTCGGAGGGGTCAGCTAAGGGGAGGTGGCCGTTCTGAGAAAGCAAGGGCCTGATTTTGCAGAGCACTTGGAATTTCATCTCATCCCGTATACTCATAACAAAACTATTGCTGTTGGGTGCAGTCTGTTGTCTCAGGCTAGCTGTAGAGTTAAAAAAGTTGTTTTCTGGGAACACACCGGTGAAAATGTTTTTTTCCATGACTTAGTACCACAGCAGAGCTTGGGGGCAGGGTCAGTTTGTTACAGCAGCGTTGGGTTACTCTAAGCTCATCCTTCCTTGTTCTGTAGTTCCCTGCTTCATGCTTCTGCCACGTTTCCTTGTCTTCGGCAGGTAGGAATGCAGTCCTACACACAGCAACTGCGTTTACTTGTGCTCTGCACTGAATGGGGAGGGGGGGGGGCAGGGAGGGTCAGGGCAACAGAGTATGGGATCATGTAACGAGATGCTGCATCCTGATGGGTATGAATAAGAAGTTCTATTAAGGGTTCACAAGCACTCAGAGGAAGGGGTTTGGATCGTTTAATCATTCTGGAGCTTTTCCTATGAAAGCTGTCAAAATTCTAAAGAATCCTCAGAACTGGAGATGCTGAAAGCAGACAAAACATTTTGTAGACTTTATTCCTATAAATGATGGGATTTTTTAACTTAAACCAATTTAGCTTGGGGCAGCTCTGCCGAGGAAAATGCAGTCAAAATTGAGGTTTCTCACAGAAGGATTCAGATGACTATAGCTGGCTATCCGTAATCTATCTGTGCCAACTATAATTAGCTGATTCTGCCAAGGTTTTCTGGTAATGTAATTTCTTCGCATTTATTTTAGTAATGATCACAGTGGTTTCTGTTCCTCTCTTTTATGCATCTAATGCTTTACAGACAGTGTTATATGTTACTTTCAGAATAATAAATGAGAAGAAATGTATTCTTTGCAACAGCTCGTGCAGTCAAATGTTAGCTTTTTACTTTTTTAATAAAGACACAACATCACAGAATATTTATATCAAGAGTTATTCTATCATAAGCAGGAATGATCAGAACAAACATTTTTAAGAAAGAAGTGGTCAGGATGGAGTGGGTGGGACAAGGGAGCCGAGATGGGAGTTGCAGAAGACGGGACAGGCAGAGAACGAAGCACCGATTTAGAAATGTCTGAAGAGAAGATGGAATCTGAAGCAATCTCTGGATAGGACATGAGTTGAAAAGATAACGTTCATGTTGTTAACAATAATAGTGGTGTGCTTTTCATCCATTGATCTCCAAGTATTTTATTAAAACAAATGAAGTGTTCTATAGATGGGAGAATTGTGGCACATGAGAAGCAAAACAAACAAACAAAAAAAAGATGGAGCAAACCCAAGAGCATTTAAAAAAATCAGATGGCAATTTTTAACCAGACTTTGGAGAGTACAGTGAGCTGGTGCGGTAATCACCACTTCTGCTTCTTATGGCTCAGAAACAGACTTCAGTGTCTGGTAGCAGGAATTTCAGAAGTCAGTGAAAAATGGGGAATGGGAACAGAGTGCAAGTGATTAGAAAAAAAAATTGAGATTTTAGCAGAATTAGCAAATTTTACCAGTATTCTGGAGATGGTAATGTCCAGTCTTCACACAAAGGGCACTCAAGTACCAGTTAAGGAGAAGGATATATTGTGTATGAACACAAGCCAGCTACCGTGCCCACTGGACATACAGTCGGTCTGACCTTTGAAATAAAATTAAGGTCTGGACTAATGAGAGTGGAAAGATGATAATCAGCGATGTGAGTCCTTGAAGCATCCACGAGTAAGAAATCAGAATGAAGTTAAGTTGGAGCAGTTTAAAAACAAAAAAGTCAGAAGGGTATAAAAGGGAGAAAAAGAGAGACAAAGACAAAGCACTAGCCATATAAAAACAAGCTACAAGATTTGAACTAATAACGTTATTTCAGAAAAGAAAAAAGATGAAGAAAAAAAGTCCAAGAACACAGCCACAGGCTCTCTTTTTAGAAGACCAAATTAAAGCTTGGACTAGTGTGCAGTGCAGTCATAAATAATAATAACTATTAATTAAGTTTAGGAATGAGAGCTGCAGAGGTACGATTTGTATGAAGACCTGAAAACGCCAAAACCAGCTTCTTGTTCAAAGCAATGAAAACAGCAAAAATTTTAATTAGTTGTTTAATATTGAATATCCATGGGTGTTTGGTGCAAATTGTTATGCAGGGAGGGGTGGGTGCTCAGAAGAGGTCAAGAAATAGGCTTTAATACAAAGCTGGTGGTTCAAGTCTTTGTTCTTGGAAGCAGTTATTTTAGAACCTGAAGTATTCATTGTGGAAAGCTTGTGGCAGCACTGTGGTCTGCCCTTGATTTGAAAAGTGAATCCTATACACACCACGCACACACACCCCTGCCTCGTGTTTTAAATCTTCAGAAAGATTATTTCATGAGTCTATTTATTGTGATATCACAAGCAACTAGGTCTTATAATCTGTTTAAATAATTTTCTGTATGTAGTTAACTTCACTGGTTAGCCTGCTTGTCCCTTCCCCTTCCTCTGCCGCTCTTTCTATAGGTAAAACTGCATTACTGCTTACCCGTCTTGGCTGGAGAGACCTTCTTTGATGCATCTTAAGATCAAATTTGACTTTTCCATGTCTACATATGCTGGAGGTTTGCTCTGGGCTCCTGAGTTCGGTCCTATTTCTAGGATGTTCCTGAAAAGTTCTCATCTTTCTTGTGTGATGCCCTGATCCTTGTCCGTATGGAGGATGCCTCCCCACTTTGTCATTCGTATTGTCTGTCCATACGCTCCCACTTTTTCTGCTGTAATCTCACCATTTTATATTCACAACAGAAACCCTATGTCTTGGCTTCAGCTGAGATAGAGTTAATTTTATTCCTGGTAGCTGCTGTGTTTTGGATTTAGTACGAGAATAATGTCAATAACGCGTATTATTTTAGTTGTTGCTAAGTAGTGCTCATATTAAGGACTTTTACAGCTTCCCGTAGAAGCTGAGAGGGAGCATAGACAGGACAAGCTGGCCAGAGGAATATTCCATACCATAGATGTCATGCTCTATTCCAGCTGGAACCAGGACACCCTAAAAAACCAAACCTGACTCTGAGTAGTGAAATAGAGCAAGCATTTCCAAAGTGAATAATAGTCCTGGATTTCTGTGGTTTTCAGAGACCGGCACACACAAAGCTCAATTTGTCTTCCAGTCACCATCGTTGTACTGGTGCAAGCACTGTCACAGCTGGGTCAGGAGACTGATCTGATGAAAAAACTATTCTAGTCCTTTCCACCCAAATGATGACCACCCTTAATAGCTCCCTGAGTGCTGTATGAATTCATATCAGCTGGCATCTGTATTGAAGTTGGATCTCATCTCCAAATTTGCCAGCACTGAAAGGAGAAGACAAGAAAGTGCTGGGGAATCCTACAGATCCTAAGCTGTATATTTCCTTTTTTCACTTCTGGATTTGAGAACATTATAGCGGTTGTGTCTGACCTATTATGGCCTCACACTGCTATAAATTTATTCACTTCAGTTGAGTGACTACTGACTTTCAGCAGTACAACTTAGAGCAGACTCTTGCTCAGACCAGATTACCATCATTTACAAAACTTGAATTGAAAACAAAATAAGCAGAAAGAGAAAAGGTTTGATTTATTGCACTGGTTCTAAGTGAAAAACAAAATCCTATCTAAAGATATGTACATATGGATATAAATGGAACACACATTTTTAGAGGTTCCCTATGAAACATACCGTTTAGTAATTTACTGATTAATTGCAAATATTCTCCATTTGTACTAACCTATTAGAAAACTTGGGTAAGCTTTTTCACGGCTTAATGTACAGACATATGAGTATTGGTGTCTGTCTGGTGGTCATTACCACGCAAATCTGTGCATTGTTTTTGCTTTGTAGGCTTACCTTCTGTTAAATATCAACAGGTGTTGTTGATTAACAACATATTAATAAACAGAATCCCAGGACTTAGTGTTTACCTCACCTGAGGCAGACCCATAGGATGTAACGTGGAGAATCACTAGCGGTGCCGATGAGCCGAGGCGCTGAACCAGACCTGTGCTGATGCATACGTGAGGCTTGTGAGCAGAGAGGACGTAGAAGACATTATCAAGGTGTTAACGCAGGTTTCCATCTGAATTGTGTCATTTCTGGTACTGTGTTCTGCACAGCTAGACAGCCATGCTATATTGAATATTCCTTCCTACCCAAATTGATTCCTTAATCCTGTGCCATGTTACCTTTTCCAGCTGGTATTGCTCACTCAATGTTACTTCATAATAAAGCAGTTTGTTAATCAAAGATCCAGTTCAACATCCGTTAAAGTCAATGGGTGTATCTCCTTTTATCCAAATGTCATCTCATAGGTTTTCATTTATTCAGGGGTCTTTTATACCCATAAAATCCAATTTATTGAAATTAATCTCTCCGTTCCCTTGGGCAATTTTAGCCATGCAAATACCATGCTTCATGAACAACGACAACAACTGGTTATTTTTATTGCTTGGGATTTTGTTGTTTTGTTTTGGGGTTTTGTGACAAAAGAAAATTAACTTGATTTAGCCACAGATTATAGTTCTTAGGTGGGCCCAAAGGAACAAATATCAACTTGGGGATCTGATTTGAAGAAAGGGTTTAGGAATGGAAAAGAATGAAAGAATACAAAAGAACAGTGCTTTCATAGAAAGACAGAGAATTTTCTCTTTTTATTAATCATTCAGGCAAAACTTAGAGCTGATTTAATTAAAGGACTGTGCATCATTTCTACCCATGATAAGATGATTTTACTAAAGTAAGTATGAAGCATGTGAAAAAAAAAAAAGCCCACAACTGTATTCCTTAGCCTAGATTTCGTAGCATCTCATTTATAAAGCAGGATTGGACCCAGCTATGCTGGATCAAAACCTCCAAGGAAAACACAGGCACTGTCTGAACAAATTGATGCTGGTGATGGGGCAGAGATCACAGTACCCTCCAGAGCAGACCGTGTCTCTCTCCGGTGCTTCGCTGCACCAGCTTCATCAGGAGTATTACTGCTCTATACCACAATGTAATGTAGATCCCAGCTCTACAAGAAGGCAGAGGTTTCTTTCTAGAGACTTTCCAATCAAAGTAATGAAATATAAAATGGAATAATCTTCTGATAGTAATATGCAAAGGAAGGAAGTAAAATGTCAATCTTCTGAACACTACACCGGACCTTTCTACTGATTAGCTTTTGACAAGATGCATTAGAGCTATGGTGTCATTTGAAATATTATGGTCTATTTAATAGCAAGGCTCTGTTTTTTAGAACTCTCCCAATATCGTGGTGGTATTCCAGTGTATCTCTGGATGCCTTACTGATTTTCTTTCCCAGTGTGTCAGATGAAATATTCAGCCATACAAAGGAGAGATATCATATATTCTATTGCTAAGTGCCCTTGAACAATGTAATTTTTAAAATGAATTAATTTTATGAAAATAATTGCAATAAGAAACAGAACATGAATTACAGCTTGCTCATTATGATAGCTAACAGTGTAAGGAGAATGAAAAATGATTCAGAACAAAATGTATATTCTTGGAGTCTTTCAATGTTATCACCAAAATTGTATTCGTGACACTTTTTGTTTCTTTTGCGCACCTTCTTGGTGGCTAGTTGTATCTTGAAGACCATCCGGTCTCTTTATTTCTCAGCTTCTTCAAATTCTTTCTAGTTTAGTATAAGTATAGGTTGGTTTCTATAGTCTTATTTTAGTATTTAGATTCCTACTGTGGGCCACTTTGCTACCTAAAGTAAGCTTCCTGTTGCTGTAATAAATGGTAAAGAAAAATTCTACTTTCAATTACACAAGTATACAAACTGGAATAACAGCTCAGAAAGCACTGGCTTTAGCATGTGCAAACCTTCTCCTGTGGTATTTATATATCTCATTACCTTTAGCAATACAAGGTACGGACACTCTCAGGTTAATCATTGAACTTCACAGCAGCAAAGGACAGGTGGACACTGTCATATCCTCATATCCAAGGCTTGCTCCCAAGCCTCTGCCAATCAGCCTGGTTCTGCTGACACCACAGGGAGCAGCTATGCACTGCTCAAGACTCTCCATAGTATGAATGCAGATTAGAAGGAAAAGCTGCCTCCTTTTGTTATGGTTTAACCCCAGCTGGCAGCTAGAACCATGCAGACACTCGCTCACCCACCCTCAGTTGCAACAAGGGAGAGAATCAGAAGAGTAAAAGTGAGGAAAAACTTGTGGCTTGAGATAATGGCAGTTTAGTAGGTAGAGAAAAAGCTCTGCGCGGAACAAAGCAAGAAATTCATTCCCTGCTTCCCATGGGCAGGCAGGTGTTCTCTAGGAGCCATCTCCAGGAAAGCAGGGCTCCATCACATGTAACGGTTACTTGGGAAGACAAACGCCATGGCTCTGAACGTTCCCTCCTTCCATCTTCTTCCTGCAGCATTATATACTAGGCATGATGCCACATGCTATGGAATATCCCTTTGGTCAGTTGGGGTCACCTGTCCTGGCTGTGTCTCCTCCCCACTTCTTGTGTCCCCCCAACCTACTTGCTGGCAGGGCAGTGTGAGGAGCAGAAAAGGCCTTGATAGCTTAGCAAAACCACCAGTGCATTACCATGCTATTCCCATTCCAAATCCCAAACATAGCACTAACTGGCTGTTAGTAAGAAAGTTATCTCTATCCCAGCTGAAACCACGACACCCTTCTAGACCAGAAAAAACAGGACCACAAAAGCTTCAAGAGCTTTCTTTTTGTTTTTCACTGACTGCTGCAGCGGGGATTAGAAATACATGAAGCAAGAGGAAAAGCAGCAGAAACAAAACCTACCCACATAAACCAAAGCACTGTAGCCCCCCAGGGGGCTTGAGAAGGATGCTATCTGTGAAGATGCTCTTGCTTCTCTGCTTACACTGTCCTCCCACATTTCTTGCATCAAACTCTACTAAAGACCATTTCCTTGAAGACCATAGAAAACCAGAGAAATCATAGGAAGGGTCAAAATGTAAAACAAAATACTTTTTTAATGCTGATTGGTTCGGAATGATATTTTAGGCTTTTTTCCTCTCAATTTCCTTTAAGTGAAATTAAAGAAGGAAGCAGCCTTTTTTGACAGCTGCTGTGAAGGCAGTTATTGGTCCTTGATAATGCCTTTGTTTACACGGAAGTTGTGGCTGCGTAGTACTTCTCAAGATGGATGTATCGTGCCAGCTTTTACCCCTAATTTATATTCTCACACAAACCTGAAGAGAGCTTACATGTTTAACTTCCAGCGTTTGATTTCATTGTTCAAAGTTGTGTTGTTTTATAGTTTCTTTGTGGACAAGAAATAGATTAGAAAGAACTTCAGAGGGTATCAACTGCAAGAGGGTTGTTGATTTCAGTGGACTTATACTGAGTTATAAAAAAATCAGGCCAAAACAGGGAAAAAAAAAAAAAAAAACTTAGAGGAAAAGTACATGCATTGGATATTCTTCGAGCTTGCTTCGACAAAGATTTAAAAGATGAGCTGCTTACATTTTGCTCACACTCATTTCTTTTAGGCACATAAACAGATGCTTTCCAAAGAAGTAATACAGTTAGTCTTTGCTCAGCTTCCTACTAGTAAGGCTGGAATCAAGTTCTTGAGAGAGTGTCTGAGGCTAGTTATGGATACAGCCTGAAAAGGTATTCATCTACATGTGTGATCATGGAAGGTGATATCTATAAAGGTGAAAACAACCATTTGTCATCGCAATCTAGCTTAAAGATGATCTGTGCCTTGGGAATAAGGCAATATGGGCAGTTTTTCTTCTCATTAGCTGCTTTATTCGTATCTGCAGGGGCTGTCAGAAACATGCATTTAATAACACTCAACTCTCTGTGTTTTAATAAATAAGGCTGTATGAATCTATAGAATATCATAGAAATTGTGATTGTGCAGAAAATGCCTTTGGTGATGAACAATTCAGCCTCCCACTTGGGAGTGCTCAAAAAAATTAAACAAAACCCAGAAAGGATGAATCTATGATGACTTTTTTTGGTTTTGCTTATCACATAGATATTTTTATATGAATATAAATTTCTGTGTTTTCCCCAGTTTTAGTTGAAACCGCTCCCCCTCCCATTAGTTGGCCATTTTAGGCAGCGTGTTACTGAGGCAATGGGAAAGTCCAGGGAGTGCACCTGTGGTTGGTTATCAGTATTAAACACCTTGAATTAAATGCATAGCATCAGGAAAACCAGATGACTTCAGCCATCCAAAAAGTAGAAGGAAATGCATTGCCTGCAGGCTCTTGCGGCTATTATAAAATAGAAATAATTATGAAGAGGGGAAAAAAGTTCATCCACGTCCATTTACTAAAGTGTATGTCCATGCCATCATTGAAAACATGCCTGAAAGTTCTAGCATAGTAAAGCCATTTCCTATAATGAATTTCGTTATGCCTTCTCATATATTTTGTGGACTCCAAAAATCTAGATCTACGTGCACTCCCATCATCATAGTATCTGATTTTTGCAATTTTTAATTTTTTATGCTAACAATGTTGTTACAAAAGCCATTATACCCATGCCATCCAGAGGGACCTGGACAGGCTTGAGAAGTGGGCCTGTGTGAACCTCATGAGGTTCAACAAAGCCAATTGCAGTGTTCTGCATCTGGATCAGGCAACCATCTGTATCAGTACAGCCTGGGGAATGAAGGAATTAAGAGCAGCCCTGCCGAGAAGGACTTGGGGGTACTGGTGGATGAAAAGCTGGACATGAGCTGGCAATGTGCACTCACAGCCCAGAAAGCCAACCGCATCCTGGGCTGCATCAAAAGAAGAGTTGCCAGCATATCCAAGGAGGTGACTCTGCCTCTCTACTCCTCTCTGGTGAGACCCCACTTGGAGTACTGTGTCCAGCTCTGGAGCCCTCAGCACAGGACCTGTTGGAAAGGGTCCACAGGAGGGCCACAGAATTGGTCAGAGGGATGGAACACCTCTCCTATGAAGACAAGCTGAGAAAGTTTGGGTTATTCAGCCTGGAGAAGAGAAGGCTCCGAGGAGACCCTATTACAGACTTTCAGTACTTAAAGGGGGCCTACAGGAAAGATGGGGGCAAAATTTTTAGCAGAGCCTGTTCTGATAGGACAAGGGGTGATTGTTTTAAACTAAAAGAGGGAAGATTTAGACTAGATATAAGGATGAATTTTTTTACACTGAGGGTGGTGAAACACTGGGACAGGTTGCCCAGAGAGGTGGTAGATGTCCCATCCCTGGAAGCATTCAAGGTCAGGTTGGAGTGGGCTCTGAGAAACCTGGTCTAGTTGAAGATGTCCCTGATCATTGCAGGGGGGTTGAACTAGATGAACTTTTAAAGTCCCTTCCAACCCAAACTGTTCTATGATTCTATGATTTGTGCGATGCTGGTTCCAGCCAGCCACTCTCTTGTTTATTTTTACAGCACAGCATTGCAGGGGGTAAGCAATTCCTGGCTTTATCTGGTATTCCAGAACTCTTGCCCAGAAATCTTGACATATGGGTCAATGTCCTCCTTCACCTAAGGGAGTTCAAAGCCTCATGGGCTGATGCACTGTGAACAGGCTTAAAAAAAATAGCGTGTGCTGTGAGGAACCTATTGAAGCTGGGTCATGATGTAACCAGGAGGGCATGGCTCCCTGGGTCAGAAAGGAGAGTACAAAAAGGATCCAGGTTGTCTCAGCTGATAGGGAGCGTGACTGACTAAGAATGACTTCTGTGCTCCAGTCTTTGCTCTCAGGATTCTTTTTTTTTTATTGAGGAGCTGCTGAACAGAAGGTTGGAGGGAAGGTGCCGGTGGTTGCTCTTCTGTGTACTTAACTTGTACTTCTGTGTACTTAAACCATCCAGATCTGCCATACGTAGAGCTTATTTGTCCATTCAAGACCCTCAGGTTATGTCCATCCTTATATTAAACAGCATCTAGCAATGTTCTTAGTTACCTGAATGCAATGTCCATCCTCTTTCAGAGCTGTCCCTGGCCTGCTTTGCTGAGTCTAAAATAATTCCTGGGCACAGCTCAGGTGGTGGCGTGATACGGAGTCCACTGCTGGAGGGCAATCCATATGCGGTCTCCTGTCTTGGTACATGAGAAGGCTTAACATTATGAAGGTGGGCAATTCCCTGCCAGTTGGCCTTGCTGCCAGAGAACAGCTCTAACACGTTTAGTTTACTAGGGTTGCTATGGCTTCAGGGGGCTTAAGCACAGTTTTTTGTGACTTCTGAATTGGTTGAGTGTGTGCCAGGCTCAACTCAACCAAGGCAGGTGAAACACAGGTGTCTCGGCAGAACTTTTATGGCTCATACTCTTGAAGATGGATGCTTAAAAGTAGGTAGTTTTTGATCCTTTTTTTTCCTGATGTTGCATTTAGTGGTATGACCATGGCGATAGAACCAAGAATGAGCTTGAAGACCAGCTTTCCTAATTTTTTGCCTGATTCCATTACCACTGTTTCATTCTGTTTTTTCTGTATTAACGGAAGTGCATGTTTGTGTGTACCTATTCTTTCTGTGTCACTGGAAAATGCTACTGTTGTTCTCCTGAGTACGGGGATCGCAGTTGGTGATAACAATTTGCTCTGTCAGCTAGCAGGAGAAATGGCTGTCTCTTTTTACTCCCCTCCCATACACACTTCTAGTAGTGACAGAAATACCTTTATTTGCCTCTCTGGAAGAGGCCAGCTGCCTAGGCTGGAGGCAGGCGTGTAACGGCCAAGCATCAAAGTGCCCAACTGGTACATAACACAACATGTTCCAGGTGATGAGCACAGCTCCTGAATGCTGTGGAGAACCCCTAACACTTGGAAGTGTGTATCTGGGTCCACAAAATGGGACTAAAATCTGAAAAAAATGCCATCTCCTTCCTGAACACCTCTAGTCTTTACACGCCTGCCTGAGTAAAGTAAGAATTTACTCTTTGATTTCTTTTGTTGGTGCTGCAAAGTCACGTGGCTCGCAAAAATTAGAGGGAGTTTTTCCTTTCTGAGTTGCACTTTACAACAGAATTGTTAAGCGCTGAGTGCAGTGTTTTGTTGTGGTGATATATGAGGCAGAAGGAACACAGCTTGACTTCCAAACTCCAAGCAAGAGTTTGCAGCGCTAGCAATTAGGAAGAAGATATTTGTACATGTAAACTGGAAGTCTTATCTGGAAATCACTGTGAGATAATAATCTTGGGACCTTATGACGTTATTTTACCAAGACACAAAGGAAGTATAACAGCAGTATAAGGACCTTGTTGTGTGAAACTTTTCACAAATCTAGTAATAGATCAGCTGGTCTGTTTTTAAAAGAAGGGAAGGAAGACTATTTATTTCCCCCCAAAGGAACTGCTACAAAGCTATTTTCCTTATCAGAAGAACACCTTTTTCCTGAATGTTATCTCTTTGACATTTGTTCTGTATAACCTAATGAGGGCAGGTGGAACACCATGGGAATGAGTTATTGTTGATTTGATATAATTTTAACTTTTGTTTCAAGCCTGTGCATGGAGTTGGTATTTTGAGCCTTCATTTTGCTTATTGGTGACCTTGGGCTGTTTCATAGTCAATAAGAAGTAAAAAAAAATTAGTGCTTCTTTTTACTGCTAGGCTCTTAGGTGGCTCAAAGTTGTATCTAGAGACCATGACAGAATTTCTATATATTTTTTTCTTCTGTGAGCAGCAGAGTGTGTTGCTTGATCCCCCCACATAAAATGATAGGGAGCATTCATGATTTAGATTCTTCCCTGAATGTTTGATTTAGACCTCTTACACATCTCGTAACAAACACACAGTAATTTTCCTGGCTTAGGGCCCTGCTGTGCCGGCAGGGTGAAGCCGCTCGCTCTGGCCCTGCCTGATGCCCCCATTACTCAGCAGAGCTGACAGTCTGCTGGGTGCTTCCTGCCCTGGCAACCAGACACAAGCTGACCTTTCTGCATGAGGGATGGCTCCAGGAATACCCCAAAAAGTGATCTTTTGCCCAGAACGTGGGCTTTCCTCTGCCAGATGCAGGCGGCCATGCAAACCTGTTACTCCACTGGTGTCACAGGTATTGGGTTTGATGCTCCTCAGAGAGGATGCAACACTGAGCATGCAGTAAAACCTTGTGACTGGGAGAGGAGCTTGTGCGTCCTCAGCTATGCCCATGCTCCCCCTTTGGCCAGCCTGTTTTAATTTGCCTTCTTGGCACTAAACAATTAAGTATGGGGGAGACCTGAGGGTTCAAATGATCACCATAGAAAGTAAAGCCATGGAAAGTAAAGATTTAAAGTTATCTGTGCCCACATGCAGCCTCTTCCCATCCTGGCATGAACCCAGAGGTGTGTTAAGCTCTGTATCAGACAGAATACAAGGTTGTAGAGTATCAAGGCTCAGGGAATAATTTGACACAGCCAATTAAATGGCTGAGCATCCATGCTCTGTTTATATGTTCCTAATATTTTACATGGTACTCTAATAGCAAACCCGGGAAGAAGGTGAATTCCCAGTGCTGCTACTCTGTCAGGATCGGGGGCGGCTTCTATCACAATAAGAAGAAAACCTGCTTTAGCTCACCTGCCAGATAAATGACCATACTTTGGAATTCCATCAGGAAAATGGTTCTTCTAAAACCACTTTCTCCTCTTCACCATACTTGGCTACTGGGAAAACTAGAAGAGTATAAACAGATAAAAAGAAATTTTAGTGCAATATAGAAGTAAATGTAGTTTTCTGTGTTGTCATCTGTCCTGGCTTCTGGCCAAAGAGATTTATTTCCCAGCTGTAATGTCATCGTACTTATGCAGCCCAGCCATAGTTGAGTAAGGGTGATCCCCAAGAACTCTTCTGAGTCTGGACCTGAGAGCCACAAGCACCCATAGTACCATCAGTCTCTGCTCCAGAATGACTCTTTCCGGGGAGCTGAGATCAGTGGTAATTAGAGCTAAAGTAAGATAGCTTTCCTTAAACAAGCCAGCAAGGATCTGGCTCAGAACACAGTCCTAAAAATGCCTTTGTCTATCACCAAGCAGAAAATCTTCTCCAATTGCTTTCAGAAACCCACACATGGATTGGCCGTCTGTATCAGTTTCTTAAGCAGCATTTGTCCCACACCACCAGTTTCAACCGCACGTTTCTGTCCACGTGCTGCCTATTGCCTCAGTTATTTTTTTGACAGATCTGTTCCCCGAGTTGGTTAGCTGTACAGCCACAAAAATGGCTGGGCTTGCACAGCAGCGGGGACAGCACAGTGCTTATTAAGCTGGCATTTCCACCTAAGAAACAGCAGCCTTAGTGTAGTGTCCTTTGGATCCTGTCCCCTCCTAAAGCTTCCATATGATTTCTTCTGGCCTTGCTTTCTGGGAGAGGAAGGGGAAGGGAGAGAAGTCGATTAGTACTAACGTGTCTGAAACAAGTTTTTTTCTAAGTAGCGCTTATTCAATATTTAATGGATCATTCGATTACAGGTTATATGGTTGGGTACAAACACTTGCAGCCTTCTTGCTTCTCAACAAGAAAAGAGTTTAACTCATTTCTCCACTTACCCACAGATTACTGAAAGGTTGGGGAAACTGGGGCATACCTAGTGAATATGAAAGCATTGTCAGCATTTTTCACGTTCTCCATACCGTAAATGCTCTCTTTGTGGTGCATGTGCCATAGTGCTTCCCAAAACACTGAGACTAGGGTTCATTTGCAGTCTGCAAAACTAGTCAAAACCTTAAAAACAAAGGGTCTGAAAGAGTGTATTCCTGCTAAAGCTTTGCTGGTCAGTGCAGACTAATTTATTCTCATGTCTTGATCAATTGACTCATGCTTTAATGATCTCATACTTTTCCCATTCAATCTAAGAATATTTTTAGTGATTGGAAATCTCTAGCTCTGGCTGTGCTTTATGCCTTGTGTCATCTGTTAGACTTCAGGAAATTTCTTAGCAAGAGTTTCCACCTTTCGTTGGAGCTAACTAAAGGGCTCTCCAAGCTCTACGATTCTTCATCATCAGCTCCCAGAATGAACACGCTCGGGAAGAACCAGATAAATCAAACAACATAGGCAAGGACATAATGCAGACAATTCACAATAATAAAGTAGCTGCATTAGTCTCAAAACAGCAATTCAAAGGAGAACAGGATTAAGCAAATACTGTATATGCCAGTTCATTTGCACCATCTGCTGAACCAAGTATCAGAAGGGGAAAGGATAGTAGACACATGGGACTGTGTGTTGAAATACATTTAGAAAAAGAAAATTGTTTCAGAAAGCCATGAAAACAAAAATCTGGGTGCTTACAAGTCTGAAGCCAGGAGAGGGAAGGAAGAATGATGTCATTTCATAGACCTCAGAGATTTGACTTTTTTTCATGTGCCATTTTTAGGAGTGGGGAAAGAAGTGGAGCTTAATATTGTCTCTCTCTAGTTCAGACTCAGATCGGAATCGCTATTTAACTATAGGAAACACAAGTGTGGAAATTACGCAGAGAGTAAAAAGCACAGGTTTTTCAAACATGCTTGGGTGCTGTGAGTTCACGCAAGGTTTGGGCTTGGACAGAGTCATCAGGACACGGTCACAAACTGACTGTGGTTTAGATGGTTTAGACAATGCAGCTGTTTCTTAAGAATATGTTGTGTTGATCGGAGCAGGTGAGAGGCATTTGGATCCTTTCAGCTCATCTTTGGATCAATAGCGCTACTGAGGATGCTTTCCTGTAAAACATTATCAAAAGCTGAGAAACTCAGTTGCTCAGATACTGTTGTGAAATATGTGTAATAGTCAAAAGATGATATTGGATTTATTCGTTGTCAAACACAGGAACAGTAATAGAGGGGAAAAAAGATCCCAGTATTCCAGTAGTCTGGGAAGTGGCTGGTGCATCTCTCTGAAGTGTCATATGGCGTATTAGCATATACCAACCCATTTCAACCACTGAAAATATGTGTTTATTTCTCTTCGTCAAGACTGCTTAAATATTGGAAGTTACAGTTTTTTCCTTGTAATATAAATTGCTATAAAAAACGTAATTGAATTATTACTTATTTAATTGGTAATAATTACACTTAACAATCTGTGCCACGAAAGATAATGGCTGTGGAAGTCAAAAGGCATTTGCACAGAATTTTAACTTGGTGATAAATGGCTTCCTCTGTGAGATGACACATGAGAGCTGTACATACTGCCCCATCTTTAAAGAACTGAAAAAATCTGGTTTAGCTGCAGGGAAAAAAAAAAAAAAAGAGGGAAAGAATTTTCTATGTCCTTTCCTCCGGTGTTGAATAGGTTGAATAGGGCAGTATTTTGTAATGTGACAGTAAAAATTAAAAGGTCTCTTAAATAAATACAGTAAAAAGTAGTAACTGTTTAGATAGTTTAATTTTCAGTTCTTACAGCATCAGAACACCTCAAAATTACTGATAAAAGCATCATTGATTCATAGATAGATGGTGTTAAAGGACATAAGGCATCAACAGAGAATCCAGGCAGACTTTGTGTATATCATAGGCCATTACATTTTACTGAATTACTGCCAAACTGAGCCCAGTACCTTCCATTTCACTGAGACATAACTGGTGTTTGGCAAGAGCAGAAAGTATCCTCACAGTACCCATTTTGAATTATGGAATTATTAGTTTCCTTATTATATAGATGGGACATAGAGTAGTTCAGGGAACCATTGGCAGGTCTTTCTGGATGCCGCATGCTCTACCAGGAGGCTATTTTCTCAGGGAAAGGAAAAAAAAAAAGAAAACACCACAGGAATCTTAAGGTCTCAGTAACTCCTTCCCCATAAAACTGACTTCTCCTGACACTAGTGGTGATAATGAGAATTTGACGATTGTTCTGTGACTTGTGTGATATTTTCAGTCCTGGCTGGAACACATTAAAAAGCTGTTTTGAAGATAGAGGATACATTACTGTGATCACACTAGCAGAAAAGTTCAAAATCTGTGCTTGCTCTCTAAAAGCACTGAACTGCCTGAAGAAAATTGATGTGTTAGCATAGGCAAAGTTACCCAAATCTTGTGCCAGAAGTAAAACTCACATTGCCTTGCTCACGTAAGATGCAAATTGTAAATAGTTTATTATAAATAAAGTATAAAACGCCAAATCATAATTGTTGTTATGGTTGGAATTTCCAGAGACAGATACCATGTCTTGTGAGCTTCTGGGGATGTTGTGGCCCCTCTGAAAATAACGCTGCACCGTCCCCAGCAGCACCAAGACCACTCCATACTGTCTGTGTGCATCCATAATGTATAGACAGTGCTGTCTGCAAGCGATCACAGATTTCGGCTTCCCGATCCAGAAACGTAGGTCTGTTCATTCCAGTTCCTCTTCACCATGGAAAGCAAACAGGACATCGCAGTTACCAGACCTGTAACTGTTGTTAGGCAGGTAATGTTCTTGGTACAAGTCTCACTGGCTGCGTTTCCACTAGTAAACCAGAGCTATGGCACTGAGATGAGAGCTGGCATATAAATCATGGAATTGTCTAGCTTGGAAGGGACCTTTCAGATCATCGAGTCCGACCATCAACCTAACGCTGACAAAAACCATCACTAAACCATATGGCTAAGCACTACATCTGCCTGTCGTTTAAATACCTCCAGGGATGGCTCAGCACCCAGGTGAGCTGCTGGCATGTTTTCTCAGGCAATTTGTCCTGTGCCACCTCACTCTCTCCCAGGCCATGTCTTGGTACTGTTCCCAGAGTAGCCTGGGTGAGAGATGGTTTCCAGAAAGAAATGCAACTGGGGCCACCCTCCGCTGGCAGCCGGCAGAGTTTAGCTGTGTGCACGCAAGTGCTCCTGTCACACACCCCGAAGGCTGGAGAATGGGCCTCACCCATTTGATCTAGGAGCATAAAAGTACCTAAGTCTGTCATTCCATACCCGTTAGTGATGGACCCTTGTGCGCTGGATCACCAGGCGGTATAAGCTAAGCCTGGATCACATGGGAGCAAAATTACATTTCTGTTACGTTAACAGAGCGTCCGTTATGGAATTTAGGCTGACTTTGTTCTTTGTGCTGGGCAATACCTGATCCGATGCTGGAACGAAACTGGCAGAAGATTCCTTATATGGCGTGAAGCATGCTGATACAAAAGTAAATCTGTCCAATATTTTGGAAAAAAATTTGAACTGGTCAAATTAAATTCTGCAAACACAGCTCTCCGCATCACTGGTACCCAGGAGCTTTAACGCCAGGGCTGCTGTGCTGCTGAAGCACAACCTCAGTCACACAGTTAACGGCACTGGGAACGCTGCTGCAGTGCGGTTGGTAGCACCGGTACACGCACAGAAGACCTTTTTCAATATTGCTATTATTGAGAACTTCAAATGAATGGATGCATTTGAAAGACTTCCCAGAAAATACATTTCCTTTTCAGCTGGCGGCTCAGTTATTCGTCTAAGTAGTCTGCGGATTAAGTAATTTGACAACCATTGAAAGGTTTCTTTTTGTGAAACAATTGTGTGTTATTGCTCTCTCCTTTTTCCATTTCACCTGTACAACTAACCCAGAAATTCAGCACAGACATACCAAGACACACACGGAGACCAGACGGCAGCCACACCAAGCAGTGTGTGATGCTGCTGGTGCATCTCAAGAAATAGCACAGGACGAGCTTGTAAAAGATTGGGGAGGGAAAAGCAGATGCAGGGAACGGGTTAAGAGGATTGTTTTTTCCTATTTGCTTTTTAGGTCACTTCTTTACATACGTGGGGAAAGAGGGAGCATGGATCTTAGTCATTTCACGTCACACCTGATTAGCGCAGGGGAGGTCAAGTTGAGGTACAGCATCTTGTGTTACAAGGCAGTTGAATGATCCGGTATCTAATTTATTAAGATACCGCGCAGATTGGGCAATCTGATTTTTTTAAGTGCATAGCGACTGTCAGTTTGGTTGGCACTTCTCCATCTTTCTCTGTGCTGTGCTGCAGCGTGGGGTGGGTGGGAAGAGGCTGGACTGTCCCCATCTGGCTGCGGTGGCCGTGTCGTGGCACTTTTCCCTCTCAGTGGGGGACGTTAGATGTGTCTCCCTGGGGACTACCTCTCCAGCACTGACAGACCGACGAGCGCTTGTGTGAGCGGGGGGTGTAAGGCAGAGCCATCACCGCACACGATGACCCCACGTTGCTGTGAGAAGCACGGGCCACGCGTGCCAGTGTGTTATACCTCCACCTGACCGTCAGATCCACCCACCTTAAATCCCATCTCTGGGTTTTTTTATAGATCCTGGCAGAACAGCTCGAGTACACTGTGTACAGTCAGAGGAAAAGTATTGATTTTGTTGTACCTGCACAGAATTCTTAACAGAAAAACAAACCTAATGTTGGTGTTTTCTTTTTTTTCTCTTTTGACTTTTGTGCGTGGGTTTCTGTACTCACCATATAGTGTTTGATCCGTGTGAAGAACAGAGTTAGAGCTTGGTTTTTAAGAGGAGCACAACCCAGGCTCTGATCTGTGCAGGCACAATTTCAGAACCAGTAAATAATTTTGCCCATGTTTTATTGCCTGTATTTAATTGAAGTGCAAAGTAATAATTTCCTTCCCACCTACAAATCAGAGAATCAGATGGACAGTTACTACGTTTTTCTGGGGCAGTTATCAGGAACCATACCCTCCTACATCAGCATTACCAAGAACATACAAAATGCAGCTTATCTACAATTCACTGGGCCAAGGGACAATTCACAACTAGCCTGATCCCAAGTGTATCCTTATTTATTTTGAGGATGTTGCTGTGAATTAAGTTTATTAAAACGTTATTTTAATAATAGGTATAGTATACATTAGTTGTGTTGCTAAATGTATTTTTATGAAAACAGTTTAAGCATTCTTAATGCACACGCTATCAATACTTAAAAGCATCATTGCCTGATGGTGATAATACAGCTTCACTAGTGGATGATCTATGAGTGCAAGCATTAAATACTCTCTACTTTAAAGTCATTAATCCCTACTTTCTTCAAATACGTTTAATTAAAAAGTTCCATTTTCCAGTAATTGCTGTTTTTATATAACCCAAAAATGGAATTTTATTGAGGCACAAGGTCTTTTATATAAACATCCATCTGTCCACAGCGTAGCAGAGCTGGGACAAGTTTTGTGGACTGAGTGAGAAGTGGAGAGATTACAGAAGATTCTGCATCTCTGTAAGACCTTTGAACTTTTGTCCTCTGTGTAACGGCTCTGAAGGATTTTGCTTTCATAATTTCGGTACAAAACAAGGGAATTGCAGAGTCAATAGGGGAGAAAATCATGAAACAATGGGTTTATTGTCTAGTGGAGTTACTTTATTAGTTTATAAAGAAAAGCTCCTTCCTTATTCCTTCGGTCCTATGTCAACCTCTGCACTGTGAAGTATCATCTGCTTCTTATATTGTTCCTTTCTGTTTGAACACAGAATTAAGCAAACCTCAATTGCATATATAAAAATGCATATATCTGTATCTGTGCTTCAGGCTGAGAGATATCAGTAATAAAATAGAGAATTTGTTGGTATTAATAAGGTTGGCATTCAAAAAGTATGAAATAAATGCGTGGAAGTTTGTCAGCTTATTAATCATTCCATTATAAGTGGTGTTTTTACTTTCATTGCTCTAACATCTAACCACAGTTCGCTGGCTGAAGGCCAAGCTAGCTTTTGCATTGGCACATTACCATGCGGTGTAGTTCTGTACTTCTCTTCCCTTTATTAATGCTGCAGACTTCCTACAATTCAGGCTAAAAATAGAACTGGTTATGTGAAAAACACTGCATTTGTGCTTGAGCTGCAGTATAGAAACAAGAGGATTTTGTATGAACGGGGGAAGAGATTCATGACACAGAAGAGCTAGCTGCTTATACTCTGGAAAAAGCTTTCTTTTTGCACGGTTGTAAATAAGATTAGAGTTGCTATGTACACGTTAGTCTGAAGGATGAATCATAGTTGTGGTATTGCCTCAGTATGTATGAATCTTCGTGTGTGTCTAGTGTATGAAGGAAAGCTGATTTCTTGTACGAGGAAACCTGAAAATAGTGCGACGTACAAAAGTGGATTTGTAAAATCAAAGGTGAAGGTGATGTTTTGTTTTTCAGTATAAAGAATGTGTTCATCTGTGGCACATATTTTGAAGTAACCTCAAAAAATGATACGCTAAACTAAAACTTCCACTGCACCACTAGATTTTTGGACTTGTATTTTGGCCAGTCATAGCCTCTCCTGTTGCTCTGCTTTCAGTGTCGTTAAGGCAGCATTTTCTGTCTCCAGACCACTTCACCTTGAAAACATTCCTAAACTTATTTCCAAGTTGTAATACAGCTGCGCAGTAAAAATTGTCAGCATTCAAATGCAGTCCCTACGCTCTTGATCTTTTCTATAATGCTGTGATTTGTTTTGGATCAGCAGTGGTTTGAACAAGACAAACAACACACCGGATTCCATCTGAACCTACGGGAGCTGCCAGGGACACAGGTGAAGAGTGATAGTGGATGCATTTCATAGGCAAAATGAAAAGCCGCAAAACTGATAAGGTCTCATTGTTGCACAAATAGAAAAAGCCAACAGTTTGCATATCAGAAATATCAGGTGTTAGGATTTGACTCAGAACTGCTGAATAGTAGCTTGTTTGCCTTTGGAGAAGCAGAGAGGAAGGAAATGTCATGCAGCAACATCACACACGTGATAGTGATGGGAGATGGCAAACAGGGAAATAGACCTTTCCGATGCTGTTTCCTAAAGATACTGGCTGTGATGGTGGATTATTAAGGAATTCTCATTATTAAATATCTGCACTTGGCAAAGAATAAGAGAGGAACGAACCTCTGTTGAAGTGCACAACAGTCTCCGAAGTCACCCTTGTTTTGTTCTTAACTTGGTGCTGTGTAAGAAATGAAATTGGTGATTGTGTTAGGAGCAGAGGCAATAATAATGAAATGAGAATAAATTGTAAGCTGTATGATTTTTGAACTCTCTAGAGAAAATGAAATTAAGAAAGCTTTCAAATGTAATCTACTTTGCACCAGGCCACTGAAACACAGTGAGGTAAAACATCAGCTATTTGGTTTCTGTGTCGATTCATAACCTATAATTGGATGTAAAAAAGGAGAGATTAGTTCACAGGACAAGGCTCAAGTAAAAAAAAGTTTGGTCCAAAGTGCTTAGTTCCTCCTCTAAATTACTACAGACCAGCCTTAACCCCTACATAATGGCGGAACTCCATCCAGATCCAGTATAGGCTGAAATCAATGAATCTGTTCTGATTTACATTAAAATTTAATTTTGCCCCGACAAGCTCTCTGAAACTGATATTCAGCGCAATACCAAATGCAGTATAAAGGATCATATCATGCAGTCAACATGATGCACTTTGCAATATAATTTAACACTAACATTAAATTAAATTACAAAGATAAATTTTATGGTCTCTCAAAATCATTTAAGAGCTTAATTCTGATCTGTGTAAGACAAATCTTGGCTATTGATCATTGAATATATAGATAGTTGTGAGAGAAGAATCACACAATATGATGGGCTGTACAAGACTTCGTTATGATATAGGCTTGTGATTTGACATATTGATCCTTTTCTGCAGTTAGGACCTCTGCTCGAGGAGAAGGCTCAAGCAGGTCGACCTCATTGCAGAAAACATCAATCTATAGACTTTGTATGAGGCCAGATTGCACCAGGAGGTCCAGAGCTAGAATCTAGGAAGAGCTAGATGGTGAATTATTCAGATTCTGGGTTTTCACAGCCTTCAGAACTAGGCCCATCAGGAGGAAAATGAGACTTCTCCTGCAAGTCCTTTTGTTTTCATTAGCTGAAAATACATACAGCAACTGGATGCAGTTTGCCTCTGCCATTGGGATTCCAGGAATATCGACTTGTATTATTGAAACCAACCGCCCTTACTTTGCCTGATTTGTCATCAGGGGAAAAGGAAAGGAACCAGATAACATTCACTGTGCACTTTGGTGTAGGAAGTAGGAAAAGGCATGAGCCCAGCTGGTGCAAACAATATTAAAAGTTTGTAAGACTTGTGTGATGCTGTTGAAGGAAGGGTTTTTCAAAACATCTCCTCATTGTACAGAGGGTGAATAGGAAAAAGAACATTTACTGAAAGGACATTCTTTTAATGGCTGGGTTATGAGAGGAAGAGTGAATAATTTAAAGTTGCAAAGTTCTTGCAAAGAGTCCAAAAAATATAAATCTATTTAAAAACAGTATTAAAACTTCAAATAGAGAAGCAAAAATACAAACAATAGAGCTCTTTTCTTAACCCATAAACTATAGATCTAAAAAGAAAGATTAAGAAAAATCACAAGGAAAGTAAAAAGAGCTACTTTTTCCAAAAGTCTGAAGGGAGAGGGTTATCAAATAGTTACAGCAGTGACTGGGAGGCCTAAAACATTTTTTTAATGTTTAAGAGTATTGTGAAACAGAGTTCATTCCAGCACATGCTGTAATGATGAGTGTACTGCCAAATTGATAACTAAATAAGGCAGATGTCAAACTCATCTCCACACATGCAGCTCCAGCATGAGTGCTTCCCCTCGGATGGGGAAAGGAGAGCACATCTGTCCGGTTCAGCATTCATTACGTGGCTGCTTCACACCAGTCATTACATATAAACTGAAGATGTCGCTAACACTGCTCATTAAGAAATGCTTAGTTTGGTACAATCTGATCGCTAAGGAGGCCCTCAAAGGAGGTTCTCCTCAGGGGAGAGTGTGCCCGGCTATCTGCGTAGCATTTCAGCAGCAGTTCTGCAAGAACAAGGATGTTTACAGGAATGCTCTTCTGGTTACAGAAGTCTTAAACCTGGCGACCTTTGGGTAGTACAAGCACTCTGCAGGGAGTGAGGAACCTGAAGTCCCACGTGGGATGCAAGGAAGGAGGGAAAAGGTTTCTGAATTGTAAAGGAGGTTGGGTTCCTTGCTGACCAGGCGAACAGGTTTGATGCTGTTGCTGTTGCCACCACACGAAAGGGCAGAATTAATGGCCACAAAAGCTAGCAAAGTTTCCATAATCGCCTTCGTTGCTCCAGAGTGCATGGAGGAGAGGGCACTGGTGGATGCCGTTAGCTAACTGATATGTTAAAAAAAAAAATAGAGGGAAGGAGAGACAGAAATTAAATTGGGGTCCGACACACTAATGAGAATTACCTGCAGTGCTGGTGATAGCTGTGCTGTGTTAAGAACGGTTTCTGTTTCCTATCCACTCATAGTATTTGCCTGGAAAACCATGGGGTTTTTTAAGCTTAGCCTTACCTGAAATGAATGCTGCTTCTCTCCATTCTCACTGTTGCTGGGAATTGAAATGGCTGCAGATACAGAGCAGTGTAAAAACATGATGAGCTATGTAGCTTGGGAGCAATTGAGCAGCTGAATACTGCATTATTGAGAAATCATTTGCTACCTCTGGGTGTTAGTGAGAAACTGGAGAGTCCTAGACTGGCATTCAGGGCAGAGCATAGGATGAATAAACATTACGGAGTGCCGAGTGTTTACTAGTGAATCCAGCATGGAGCTTCAGTAGTTGCATGTCATCCCACTGCGTCGTGCAGGGCTGGCAACAGACAGGAAAGAAATACTGAATTCCAGGAGCCTTGTGGCAGAATTGATCTTATATTGTTTCCTAAATAACCAAATTATCAATGAAATGAATGACATTTTGCTTAATGTGCAGCAAACAGTCTGCATAGCAAAACAGCCGTATTTTCAAGTGACAACATGTGAGAACCATTTAAATATATATCAGTAGTCCTCAAGGGACTTGTAGATAGCTACATGAAATTGTTGTTTTCATGTGCATACCTTACTGTTGCCAAATTAGTATGGCTTAGTATTTTCCCTCTTATCTAGTTGAGATAGGAATCTCTTCAGAAAGAGGGGCTCAGTAGTTTGTAATATATCTGTGTATATCTCTGGCATTGTATAAGTAATAAATAATAAGTTGTAGATGCTAATGATCATTAATATTGCAGGCTGGATTAATTAATATTTAAGCTGGAAATTCTAATCCTTACCTCCTTAGGTGATTACAAGTATAAATATTTCTTGACTCAGCATGGTGAGTAGTCACAAAACATGGAACCTTCTCCAGTGTGGAGTGATGGCTATTAAGTATACCCTGGACCCAGTTAATCTCAGGTTATGGAATTTGTCCCAGAATCTGCTCTTGCTATGGTATTGTGCTGCAGAACAAATTTCTGCATTTTTTAAAGCTAACAAAATATCGACTCCATATGGTTTTGGAGACGTACTTAAAATATGAGCCAAGTTCAGGCTGATGCAGCGCTGTCTTGCTGAGCCCTGAACTAGTCTAAAACAATTTCCTTGAGAGGCGTGACCACATTCATCTCAATGAGATTTTAAGTCAAAGCCTAAGGAAAGAAATTTCAGCGCCAGTTTTTAAACCTTTTCATTACTATAGAATCATAGAATCATAGAATGGTTAGAGTTGGAAGGGACCTTAAAGATCATGGAGTTCCAACCCCCCTGCCATGGGCAGGGACACCTCCACTAGACCAGGTTGCTCAAAGCCCCATCCAGCCTGGCCTTGAACACCTCCAGGGATGGGGCATCCACAACTTCCCTGGGCAACCTGTTCCAGTGTCTCACCACCCTCACAGGAAAGGATTTCTTTCTGGTATCTAATCTAAATCTCCCCTCTTCCAATTTAAAACCGTTACCCCTTGTACTGTCACTACACTTCCTGACAAAGAGTCCCTGGTTAAAGCTATCTGGTTAAAGCAGATGTATCTAATTTAGGAGTAAATACAATACATGTGCCTATACTATATTTCAAAGCAGTTTCCCACCTCCTTCTGGATACCAAAAGCTTGTATTGTTCCCTATGTATGTAGCAAAACCAAGGACTTCAATCTGTTTTTACCCTGCCAATTTAAAAATCTTTGGCACAGAATGAACTGGAAATATGGAGAGAACAGTAGTCACGGTAAACAAGTAAGGGATAACTCTATTGTGCTGGACTACTTAAGCTATTGGAGTTAAAAGCTGCCTTTTCATTCTGTCCCAAAGATCATCTAAGGTTTCACTACAATAAATAAGCCTGTGCAGACTGGATTTTGAATAGTCAGGTTACAGTAACTACTTCTATAATTTAAATCGAAGTGGTTACTGAATTTGCTGCTTGCTATACTAAGTACTGCAAAAATTCAAGATTGATTATTTATTTGTTCCATGTATATCATTACATGGGATGTACAATGAACATTTCTTATTAGCGTCCACATCTCAGCAAGAGTGTACAGTGGCTCTTCAAAAAGTGAAAGCAGGTAGCAAGAGTAGTAGCTTGAGTGATGGGAATCTCAAAACCACTTTTTTTGGCTTAAAGTTTATCATGTAAGGAAGGAGCATGGATATAGTTGATCCACTGAAACGCACTGATGGAAGAGACTTATATTTGACTTGACATACTGGGCAAGAGCTTAGAACAAAGCAAAAGCAATCCCCTCCAGAAAAACAAATATGTAAAAAAAAAAAAAAAACAACAACAAAAAAAATCCCAACCAACAAAAACCCCTCATTTCTCTTGGTTCCTAAAAAACCCAAAACATTTCTCATTTATATCTCTGTGTTTTTTAATGGAAAACAAAGACAGTTTTTAAGATGAAAATGTTCTGTATTCACATGTGATTCTTAAAAAACACAAGCTATTTTGAGCAGTGAATTGCAAGCCGGCCAGTGAAAGAAGCAGCAATATGTTCCTAGGAAATTTTCATTCCTCCCTCTGTTCTGCAGAGGAATGATACGTACATTAATTTTGAAAAACAAGCATAAGCAGAGAAATTTAAACTCAGCTCTAAGCCTTCCCTATTTCTAACACCAAAGAATGAACCGTATTGAGAAGTGCAGCAGAGCATTACTCTTTCCGTGCCACGCTGCTGGGAGAGCAGAGCGCTTGTACGGGGCTCTGACACCGCTCCTGGAAGTCAGGCTTCCAGGTACAGCTCTTTCACGGGGGCTGAAAAAATATCCATAACGTGTCCCCTTCCTCATCAGGGATGTATCGGTACCATATCGTGGACCTCTGGAAATACGTATCTGTGGATGTCCATAAAGCAGCGTGCGGAGACGGTTCAGGTCTTTTCAGAAATCCTGCCCCACTGAAGTCAATGGGACCTTTCACGGGGAAACGCACTGGGGCCAGCATTTCACTGGCAGTGTTAACTGGAGCCGTTCTCTCTGGATCACATACAGGGTCTGCAGAGGGAAGACTGCATTTCAGCATAGAAATAAAATGTCATTGTGTTCAGATTTGTTAGTTAATAACTGAGAATCTTTCTGGAGGGTAAAAAATGAGCTCTAAAAGAAAGCACTGAGCGCCTTCAAGGCTGCACAGTGTATTCCAGGTACACCTTCACTGTCAGCATTAGACAGGGACTAACACTCCCATTCAAGTGGGTTTTTTTGTCACTTTTAGGAAGGGCTGTAAATGTTTGTGAGCTCTGACTATGCAACAGTTCCTATCACTTGGAGGTGATTAATACAGGTATTCAAGCAGAAGACGTTTCAAGCATCAAAGGGTTAAAACTAAATTTCAGTAAAACTTCAGGGAAGACTCTCATCAAGTTCCTTGCTGGTTTGATTCAGAAAAACTGACGTTGTCTTATCATACATTACCATTTTTAAGTGTCATCTACATGAAAATTTGAGTAATTCCATTTTTCACTTGTGGTTAGCGAAACTTTTGCTGATACAGACAAAACTGGTAACCATGGGAAGAGACAGTTCCCAAAACTTCCTTCTTCTTTGGGACTCATTGGCTGCCCAGCACTTACTGGCCAGATACGTCTCCTGCTTTAAAGAAACTGGCTTGGTGTATTGCAAGACTGGAGTCCCGCTGAATTCTCTTTAAAATGCAGAAGGCGTTGAAAGCCCGAAAGGCTGCGGTTCTTTTGTGCTCCCAGCATGTGAGCTGGGGAGGACTCTTAGCTGGGCCAGCTCTGCCACCTGCAGCTCAGAGCTGGCAGGACCACAACATCTTCAGCAGCCCGACAAACCCCAGCTACTGGAGATGCAAAAACTCTCCAGAGAGACAAGAGGTTTCACTGAAGAGGGTAATGTCTAATTAAATTAGCAATAGAATACGTAAGCTTATGGTATGCAAGAGTAAGGTAGAAGAGAGCTTTTGCATTGGTCTTTCTGCTAATCTTCACTGCTTCCAGAATCAGCATGTATTCTCAGAATAGAACAGAAACCCGGCGTTTAGAACAAAAATCGTAAGGCTAAAACCCTTCTTGGTGTGATTGGAGTGATCTCAGGGCTGTAACTGACCCCTTACCTGTGAAGACGGATTTTGGCTCTGCTGATAACTGAAGTATTACAGGAAATTATGTGTGGATCTGTATTCTCAGAACCCTCTAACTCCTGTCTGCAGTGTCTCCAGTATCTCCTCGTATAACTCCCTTCTTAAAACACACTGGTTTTTGAAACCTATAAATGCTAGTCTTCTCCGCTAAAAAAAAAAAGTCACTAAAAAAAATAAAATAAATCAAATCCTTCCAGATGTGTTTTACTAACACAAAAAAACATGTGCTTTATTATGTTCCCTACTTTCACTTCCCTGAGCCCCAAGGGTATAATGTTACCATTTTTTCAAGTTGGATCCAAGCCCTGTAATTGATGAATTGTCCATAGGATCCATATGGAACTGTAGGAAAATCACTGACGCTCTATACAGCACCAAAATGCATGCATGTGTCCCAGTGTGTGCCAGGCACCCAAAAATGTAAACATTTCATGCCAATGACTTCTCTGGTCTCTAGCCCTGGATCCAACTCACAGCTATCCACAGGGAAACAGCAGCGGTTCCACAGCAATGGTCAGCCATCATTGTGATGAGTTCAAGTAAGAAAACATGATTGGAAACTAATTCTAATAATATTGGGTTCCTAAGCATCATGTGGAGTTCTTTCAGTATGTTTTAGTACTGCGAGGGGAAAGTATATAATCTATTATAATACCCAGTCTTCCAAATATGTTTTAAAAGCTAAAAGAAGCATAATTTCTCTTTTAACTTTGGGCTTCATTCAATTGTCCCCACACTTAAGACACCTTCTAGTGCCTGAAACGTTCATGTGGAGCCTTCTGTCCTTCTGGGACAGCAAGAGAGATCAGATGGATCAGATCCAGCATAACCTAGGGCACGTCAGCTGGTGCTAGACACCTGTCTGCGGGCCAGTGAGTCCCACCTTTTGTGTTGTCTAAGCATGGAGCCTTGTCAAGCATTGCCATTAAAGGTTATGGGTCCCTAGAAACATAGAAATTATTTCTGTGATCATCTATTGTCACTGCACTAAAGTCTTTTTAAGTCTTTAGGGTGTTTTCCTGGGTGACTGATTCTGAGCTGTGCAGAAAATGCTCATAGAAGAGATTGGTTTTGTTGGTGTTCCAAATATTGTTATTATAGTACTACAGTAAAGACTTGTACATTTTAATATTATCCAATGCTTGAAAAAAAATGTTAAAATAGATGTTTTGAAAAGGAATCTCGCAGAGTGAGATTAGGTGGTCTGAGGGGAATAGGCAGTCTAAGCCTCGGGCTTCTTCTATGTGCCAGTGAATGTAGGAGTATGTAAAACATTTCGTTTTAAGAAGTCACTTTGTAAAATGGTGCAGTCAAACCATCCCACCGGTTTCCTTGCTCCCTAGCAGTTAAAGACAGCAGGTGGTTTTGGCCAACCTAGCTCTTAAATGCATCTTGGCCCCACATTTTTAATCTAGCTTTTTGCAAACAACAAACTACTGATCGTCACTGACAGGTTCCTCGGATTTAAGATAATTGGACCACAATCTTTTCCTCATCCAGGGATTTCGTTTTGAGTCACTTTAGATTTCAAGTAGGTTTCAAAGGTCACTGAAAAAGACTGGGAGATTTAATATCAATCATTGTTAATCCAGTTCGCTTTACATTTGTGCCCAATTCACATGAGCTAGATGCTTTTAAAATGGACTTGTCATTACAGAGTTCAATGCCCTCCTATTACTCAGGCATCCAAAGTCGACCTTACAATTTGCAGAATTTAGAGGGAGAAAATGGTTGTGAATTCCCCCAAACCAGAAGTGGGATTAACTCGAGCCCGTACAGCTCCCAAATATCCAGAAGATGAAACCATCCCGTGTCCCAGCGTAAGGGCCCCAAGGCTTGTCGTTGAGTCCATGTGTGTGGGATCAGTCAGACACTGCTACATTTGGGGTCCATATCCCATTTTAATCTTGTGTGTGAAGTGAAAGAGTTTATGGCCAGGATTAGCAGTCAAGAGACCTACAGACAGCAGGGACTGCATCGTTCTCCTCAGTGCGCGTTACAGTTAGCGCACGATAGGAAACATCTTTGCCAGATGATAAAGAAGAAAAATTCTCTTTGTTGCCAACAATAAATGTATATGGAGGAGTAACTGTGTCATGAATAAGGTGTCCCTAAGGAAATCTTGGAAGACCCTACATATATGTTTACATACTTTTAGTCCCAGCAGAAGCAGAGCTATGTGTGTGTAGTGCTCTGCCCAGGCTAACTAGTTTGTTAAGAATTATCACAACTATCTTTTTCATGCTAGTTAGTATCTGCTCATAATGAGACAATTTGGGCAGCCCTGCCAGAAACCCAGACTTTTGAAAACCAAAGCAATGGTGTAAAATATGATCACAAATCTCTCTCTCTCTCACATACATACACACACACAAAACCTGAGCAAGTGCCTGCAGGTTTCAGAATAAATTGAATAAGAACTCAAAATACAACACCTCTTTCACAGCATAAACTGGATCCTGCACATACTTTAGGACCTGATGCTCTTAATTTTTGGTAGAATATTGAACCCGAGGAAAATCTGAGCCCAAAGAGCACAATCTGATAGCAGCTCTCTATTAGATTACCTTGCAGATATTTATCTACAAAAATATTTGTAAAAAGTCTATGCAAGAAAAATGTCGATGAGACAACTGCAGATTCAATTTCTGCAGTTGGGGAAAAATAATTCCTCATACTGAAGCTCTTCATTCTCCCTGCTGCTTTATGTTATCTCTATTTTAACTGCTGTTAATGAAAGGCTCATCAAAAAGCAGTGCCAATACACAATAATATTTAAATGCTGAATTAATCTCCTAGTGCTCATGGCAGTTCCCTTTCAGCTATTTTCCCTGCATATTTGGAATCTCCATTTATATGAATGAGAGTGGGGTGCACATGAGGAGAATGGAGCAAGCATTGATCAGCTCTGCAGCCCAGAGAGAAGAATTTGTCTGATGTCTCATATATTTGTAAAAGCAAATCTAAGATGCTCCTTCAGCAAGACTTCCTAAAATTAAGTAAATAACTCAAAAAAGACTCCCCTTAAGTTATGCCTTTCTGCAACTGCCTTTCTAACTTCTAATGATTTGATCAACTTGTTGCCTTGCTTCTGTTGGTTAAAAAAAAAGCCAAATCTTCTCTTCCTTCTAAATGCAATTCTGCTTTGAGAAGTGACTCTAAAAATGGCAGTCTCCGTCTTTATTCTAGGTCAGCTATGTCCTTATTAAATGGTCTCAGTTAGCAAGTAAAGAGACCTTTTCCTTCTGTGTGCCAGCCCGGCAAATTTCAGGTGGAACTTAGGGGTCAACCTGGGTTTTTTCTTCTCATGTGGGATGACCAAAAAACCAAGGATCCTGCAAGTGAGAGTGAGCCCTCAATTACATGTGTGCAATTCTGTAGTCTTCTGTGGCTTTGCATAAAGTTTAACTGACTGGAAATGATTCTGTGGTGCTAAACAGGAGGGGCTAGAAACCAGCTCACTTTGTTCTTTATGCTAGATCAGCTGTGCTAACAGGAGCAAAAAGCAGTAAACAGTGATTTTAATTACTAAGTGAACAGATAGAAAATATATGACTCAATTTAAAAAAGAGGTTTGCTTGAAATTCCATGTTTTGAGAAATCTCCAGCTTCGACATAATAGAGCATTCAAGCTGACGAGGAAAATAAATGCTTCTCTTTTTTCTTGGACATGTCATTCATGTGATGAGAAGAGAATATATAGTCCTCATAACAAGAAAGGAACAAAATAATTTGAATTATTTTGCATGCAATAGCAAGATAAAATATCATGTTTACAACCCTCATTTATGAGAAGTCTTCATTGCGGAGTGCAGCAGGTCAGAAGATCACTGTGTGCGCGTTTTGCTATACGGGAATGATAACCCGCTATGGGCATTTTATTATTTATTAATTCATCTTTGCAGCTTTGGCAATCAAGCATGAAAATTTTCCACTCTTCTGAAATCTCTGTAGTCTGGAAGACTATAGTTGAAGTTTCTCTGAATTTTTTTTTTTTAATATACATGCTTAAGATAGCTATCCTGGTTTGAGGTAAAACAGAGCCAATATTCTTTTCAGTAATTTTGCTTTTCAGTTAAGTCTCTTCTAACTGTCTGCACTCTCTGAAATTAATGGCACAACAATAGCAAATTGTGAGCAAAAGTTTTCTCAATTCAGAGTTTTGATCCTGCAATCCCTGTGCAGATTAAACCAAGCTTTACAGGGCATACTCTGTTAGCAAGGGTAAAAAAAAAGCCAAGAATATACTTTCCAACCATGTAAATACTGACCAACTGAGTCTTTGCTTGGATGAAATCATTCTGTTCTGTCTTTTTCTTCCAGTTGTGTGTAATACTGGAGCCAATGCAGGAACTGATGTCAAGACATAAAACTTACAATCTAAGTCCTCGAGACTGCTTGAAGACTTGCTTGTTTCAAAAATGGCAGAGAATGGTGGCCCCACCAGGTATGCTTCATTTCCAGTATTCTACTTATTTTATAGTTAAATTAATATAGAAACAATGGGAAAATTTACTGCAAATTTGCTTACAAAGGAAAGTAGGAAGAATTAGCACTGTTCCAAAAGTAAGCCTGAAAATGATTCTGATGTTTTATGATTTCAGTCTGACCCAACTGATTTATAGATGTGCACGTTCAGATGGTTTCACTATGACTAGGATATAATTTAGTACAAAAATATGTGTAGATGGAATGCAAAATGCCTACTGGCTCCATTAGAATTCATCGTTTGTGTAATTCAGCTTCCTGCTGTGACTCTGAAATTACAGCTACAATTCATAATTAATTGTCTTTGAGACTAATATAATGTTATTTACAGGCCTGGACCTAATCACCTTCCTCTTACACCTCAAAATAATAATTCTCTCTTTTTTCAGATTATTAAAGATTTGTATATCTAAGACTATTCACATGGGTGCCCAGGCCAAATTTTGAGAAGTACAATTGCCCCTCTGTTCTTTGCCAATTTAAGCAAAGCTCTGTAATTGTCCTGATTTGGTCTGATTTTGGAAGACTCGCGGAGAAATGGCATTCAGTACTCTCTAACGTATTCCCTCGGGAGTGGCAGTTTTAAAGATGAAGCCCACGTCAGAGGGAGAAGAAACTGCAATGGTAGAGGCTGGCGTGCTGTATCGATAGCAGCAGCAGGGTAGAAAGCTACCTTTAGCCTTTGCTTCTGGCTGGGTCAGTGGGGGCTGTACCCTACATCAGAATAAGACCTGGATTTTTGTTTAGCGCTGTTTCTTGCTGTGTGACCTTCAGCAAGTTACACGGTCACCTTGAGCATCATGATAGTTATCGTGATATTCCCATTGGTAAAATGCTTTCAAATATCTTTATAGACAACGCTGGGAGAATAAACTTCATTTTAGTCCATTATACAAAATGGAAAGCAGATTCCACCGGTTTGGGTCCAAATATTATTCTACTATTTGTATGTTAAATCCACTGCTAGTAGTAGTACTACTACTAGTAAACACAGGACTTTAAAACTAGATGAAGAAATACTTCAGCACTTCTGCTTATGGATCATTTTAGTACACGCTTTACAGCGTCTGCCATTTGCTCTCCTCCTTCCCATTTATTGCAGCAGAACCCACAAGACAACCGACAACCAAACGGAGAAAAAGGAAAAACTCTACCAGCAGCACTTCCAACAGCAGTGCTGGGAACAACGCAAATAGTACCAACAGCAAGAAAAAGTCAGCTGCTGCAAACCTGAGTCTATCAAGTCAGGTACCTGTAAGTCTCACTTTCCTTTTAGGCCTGAATCACTTATGGTGCGTTAATTCTTTTCCTTACATTGTAAAGAAGGTGCATTCTTGAGCCTAAACTATCGCAAGCAAAAGGCGATCTTGCAGAATGTGCTGTGGAAGCTGGGAAATTAGTGGAGAGGTGTGAAGGAGCCATTCTGCAGAGCAGCTTTAATGAATGACCCTCAAGCAGGAGTATCCTGAGGACCAGATGTGATTTTTTTAAGGGTCCTTCCACTGGCGGTGGGACTGAGATTGGGCCTCGTGTTTATAGGGATAGCGTGAGTCTTGCAGACTTGCAGGTGCTAAGTGGGGATGAGACCCTGTGGAACAGGACAACTGTACCTGAGCAGATGGCTGGTCTCTCTACGTTAGTATCGTACCTCTAATCGGTGCCGGGTTCAGATGCTTCAGAGGAACAGGTTATGAATTAACTTACCTGCAGAGGTTACCACTTTTTCTAACCACTCCACTTGCAGAGGGAAAATGGAAAATGGGCCTCGGCTTATCCACTCTGCTCGCTGTAACTATTGACATCCTAATTATATAGGGAAACACCAAGTCATTTCCAGAACCATACCAGCACTTTAATAATACCGGGTTTATTGCCTTAGCCACAATACAGGGGTCATCAGACCCCAAGTTGTGACAAAGTGTGCCTTAGTCAATAAGGAGATAGCTTATGGATTTTAAAGCTAGGGAAATTAATTTGATATTATAGGAACTCTAAAGTGGTATCTTGGGAATAACATGCAGGGATTTTTATTGGATTTCTGATCAGCAGATAGGAAAGGTCTAGGTCTCCTCTGAAGCCTTACAAAGAATGTAGGCCTTTTGTTAGCACAAAGCAGGCACTTCCTAGGAAGCTTGAATACCCAGATAAAAAGGAGGAGTAGACTAACATCAGTGAAATGAAATGAAGATTTTTGTTTAGCAACTGATTCAGCAATCCACTAGCTTACAGAAGCTTTGGGCTTCAGTACATTAAACTCATATTTTCTCCTTGTCATATTAAAATTTTCGCGTGGCTCACATCCCTGGAGTCAGATTCTTTCCCTAATATAGGCATCTCTGGGGTTTTCTGGCAGCACAAAGCAGTCAGCGGCCAGCTACCTGATCCCCTGGTGGCAGGGACCACTCTGCCTCACTAACTGTGTCTGCCAGAAAGCCCTTTAGATCAATAATCAAACATATTTAAGATAAACCAGCAACTAGGTGCAAAGCTCAGCAACCAGCTAGTTCTCTGCTGTCTCCAAGTTTAAAAGACAGTAAAAACGCTTTATCTTGGATACTCCTTGCCCCAAGTTCAGTTCAGTAGGACCAGAATCTGACCCCTGACTCTCTTCAGCCTGCTCCTCCTCGGAGAGATGACTTTTGTTGGCTTCAGTGGTAGCCATGTGTACATCTGAGTGTAATTGAGCCCTCTGATAGTTACCTGTCACTCCCACTGATATTCTAGCTGACTTTAGGTACTGAAAGGCTGCTCCTGACAGATGAAGTAATTAAGGCTGCTTTTCCTGGTGGACATGATAGTTGAGCATCTGAGACATAATGATGAAGTTTATTGTGGTATAAGGGATGGATTTTTAGTCTTCATTGACTTTCAGGATGCTGCATAGTCAATATTTTTCAATATTCTTTGCTTTCTGTACCAGAGTAGCAAGGTGGTCCAAACTCTCTTGTATGGAGGCTTTTATCAGGCTCCCTTTTTAGGACTCTTCTCCTTGAGTGGAAGATGCTTAGCTGTTGGGTTTGACATACTAACAGCTCTTCCCATCTTCCCCACAGCAAAGATAGCAAACCAGATGGAATTGATGGTTGGGCCACCCTGTAGAGTAGACATAACTCGAACTAATTTTAGCAGCAGGATATTTTGGTGTAAAACTATTCAACGCTTTTCAGTTAGATAGGGAGATGTTACCATGTTTCTTTAAAGTTATGCATTCTTAAGTGGGCCTTGTTACAGGCATGCCACTGGTTTCCGAAGTTGGCTGCAGGTAGCAGCAACTTGCTTTCTGGCTCTTTCTCTTAACTGTACCTTAAAGCGAATCAGTTTGCAGTTAATGTTTGATTTTCCTTATCTGCAATAGAAGACGAGATATCCTCAAACACAATCTGACAGTTTTGAACTAACTTACAGTTTCATTTGGCCATAGTGCTTTCTCTGAATGGGAACTTTACTGCTCAGTAGAAAAAAGCTACTGAAATCATTAATTTTCAGTGTTAAAAGCATTTCCCCCCCCATTATTAGATAAGAGGAATGAAATCATTGTATTTTCTGTCCAAATGACTCACACAAGCAGAGCTAGTTTCAGTTCCATTTTTCCCATCATCTTCTCTGGAAAACCCCAGCAGTGAGCTCATATCCATACCAAACCTGGATTAATATGAAATCACATACTCCAGCTTTCTCTTTTTCTCCAGTGATTTCTTCCCAGCCGGCAAAGACAGTCTCTCCACTATAACAGAATCTAACTCCTAATTTCTTGTCACTTTTATGCTCCTATGTTGGTTTCTCTTGGATAGTAAACTAAACCGGGTTAGAGAAAGTTTCTTTAGCCTCTGTTCTATGTAATGTTTCTTGGTTTAGCACATCAGTAATTATTCAGTTTTGCTCTTACTGTAATGCTATGTAGACTCAGGCAAATGTGTAAACTTACCATATCCCTCACCCAAATTTCTCACCCACACCATTAACTTCTGTTTCTTTAATGAGGTCTTCATGTCTGGAGAGGCAAATTTTCCATGTTGAGGACAGTGACTGGAAAGCAGCTGGAGCACCATCAGCTATGACAAAGCTTGAATCTTCAGAAAGAGTTGTCATTTTCCCCATAACCCCTTCCAGATCTTCAGATAAATACATGGGGCTAAGCAAACCTTGATCAATGAGGTGGAACTTTTTTTTGTCACACACACATTCTTCTTCAGTAATAGGAGGTTGTGCCATTTCTTCTACCTGCATATTTTCTGATCAGGTCTTCAGGCAGGGACAGTGCTGACAATACAGAGCCAAGCCCAGAAAGGGAAATGATGTGGTTTTGTTTCCGTGCATGGGTCAGGTTGGCACTGCACCCTGAAGTTCAGTTGCTGAAGCCTAATCAATCATTATCATTTCCACCCTTTGTGTTGCCTTAAAGTTATTAGCGCTCTGACTGTTTCGACACATTCTGATGCATCTTTAATAACAGAGTCTTCAAAAGCATCTAAATGGTCTGTGCCAGTGGGTGGGTACTCATCTTCTTTCTCATCATTATTTTGAAAAGGGTCAGTCTCAGTCTGTCCTCAGATCTATAGCTATTTTTTTTACTTTCTCAACCCTCCTAAATAAAATACAAAGTTTTGCCCTTTTGACAGTCACTTGCACTCTGTTGCACTCATTTTCCTTTATAATGTGGTTTCTGTGATTGTCATGCTATTGGTTGCAGACCTTCAGCATCTCCTCTTGTCAATACGACTCTTCCTGCCCAAGTCCCTTGTTTAACTCCTTTCCTACCTATTATATATCTCCTACATCCTTAAAACAGATGTAGTTAGCCAGTGTGTGACATGGTTGCACTGCACAACTCATGCCTAGGTTGGCCTATTACGTGTCCAGTGATGCTTTTGACCTGAATCCTGCAGGTGCCGAGGCAACGTGCTGTAGTATGTTGGAAGCAGAACCAAGTGTCACTAAAGTCACCCCAATAGCGCAAATACAAAAACATGTTTCTGTTTTTCTCACCAGAAGTTTTCTTCTCTCAGGCTGTCATGGGTGCAGGCTCAATACTTCCAGCGCTTCCCATGAATGCATCGGCTTGTGTTTAGTGCACAAAGAAAGTTGATAGAAAAGGGACACAGAAATTGTAGTCTACTCATCTGTCTTAGTCTCAGCAGATGCCAGTCATTTGAACTGTCCTTAGATTTGTTCGTGTTCTCAATCACATCTGATCTTCGGAAGAAAAGTTAACCCATTGTGCAGAAACCAGTATTACCAATTTCCTTTTTCCTCTAAACAAAAAGCAAAGATGGGCAAGATTCCTTCTGCAAGGGTCATAGAAAACCTGTCTTTCTAATGTTAGCCTTCTTATGATTTCAAAAAAATCAGTTGTCTAGTCTGGCTGAGTCATTGCCTTATCACTTAGCATTACTAATTTCCTGTAACGTGTGAAGCTGGCTGCAGTGTTTTCCCAAGTCTTTGCTCAGTTTTCAAGCCTCTTTACAGGCTGAGATCTGATTTCTTTGCATTTTTCATATTCTTCTGTTTCAAATAAAACTTTCTCACAAGCCCAGGCCCCTGTACGTAGCAGTGTCCTGTGCACTGTGATCAATGGATTACAGGTATATGCAAGATCATCAGAAGGGGTCCATACATCCTTGTTAATATCACTTTCCATTAAGTTTAATAAAAACAGTGCATGTTGATCCATTTTTATCTCTTTTGAATTTGGAAATTTGACAACAGTGCACAACTCTCACAAACTCTAAGAACCATTGCTCTAGGCTGCTCCCAGTCATAACCATAGAAATTATTAGGTGGATTTTACTTTCATTTACTAATGAAGATCCTGTTGAGTGTAACGCTGTAACCATGAACCCAGTGAAATATCATTTGTATTGGAAAGAATAAAGCCTCACTACATGCCACTAAGTAAATCAAATGTTCTTTGTTACATCCAGAGTCTTAATTAGAGTCTCCTTGCACTCTTGAAGCGAGTTACATACCTCAATAATCTCTCTTTCTCTTTGTAGTTCTCTGTAAGCTCCTCAAAACCCAAATCCATAAATAAACCTACTAATGTTGAAGGGAGCAATACACACTTTTACATGTTTCAGAAACAGGGGGTAGGTTTAGGTGGTTTGTAATGGATGTTGTAGTACCAGCGCTACAGTTCCAGGGCCAGAAGATTAGTGTCAGAAATTACCCCGTGTCTCAAAACTGTGCAATTTAGAATCTAAGATTTAGCCGTAAGGAGACGAGCATCAACAAATTGGTTTCCAGTTGTTGCGCTTTAGGAAAAATATTCCAAAGAAGACCAGAATGTCAAGTTAACAGAGAGGACTATGATGAGATGTGAAAGATAACCATTTTCCTCTAGAAAGTGTTTACTCTGAAACCTAATTAAAACGTCAGTTCTATTTCTATAGATGATTTCAACACCAGTGTCAGTGGGATGTTTTTATCTTGGAGGCAGTGACCATTACGGGTGTGGGCAGCAATGGGGCTCCGAGTCATTAATAATTTTTGTGGCAAGGAGCTAAGTCAATTATTAAAATAATCACCCACTGCACAATTCTGTAAGAAGGAAGGAAGGTACCTTCTTCTTTTGACTTAGCACTCAGAGGTATGCTGGCTGCTAGAACTAGTTCAACTTCCAGTCCTTGGAGTATAAGGCTTGCTTGAACAATACACTTGATCGTTTCAGGCATTTTTAATTCTCTCAGGCTTGTGAAGCACTGTTTGTCTACTTCTGGGGACTGTGACACCTGAGCTACAAACTAATCACCATGAAACACTAAGTGGGGGATACGTTTTAACAGCAGCAAAGAAGACAGGCATAGGGATGCGGAATTTTACGTGGCCCACCACACATTTTTACCTCCAGACTCCAGTAAGGCATTGTTTAGCTATCAGATGATCTTTAAAGTCATAAGTTAAAAAGTTTAGTTACGTTACTGGACCTAGCAGAGCTAAACAGAGGCTAGGCAGAGAAAAGATGGAGCTTGAGAAATGACCAGTCTGTTAAATAGAAGTGCCTGCATTTGAGTTGTGTATGAAGTGATCTCTGTGTATAGTTTATATGCATCAATTTAAGTTTGGACGGCAATTAGGGTTATTTCAGGTTGAAAGGTATGATATACATGAAAGCTGCTTTTGTGGTTATATTATTAAATAATACATTTCTATCACATAATGTAAAACATCCACTGCTTTATTTACAGTGCTTCACTGCAACCATATTTTACTACCATGAGACATTCCTTGACCAAAAATGTTGTTTCTAATCACAGAGTAAATTAATAAGATTGAGTGACTACAGTCTAAATCTTTTTTAAACTAATCTAGTCAAATATGTGCTACCATAACTAGGCCATAAGCAGTGTGTGCTGCCGTGCAAGAGACTAGGGTTTAATTCTTGGATTCTGCTTCTCACTCCATGAGCAGGAGCTAGGAGCACTCCAGAGCTGCAGCCTCAACCCTGGGAGGGATGGAGCCTTGTGTCATTCAACAGCAGTGACCCCCACTGGCCAATTTAAGGAGAAGCATTGAGGGGCTCTAAAAGGAGTCACTTCCAGTCCTCCTCAGAGGTTGGTGGTCATTGCACGGGATCTAGTGAGTGGAGGTTCAATGGGGTGCACTCGGTGGGGTCTTCAGCTTTCAGTCTGAGGAGCAGAATCCTCTCTGGGGAGGAACCAGCATGTGCGCTTCCTGAGACACTATTTTTGCCTGACATAACTATAAGAGACAGGATTGTCAACTATATATATATATATTATTTTTTTTTAAATGTCCTATAACTAATGCTGTGATCTCTATCTTTTAAATAGAATGAGGGAAAACTCCACTAACCTCAATATAATTTTAGTTTAATTCCGAGAGAGAGAGATAGAGATACTCAGGAGCATGGAGAGAAACATAAATGCAAACTGTCCTCTCAGTGGGTGTCATTATTCTAAAGGAATAATATTTGCAAAGAATCTGAGAAATTAAGAGACAGAAATACTTCCAAGGTCATTGAGCATCTCCCCACTGATGCATGAGGGTTTCCTACCACAGGTTGAGATTTCTCCCAGCCCAGTGTTAGGTGACCTGAGCAGCAAAGCTAGCACTGTTCTGGGGGGGGTCATAAATCCTCAGTCTGCAGTTCTCAGTAACAGGAATATTGCCTTAGCAGTGGGGGTTACATTCTCATTTACTTAATGTCATCTTAGTACCCTAGTTTAGATCTCATCGGGTTGGCCTGAAGCAATCCTCTTCCTTTCAGCCCTTGCAGCTGTTAAGCATATTTACCCCTCCCAATCATTTGGTGGATGTAATACACATTTAATTCTTTCACGCGGCCTCCCCAGCCAGCAGTTCTAGCCCCATAGTTATTTTTGATGTGCTTCTCAAAGTCTTGTCCGAGTTGCCAACCCTTTGCCGGTACGGCGACAGGGGGAACTTGAGGTCCGTACTCAAGAGCGTTGAAGCGAGAGGAACTGTTGCCACCTCGGTCTGTGACTCTGCATTTCTGTGGTCCTTTTTGCCTGCCGTGTCCCCTACTGCACGCTCAAACCCAACTCGCTGTCCTCTGCCAGGTCTCTCTCGTCATTACTGCTCTCGCAACACAGCGGGGTCAGGTCCGGTTCAGCAGTGCACGCTACGCCTTGTCTGGTGTTTAGAGGGGCAAAATAAATTAGGACAAACTTTTGGTTATAAACACTTTTGTCTCTTAAACTTCTGTGTTGCAAAGCTGTGTGTGGGTTTTATTTAACCGAATGTTTTGTGAATATACAAAGTAACAAAATACAGACAATGTAAAGAGGAAATCACGTAGCACTTTTCCATCTACTCTCAAATTTTTCACATAGCACAGGCTGAAAATGTGATCTAAACATTCTTCTGTAGCACACCAGCCTTTGCTGAGGGATATCGAGGAATAGTGTAAATACTTACAGGCAATAATTTGTATTGTTTCATGGTGAAGGAAGTACATATCCGATTAAAAAGAAACCTTACTAAATGCAAACATCGGTCTTCTGTTTGCTTTTTACATTCACGAGGAGGAAGGAACAGATCCTTTAAAACACGAATCTGTTGTTCACTAGGGTTCTTGGGAGGGCTTCTTAAACCAGCAGGTACAAAGCTAGACATCTGGAACTGCCGCACTTTCCCCCGGCGCTGGCCCATGCCCTGCCAACCTGAGCTGCATGAACAGGCGCGTCCCACCTCTTTCTGTTGGAGGTTAGCACAGCAGCCCCAGCCGCCGCCGAGCGGAGAGGGCGAGGAGGGAGCTCCCTGGCTTTGCACCTTTGCTTTCCAATCTCAAGTTTGCACCTTTCTATCCCGTGCTGGTCAGGGTCTTTTTTTTTTTTTTTTTTTTTTTTTTCAGCAGATACGCGACGCGCTGGAGTACAGTAGGCGGTTTACTTGTTTTCATGGAAGGACAATTTGTACTTAAAGCAGTGATTAGATGAATTCTTTCTTTCTTGCATGCTTCAGTTTTTGATGACTACTAGCTTCATCAGTGTAATTATAATTAGCACTCTTCATCTTCCTTTTACGGTACCAGCTGGACAGATTGGTCCTCTTACTGCACAGATTGGCGGCAGGGTTGCCTACATGGAGTTAGGTGACAGGCACCATGAAATAACAGATGGTAAATTCAGGGCTTGTTGGCAATCAGCAGGTTTTTGCTAATGACTTAATTAGCTATGCAAATTGTCAAATCAGTGTGAACATTGTTTTTATCGAAAACTTTACCTAAATTAATTACCATAATTAAGTAGCAGAATGTCAAGTATATTGGATGCGTAAAAGGGCTTGGCTGGCTATGGATAAGAGAGTTACCATCTTTATTAGAGTGCTGTGCTCCACATTTGAGAAGCCTGAGGACAAGAAATGTGGTTTCTTTTAAACTACTTTTAAAATACGCATGTCACTGAGTTGCAGCTGGGATGCACCTTGGTGGCTTTTCCAAGTCAAATGGCTCAGGAAAGAATCACCGGGTAAAGGCTAAATATTTCAAGCAGGAGCTTAAGGCAGTGTCATAGCCTGCTTATTTGCTTGAAATCATGCGCATTTGTCAGTCTACCTGCTTTTCAGTTCTGGGGTTTCTGAGATCCAGAGCCATGAGCATGCAGCTAGAGAGATGTGTTATAATTTCTCATTTAAATTAGAAATAAAGTGTAAGCCTGTCTCCTGGTTCCTACTATGCAGGAACTTTTAACTCTGTTGTTCAAGTATCACGAAGTTAAGAGATGCAAATTCTCTAACATAATTTTTTTAAGTTGATTTTTTCTCTCTCAAGGTTTCCATATAACAAATATTGGGTGCTGTTCACAGGATGTGATGGTGGTAGGAGAACCAACTCTGATGGGAGGCGAATTTGGGGATGAAGACGAAAGGCTCATCACTAGATTAGAGAATACACAGTATGATGCAGCAAATGGCATGGATGATGAAGAAGATTTCAACAATTCACCTGCGCTGGGAAATAACAGCCCGTGGAACAGCAAACCTCCTGCTAACCAGGAGACTAAATCTGAAAACCCCACACCACAAGCTTCCCAATAGGTTATTCTGCAGCAGTACCCACTGCAGTGTATGTCAGTGGGTCATTAATTACTGTTTCACAGTGTTCTTCAAAAAAAAAAAATTTAAAAAAACACCTTTCAATGGATACAGTATCTATTTCTAAACTAAAGCTATCTGATTTTTTTTAATTAGGGAAAACTCTTGTATAAGCTTCCATATACATTTCTTGGAAGCATTCACATACAACATGATACTGGCACTGACCTCAATTAAAATAATTGAAAATTAAATAGCATCTCATGGCAAATTTCTGACAATGCATTTTATTGGAAGGGGTTGTTTTTTTCCTCATCGAACAATGGCCATATTTTAAGAAGTCATCAGTGCTCAGGATCTCATTAACGTAACTATGTAAAACTTTTTACAATTGTAATATATTTTCTGCTTTTCAACTTGCACCTGAAATTTCTTGTTTCAGAAAAAAATCAGCTTTTAAGGAGAAGTAATTTAAAGTAACTTTTGTTCTTTCGTTAACTTTTCTTTCATCGGTTACTCATGTAAAGGATCCAGCATTTTTAATTTACGTTTAGCTGATGCCAGTAGATACTCTTTCCATCATTTAATAAAAATGCTGAAACAAGAAATGTCTTTTTTTCATCAAAGACATGAGAAATATTTTTATGTGGAAAAAGACACCCAGTCCTATGAGAGTTTATGCTTTGTAAAATTGCTGTCGATCCAGATATTTTAAAGCCATGTAATCCATTAACTTTGTGGGCAGCTTAATAAATCTAAAACTTTTGTGTTTTTATTATTGTATCTGAGTTGGCTTTGTTGTTATTTCTTTTCATAGTATATTTCTTGTATAATATTTTTGTAAAGCCCTCAAAACCATTTTTTGGTTTACTTTTTTTTTTTTTTTTTTGATTCCGGTGTATTTATGTGAAACTTTATAAAAGAAACTAATTTTTTTTTTCATTTACATATTAATATGTTCAACTCATCATGTAAAGACACAGTGAGTCAGTGTGTTATATAATACAACTGTATTTTATGTATGCTTTGCCAATAAGTGTGCCAATAAACTGTGTTAACAAATGTGCTCTTACATGGTGCCTTTACAGTTCCTTGCGTGCAAAAGACACATCTCCACGTGCAGCATCACGCACCAGGAATCCTTGGAATTCGTGTTGTGCTGAATTACCAACTTTTTCCAGCAAAAAAGGAAAGCCTGTAGCTTAGGTGTGAATCTCTTACAGCTCAATTTGGTTAGATGCTCTTATTTTTTTTATAGCGTTAATGGTGTGTAACACCACAGGTCAGTACCAGCGGGGAGAGCCAGGCAGGGGGGAGCGCAGGGCACCCAGCGAGCGCAGCTCCGTCCTGAACTTCGCATCCCTCGCCTCGCAGGGCTGGGGCTTATCAGAGCAGGGATTTCCACTCTGCTGAATTCTGTCTGATAGTTTTACCACGAGTCCCTCAGCTGGGGCTGAGAGGATTTAAAAAAATTCTCCTCTTTTCTTCCCTTTGCTATCAAATCAGTTGCTCACAGGAGCGAGCAGCACCTCTGGACTGGTGCAGCCGTGCTGAATGCAGCCCCTGGGCTGAGCCAAGGGGCCCAGATGTTCGCCTGCATCCCCCAGCAGCTGAGAAACCCTGCAAGGGGCACCCTGAGGCTGGCAAATACTTACATGGAGAATCACCGACACAGGGATACTGGATCTACACCGTCCTGCCTTTTGTGCAGGGGAGTGATGGGTTGCTCTTGACCGAAACTGTACTTTTGATATTAACAGCATTATAAAAGCATCCAAATCACAGAACGATATGGAGTTGGAAGGGACCTCTGGAGATCATCTAGTCCAACCCCCCTGCCAAAGCAGGTCCACCCAGCAGGAACGTGTCTAGGCAGGTTTTGAATGTCTTCAGAGAAGGAGACTCCACCACCTCTCTGGGCAGCCTGTTCCAGGGCTCTGCCACCCTCAAAGTAAAGAAGTTCCCCCTCATGTTTAGGTGGAACTTCTTATATTCAAGTTTGTTCCCGTTTCCTCCTGTCCTGTCACTGGGCACCACTGAGAAAAGACTGGCCCCTTCCTCTTGACACCCACCCTTTAAGTACTTATAAGCGTTGATCAGACCCCCCTCAGTCTTCTCCAGACTAAAAAGACCCAAGTCCCTCAGCCTCTCCTTGTAAGACAGTTGCTCCAGGCCCCTAATCATCTTTGTAGCCCTCTGCTGTACCCTCTCTAGCAGTTCCCTTGAACTGGGGAGCCCAGAACTCGACACAGTAAAGAACTGAAGAACCCCTGTTTTTTCATAAGTGTACCCAGAAGCCACCCTAGGGAAATGTGTCTCCCAAGCGTATATACAGATTTTTTAAGCATGCTTTTTGCTGGATGTGATTCCGCCAAATAGTTTTGAAACCACCATTGCAGAAGCAATACAGGGCAAAGGACCCTGCTTGGCCGCTTGGTTCTTCAGAAGGAGACAGTCCCCTCCCTGCCCGAAAAGCAAACCTCAGCCTCTGACGTGGGCCCCTTTCTCCTGCAAGCAAATTCCTCATCTGGTGAATTTTGGCACCTGTGGTAGGTGGAGGAGGCAAGAGGAGGAGAGAGCCTAAAAGGCATTCCGGGCTTCTGTAAGATCTAGAGCCCAAAGGATATCAACCGTAGGGCAGAATTTAAAACTCACTAAATAACAACTGTGGACTGGGAGTGCCTGCATAGATAGTAACGCTGCTCCTGCATAACACTTGCAGGAAACGGTAGGTCCATCACTCAGTGACTATATCAGCCCCGATTTTTCCATGTAAATAATTAAATTCACAATGTATTCCATTAAGGGATCACTGGCTCCTATACAGCTGCTATAACATCACAATTATACACTGTAATTCTAATGTTCAAAAACACTAATCATTCATATTACATTTCCATGAGCACACTCTAAAAGGCGTTCCTTATTATTAATCTTTCAAGACTGGCACTACTATTTCAATTTTTAAAAGATTTATGATGTCATATTACTCCTGTTGTTTCAGTAAATAAACACAGGAACGCTTGAAAAATGGGTAACAGGCTCCTTGGAGTGCTGTCCTTGAATTAATCTGGAAGGACACTTTCTCCATATCTCCTCAAAAGCCCCGTCTACAAGCTATCAATCCACCCTCCACCCTATTGTGGTTTGGGTGAGGAACAGGCAGAGGGAGCTGATTTTATTTATTCACTTATTTATTCATAAAAGTTAATGTCCATTTGGGCCGGCTGAACGGAGGGGTTTGAGGTGTCCCACGCAGTCTCATCGTTGCCACTTCCTTCATCCCCGTGCCCTGGGTTGCCGCGTGGGCTTCTCCTGCCGTTTTTCAAGTGACGTGGTAAAAAACGTCACGTCAGGGCAGAGGCTGCTTCTTCCCGTGTGCTTGTGCCCCGTCCTTGGGAACACTCCCCACAGGTAGAAAATTAAGGTGTCGCGATCGCATTAACTACTGGATTTTATTCCTTTTGGGTGTGGATTGCAGCTTCACCACCACAGGAAGGACACGGACCTGTTGGAACTGGTCCAGAGGAGTGCCACGAAGGTGATCAGAGGGATGGAGCAGCTCCCCTATGAAAACAGGCTGAGCGAGCTGGGGCTGTTCAGCCTGGGGAAGAGAAGGCTCCGGGGAGACCTTGTAGCAGCCTTCCAGTACCTGAAGGGAGCCTACAGGAGAGATGGCGAGGGACTCTTTATCAGGGAGTGGAGTGATAGGATGAGGGGTAGTGGTTTTAAATTGAAAGAGGGTAGATTTAGATTAGATACCAGAAAGCAATTCTTTCCTGTGAGGGTGGTGAGACACTGGAACAGGTTGCCCAGAGAAGCTGTGGATGCCCCATCCCTGGAGGTGTTCAAGGCCAGGCTGGATGGGGCTTTGAGCAACCTGCTCTAGTGGGAGGTGTCCCTGCCCATGGCAGGGGGGTTGGATCTCGATGATCTTTAAGGTCCCTTCCAACTCTAACCATTCTATGATTCTATGATTCTGTGCTCCATGACCGTCTGGAGATGTGGGAAAGGTGAACAGAGATCACAGATGAGTTGAAGCAACATGGTCGTGAGAGCTGAGGTCTCAGCCTGAAGAACGCAAGCTGCAAACTTAACAATTTTACTGTAATCTAATCTCCCCACCTACAAGAACATTGTATCTCTCTCAGAATTTGGAAGGAAATAATGTTGTTGACACTTTCCCCTGGGGAGCCCTGCAGTTATTAAAAGGAGGAAGGAAACTTATCTCATGATGCTGAAATACTTTCAAAGAGAAAGCTCTTGTTTGTTTTCACTAAATGGGGGGAAACAGTGGCCCTGAGAAGTGCCCTCGCCAATCAGAGGGAGGAAATTCCAGGAGTTTACTTAGAAAAGCAGGATCATATAATTAGTAAAGTGGCTGAGTAAGAACACTGATAACTAAGCTGGTTGCTGTTACAAAGGACTCGGAACATGCAAGAATCATAAGCACTGCTGGGTTTTGGTTATTATTTCAATTGTTTTGTTTGGGGATTTGGGGTTTTTTGGTCTTGGGTCAGCAAAGTCCACTTCTCGGGCAGCTTCCAACTCACATGAGTCACCAGCTGGCCTCACTAGCTGCCCCTCACGAGAACATTTCAGGTCTTAAAGCTCCTCCTTTCTCCATTTTCTCAAGCTAGAATAGGCAACATTCGTGGCTTTGTAGTCTTTTCAGAAAGAAGGTGTCCTTGGGTTTCATCATCTCTGCTTTAGTGTGTATGAATGCAATAATGTTGTAGGATAATTCAATTTGGAAGGGACCTTGGGAGGTGTGGCTACTATTTGTACGTTCTCAGCATCACAGAGCTCTCTGTGAAAGTTGCAAGCGACTCATTTTTAACCTTGGACCTGGAGAAAGTCCTACTCTGGCATATCTGCGACGTGTAACCAACTTTTGTCCTTGGGGAACAGAGCAAAAGTAGCCATTCCCGGAGAGCTGCTGAGGATAATCAGCCTTGGAGTCTGCCGACAGAGCTGGGGGCAAAGGGGAAGGCAAATACTGAATGGAAAGGCAAAATACTGAGCAGTACCGGGTGTTCTCCAACACCAGGGTGGAGAGAGGTTCCTCACCCTACCTTTTGCTGCAAAACACCATTAAAGGAGCCTAAATGATAGAACAGCTCTAAGAACAGACTAAATTTTGCAATTTCATGGCCTCCATGAAAATCCCATTTTAGCAAAGACAGGATGAAAGAGAAAACATGAATGATTGATATTGAAGGAAACCCAGTTTGTGCCTAATATATCCTGGAGAAACTGCTAATGGAAATTGAATAGTCCTGAAAATATTTCCTGAGACTGCAACTCTGATCAAGTAGCCCTGTGGTGATATATTGCACGTCCAAATTAAAGCTGCCCTGGGGCACAAGTAACCCCAGCAGCTGGTTTTACTGTGTAGGACTGGATGATTTGTATGTTTTTTCTAGCTTTTTGACAGCGTATTTTTATACAAGGCGAAGCCTGAATCTTCTGCTATGTAAGAGGAGCTAATGAATATTTAACATCCCATAGAACTGATGTTACTCGAGCATATCATTATGCTTCTATTAGGAAGCCTGGTGGTACCCCAGCATTGCAGAATGGCAGATGGTACCTTTAGATAAAGAGTCACTTACGGAAGTCTCTAAATTTATGGACCATGCCACTATGTTTCATGAGAAGATATGAATTTCCACTGAATGTTCGTAGTACTAAAACCTGTTCTAATTTAGTGTGGTTTTTTGACAGTGACTAGTACAAGTTCTTTCAAAGCGAGAGTCTTTATTAGGAACAGTGATGGAGCAATCTAACTGCAGGAGCATTTCTTCCATGACCCTATGAGTCACTTCTGAAATAAAAGAACTATATCCCTTACATCGAGAAATAATTTTAATGGGTCTATGGGCCATCTTAATCCATAAGCACATTTTAAAACACCATTATGCACTAAAGATGACATCAGAGAACAATACACTTGTGCCTACAGAATCAAAAACTTTATAAAAAGCACCCAGCCACAACAGAACACGCACACTCCAGCTCCCCAACAAACTCCTGATTGTGCTTCCATCAGCTTTACAGGGAGCAGGATGAGATTGATAAGCTTCAGTTTGGATAAGTTACTAAATGCATCCCTGATAACTCAGGCACTGAATGGCATTACTGCCCATTAGCAGGGGAATGTGTTTCAGCTGGACCTGATGATAAATGCCCACCCAGGGTGCTCCTGTGCCTGTTGGAGACCCAGTTTTAGGATCCCTTGGGCCGGTGCTCACAGCTGGAGTCCACAAATCCTCAGGTTGTTTTTCGTTTCTTCCTGTGTGTGGTTGTGGGGGTTTTGAGGGTGGGGATTTTTTGGTTTTGTTTTTTAATTTGTACTGTGATCTGTGAGATAAATACTTCTCAGGTGTCCAAGATCTTATGAGTTGGAAGGTGGCATGAAGAGCAGTCATTACAGCATGTGTGTGTGGAGCAGTATTTTATATTGTGCTAAAAGGAATTCTGTCTGATCTCTGGAGATCCTTAAGTTGTGTATCACCCCAGTTTAATTAATAGCTCTGTCTCAACAACTCTGAATTCATCTGAGATAGCGTGTACAATTTTGTACTGAGCAGCTATAATGTATAAGGCCAGCGTCTCCCTTGTAAGTGCATTAGGAGACATTTTAGCAAATGCTTGATATGAAGCAGGCATTTAACACTCCTTATCACATTTGACTGCAACTCTCATTTCATCACATGAAGTTTCATCCTCCCTGAGTGATCTCTTGGGGGGTCTGAGTACTGGAAAAGCTTTTAAGAACTGTGTTTGGTGCTTTCAGATGCTGGGTTGAGGGGGGGCTTTTTCCATTCAATTTTCTTTCATCTGTCTTTGATAGCTTATGAAAATTTGTTTGCCATTTTGCCCAAAGTTTTTAACCTTCTGTCTTCTTCTGGCTATGTGTGAAACAAAGCACAGGACTCGCTTGTATTCCACACAGGCAGACCCATCAAAACCAAGGTGGGATGCTCCAGGGTTGCCAAGAGAGATCAAATTCAGCAGACAGAAGGTGTGAAATTAAGGAACTGTGATGGACACTAGGGCCTGTGTCTGTCAGCTCCATTTTGAAAGGGAATTTTCAACTGTTTTCATTGAAATCTCCCTTTCAGGTTAAACTTGTGGTGCTAAAGGGTGGTAACAAAAGGTGAGCAACTGAAATAGCTATTTTGTTATACAGTTTTTTCAGCAGCTTCATGACTGTCCCTATGCTTAAATCATCAGCTCCTCCGATGTGAATCAGGTGTGAAGGGTTACAGGAGTTCAATTTATAGGATCTGGGCCTATAGCTAAGGTGTCCCCAAACAGTGATCAAGAGCCTTTACTGTGGTTCCTGAGCTCTGTAGGAGCAATGCAATTCCATTTTTTGCATATCGTGTCTATCTCTTCTGCTTGCTTTTGTGTCAACAGGGACAGGGAGTTTCAAGTTGGCTTTGTTTAGCAAATTTCCGAGTTTTGCTGTTATTTCAGCCTAAGGGATCAGAAAACCATAACCTACCTCAGCCTTCTTTCTGCTAGAAAATGTATTATTTTCCAATATCCCCCCAGTTCTTTTTTTTTTTTTTTTTTAAGCCTGAACCCCCTTGAGAAGGGTCTGTCTCACAAATTTCACGCAGCAGGATTTGGCTTTCCTGTAGATGCCAGCTGCATTCCTGTGAGGGGGGAAAGAAATAATACTAATGACCAGTTTATAATGAGTGATTGAACAGTGGCACTCCGCAGGGAAGCAACGTTCTTAAGCTCAAGACCATGTAATAGTGGGGTGTGGGCTTTTAACATGGAAACGGAGTTGTCAAGTCCTGTGATTTTATTGTGAGACCCGCGACATAGCCAGTCCTCAGGCAGGGAGAAGTGTCAGGGAAGGAAGGAGTGGTCTGTATAGTAATTGCCTTCAAACAGTCTGATGCTTCAGAAAGTGGCAATCTACAAGACGGCAGTTTCTAAGAAAAGCCCATGTACCGGGGAAGAAAATTGCAATCAGTAATGAAGGAAATCTTCCAGAGATGGGCTTCATGCAAATGCACACTGCATATGCCCACCAGGGTGGGCACATAGCTCCAAGGTCAAGAATCGAAAGGGAAATGGAAAATTTATTTTATTTTATTATTCATTTTAGTCAATTATTTTATTTTTTAATCATCTGATGATGCAAGTCAGTGCCAAAACTATTCTGCTTTCTTAACTGCAACAGCCTCCTTTGATTAACAGATGGATTAATTTGAAATAACCCTTGAGGTAAAATAAACAGAACACATTGACAGTCCTACCTTGAAACCAGTGGTCATTTTGTCACATTAAAGGCCTGGCTGCAGTCACAGCTTTTCCTGGATTGTCATACCCATCACCTACGCTTCACCCTCTGTCCGAGTACCTTGCTCCTCTGGGTCAGCGTCTCCCTGGTGGGAAGGTCTGTGGCCATTTGACTTTCATTGCAAAGCACCTGCCTACATGACTGCAGGCTGCTGTGAAACAGCTATAGTAGATCTACAGAAATAATGTTCCTCAAACCCATGACCTTTAAAATTTTATTTTTTTAAACAAGAACCTTTTTGTTTGGTTTGAATTCACTTTTTCTTTCAGTTCCTTTCAGGTTTTGAAATTTTAACTTATACTTTGATAAGGTGTTTTTTTTTTTTTTTTCCAGATTTGATTTTCATGCAGCTACAAGCACTACAAATATGGGGTTTGGTTTAAAACAAAGAGTTAAAAAATGATGGAGCTAAAAGTCGAATATCAAATACAAGCACCTCTGATCTCGCCAGGGGTGGGCTGATGAGGTTCCCTTCTCAAGGCTCCTGACTAAGCCACGGTGCTGCAGCGTGAATTACACAGATCATGTCCTGCCCAGCTCTCTACAGAAATACACTTGTAAACGTTGCAGAGAGGTAGCTTGAAGGACATATAAATGACATAGATCACCCAAAGCATCAGTTATTCTATCTTTCTCCTCTCCTCCCTTCCCCAATTCCCTTCAATATTTGAGAACAGACTAATCCAGGAGAGCCGCAATAAAAAAATAATAATGAAGAGTTGTTAACTCTGCCTTTCCAGTTACATGCGCACATCTCGGGATGCTCTTCTGGCAGCTGGTGCTTTAAATGTGACCAGAAGTGAAGAACCCTGACTGTAACGTGGCCATTGTGTAGCTGGGTGTGTCTATTGCATTTTTCTGTATATACAGATTTTTGTTATTCCTTAAAAAAAAAATCCCAGTTTTCCTAAAATTCCTACAAAAGGACTACAATAAGGACCACATTGTCTGTGCAAAGATAAGAGGGTTTGGAGCCCAGCTCGCCTTGTGGCACATCTACAGATGCTCATAGGAAGCAGGCAGTGCCCTGGTGAGGAGCACAGCTCCCTTTAGGTCTTTTTAGTCTGGAGAAGAGAAGACTGAGGGGGGAATCTGATCAATGCTTATAAATACTTAAAGGGTGGGTGACAGGAGGTTGGGGCCAGTCTTTTCTCAGTGGTGCCCAGTGACAGGACAGGAGGAAATGGGAACAAACTTGAATATAAGAAGTTCCACCTAAACATGAGGGGGAACTTCTTTGCTTTGAGGGTGGCAGAGCCCTGGAACAGGCTGCCCAGAGAGATGGTGGAGTCTCCATGCCTGGAGACATTCAAAACCCACCTGGACACTTTCCTGTGCAACCTGCTCTGGGTGGACCTGCTTTGGCAGGGGGGTTGGACTAGATGATCTCCAGACGTCCCTTCCAACCCCATATTGTTCTGTGATTCCTGCAGCACTGGGCTGCCCATCTCATTACTGTCCCCGTGCCACCCTTCATCAGCTGGTGCCACCCTCCACCTGAGCATCCATGGTTCTGTGCTGAAGCCACTCAGCCTTTTACACCACCCAAGACACTTGTATGTCTTAACATTAGAGAGCCTTTGAGTGGAGCTGTGCCAATTTGGATCCCTTTATTAGCTGTATTAAATTCCATTGTGCAGGTATTTCCACAGCTGTGAGTTATTCAACATAAACTCCTACTGAAGTAGAGAATAGGCTGCAAATAACCCACCAGGGAACAATTTCTTAAGTGCTAGTCATCCAGCAAATTCCTTTATTCTCAGTTTTTATAGCAGGATTATTCGATGTAGAAGATATGTCCAGGTTATAATGTATTTGATTATTTATAGCAGATATCTTGTGGTGTGAGCTCCATTTTAAAATGGACAAGGATTATTGGAACTAGACAGATGTGATGTTAATTTCCAAAACTAACCTCATTTTCGGCAGAGCCTGTGCTATTGCTTGCACTCTTGAGAATATCACTTTTCTGGTAATTTTTCAAACCCCCTGTTGTTTTCCTACTAAGCCTACTTCAGCCTGTGATTTCTGTTTCCCATATCTTTCCTTGATGATTATTCCTATTTCCTTGTGAAATATTTCCCTCCCTGTACCACCAAATGGATGCCCCCATGGCGGGGGGGGAAAAAGGCCTTTTTTCTTTTCCACTCTTCATCATCCCTTGAGATACGCTTTCAGTTCTAGGGAAGCCCCAAGAGCAGGTGTTGCCTGATTTAGAACCCTCATTAAAACCTTTCGCACCCCACCGAAGGGAAACTCTCCCCCCCTGCCTGCCCGAGCCACCAGTCTGCCCTTTGCGCTGGGAAATGCGTTTAGAGGAAATACACCCTTTTTTTTAATCAGTGCTACTGGATTAGCCTGAGGACAGGTCGCCCCTTATCGCTGGTGTCTCCAAATCAGACTCCAAATCAGTCCCTTTTGGAAGCCATCGTTACTCTCTGCTTCCTCACCCCCTGTTTGCTATTTAAATTACTTTGAACCTTATTTGAGGGCCCCGGTACCAAGGGGGCTGCTGAACAACAGCTCCACGTTCAGCTTCCCTGTTCCCTTCCTGCTTTCATGCAAGTGACCCCGTTGCCCGGCATTTCTGCCCGCGGGTTTCAGAGACTCACATCGGCCCGAGGCTGGCCCAGGTGCCACCCTGTGACAAGCTCTGCAGGGCCAGTGGGTGTGATAGAGCAGTAGCCAGGCAGAGGAACCTTGTATCTGCAGCTCTGTCTGCTCCTTTCCTCCACGGGATGGAGAAACTGGTTCTGGAAGGTACATGCCATGAGGTTACTCCATACCGAGCTGAGCCATTAAAGTGCATTGCCTACAGCTAAGGTTCTTTTTTTTATTTTTCTTAATCCCATGCATTTATGGAGGCACACTGGTGTAGTTTCAAAGTGCTGTGCATGGTTTTTATTTGCGTGACTTCCATTGATTTTTTTTTTATTAATATTTTTTAATAGGAACTTTGTAGCAAAATCTTCCAAGTGCCGCATAACAGTGCTCTAGGATTTCATTCCTATCATCCCTATCCTTTTTTTTTTTTTTTTTTCAGACTATTCAGCCAGCAATATTCAGGGCTTTTCTTAATGCCTTCCCTCTCCTCTGCAGTGCTGGGAAGGGGCCAGCCATCAGCCAAACAGCAAGTAAATAGACTGCATGTATTTAGTGTAGTGACGGGCACATATGTTTTTAGTGAAGAGTTTATTTGCCAGAAGAAAAGTAGTTTGAGAATTCAGGTCAACTTCTGGTGAATCACTTCGAGCTAATAAATATAAGAGGTGAGGACAGAAAGATTTCAGAAGTGCAGAAAAAGTTCATATCAATTTTTCTGAAACAAATCAGCTCCGTTCTGTTGGGCTGGGCTACTCCTGTTGCCAACAGAAAGAAAAAAAGAGGGGGAAAAAAAAAAAGGGATGGGGAAAAGGGACAGGAGTTTCTCTCACCCCAAACCCAACATCTAAGTCGGAAATGTTTAATAAATCTCCTTCTTTTGGTGTCCATCGCTCTCCTGCCCCAGCCCTTGCCCAGCTCTTCCCCTTTCCTGTGCCAAAGCTCCTATTTCTACACCCATCCATTAGTCTTCCAGATCCTTCGGTCCTTCCCATGAACATGCCTAGGTCCCAGCTGGAGAACCCCCAGCCTCTGCCATCCCACACCTCTCTTTCTAAAGCTCTGCACAAAACTCTTCTTGTCCAAACCCACCCAGAGCTCCCCAACCTCAAGCACCTCCACAAACCTTCCACAAGCTGCTTCTTGCTGCAGGCAATCATGTCAGAGCAGGAACCTGCCTCTTCCCTGGGGACTGCTGCAGCCCACCGTGCCCATCTTCTCCTCCTGAAAAAGCCTCTGACTGTGCTCTGAGAGCAAGCTAAAGCCCCCAGAGAGATGCTGCACTCACCAGTAGTACAGAGTCCTGTCCTAACAGGTCTCCAAGGGCAGGAGAGGAGAATTATGGTGGGGGGAAAAAATCTGCTGTACAGAACCTCTTCTTCAGGTTGCATTCACAGGAGACTGAAATGTCATTTCTATCTTGGCAAAAATATTGCCCTTAAAATTCACTTAAGATGTAAAAGAGCTGGATTCAATCCGCAGCCTTCTTGTTACATGGGGGTTACACTGGAGGGAGAGTGATCTCATCTCCTGTTGAAGGGCAAAGATGATCTCAATGATCTTATGATCTGACCTGGGCCAGAGGAGAGCGAGCAGCTCCAGAGGCTGCTGGTGCTCTCCACAGAAGTTTAGTCCATGTCTTTCCTCCAAACCAGTCACAGGGGGGATTTGAACTTGGCTTTCGTACCGCACAGGGAACGCTATCCTGTTGGCTATTCAGGTGGCACTGGGATCACGCTCCCGTCCATCTGCTGTCCCCTGACAATCTCAAGTTTGGTTTTTGTTAGAGGGAACTAGGAAGCAAGTCCCGGTGAACTGAGCATGGTCCTTTCAAGCATACTAAGAAATTTTGATTGAAAGCTGATTCAAAAACATAACTACTTCTTTTAACTTCTTCATTTAGTAAATTAGGAAGCACCACTACTGAGAGACTCTAAGCCATGTGTCCCTGCCATGGAAGCACAAGGTCATTTTGGTGCTTGGGGGGTTGTCCCAGCCAGGCAGAGAGGAGAGAGTCCAAGGAACCCTGTAATGAGGTGGCATTTTCCCAAGGGGATAGGTAATTCCACTGAACTTGGTGAAATGAGAAGCTGTGAGGCACAAGGATCCTAACGTTAACCTGCTACCAACCACCACTCTAAATCCTGGTTCTGGCTTTTCAAGCTCAGTGAGTTCTGCAGCCCCTGGCAGCAACTACCAGTGCAGATATTTCGGCATAATGGTCCTTCTTCACAGGCACATCAAACGGAGCTCTGAAGAGACTTATGGATGAACATCTTCAATTGCATTGCATACCTGAAGATGCCGGAGACAAACATCTGTGTAATGGGCCACAGCCTGACTTTGTGGCATCAGTTAGGACACCTCTTCCCAAAGTCATGGTCTTGGGATGTCATTATGTCAGAGGGGTCCCTGTCCCCTCTCCCTTGCCCTGCCACCCACTCAACTTGGCACTTTCTGGGCCAGCTACAAAGCTCCAGTCCTCGCCCATGCCAGCCAGAGGTCCCCAACTTGAGCCCACCCCATTGTTCAAATCTCATCTCTGACTCCCAAAACCAACACACCTGTAGTCTAACTGCTGGTCATTTAGCAAATGACCTCATTTAGAAACTAACCCCCTCAGTCCAATTATCCCTCTTCTTCAGCCACATGTCCTTATGTAGCAGTATTGCTCATTTATATGCTAATTTTACTAAGTCTACTTCAAAGGGGAGAATTGTTTGTTAAAAATCTTACACTCCAGCCTCAGTTCAGACCATCTCATTATTTACCTGCAAATTTAGGGAGATATGGGTAAAAGCTCTGTTCTTTTATGATCTATTGTCTAGGTGATCAAAGGAAACCATTCAAATGAAGATCAAAAAGAGTCTGGCTCCCAGCAGCCCAGCAGCTGGCTCTGCCAACTCCCAAAGTCTGCAACCTCTGTTATAAGTAAAGACTGATTTTACTATTAAATAACTTCTGATTACAAATTGGAGGGAAAAAAATACCCTTCGCAATCATAGTCTCTTTACTAAGGTGTTAATGAAACTAGGCTTCATATCAATATTATCTCAATTATTAGTCAAGGAATAATGACTATGTATATAGTGCCTCTATTAATAATCCTCAGATAATGAAAAATATCCCACAGACATAACTAATACTGCTTGATAAATTGCTGGTGGCCCACAGCTAACCCAGATTTTCTTTTTTATATAGATATACTGCTCAAAGGGTTTTTAAAAGAGGAACTCAGACGCAAAAGTGTTTACTATTTAGAGAAGGCGAAAGCGGTAACTGTAGGTTGAAGTATCAAACTGGGACACCTCATGTCCCAGTCTGTTAGGGAATTATGTCAGCAACGTAACACGATGTGAATAATGAACCCTTGCTTTCCAGAGCTGAAATAATTCCTCAGCCTAAGGAATTTCAAGGACCGTGATTTGAAGAAATCCTACTCTTCTAGAAAAGATAACCCACAAAATTTTTCAGCTTCACCACAAATGAACGTTAAATAGTATACAGCTTTCTTTAGAAAAATAATGTGAGAAATGAAAAAGTGTAGACTCTCAGGCTTTAATCTTCTCTTTAAAGTCAACACACTGTTATTCACTATAATACATCTCTTTTCCACACTACAAATGGCAATGAACAAGAGGCTGTGAGCACTGAAGTATATCTGGGGGCTCTGCAAGGGGAGCACGAGGATATTTTGACTTCTGAGATAATGGAATACGTTGGTTTGCTTTACAAAGTCACTTGATGCGTTTCTGAAAATACACCGAATTCTCCTGAAAATACTAAGCTACCTCTGGAGAAGAAAAGCCACTAGTGCCACGAGGAAAGGTGTTTTTCTTGTTGTGCGATGGGTGGTTTGCGTGATTCAGTGTGTTGTACCCTCTCCCATCACTCAGTGGTAAAGGAATACCTCAGCAGGTCTTAGATGACTTTTAGTGCTGTTCTTGTTTGGAGAAGATCTAAAGCTGATGTTTTGACCAGTTGTTAGTATTAAAGGTCTGATGGCACTTTACAGGAGGGTTGGGGTGTAAGTTTCGGTGTCCTGGCCAAATTCCAACATCGGTAATTAAATTCTGTCCATCTTAACTTCCCCCTGTGGCTTTCGTTGGCTCAGGTATTCTTAATTTCCTGTCTTAAAATGTTCCATAGTGTTGCAGCGGTGCTGTTAAATAGTTGCCAGGTTTCACCTCGGCAATGTGTGAGATGATTCATGCCTTACAGATTTGGGGATAGCTACACATCAGTACAGCCTATGACAGCGGGAGGAGAGGCAGGGTAGAAATTACAAGATGCCATAATGACTGTCTCCTCCACTCATATTCTAATTTCGTGACACTTCAGAAAAAAAAAAAAAAAAAATCTCTCCATTTGTTAATGAAATAAATTCCTCTCCCCCTCATCCATTCCTTGGATGCCCAGGAGAGAAGAGAGCAGCTGAACAGACGTGTGTGGGGCTAAATGAAAACCCAGATCCACGACCTTGCCAGGACGTGAATAAAACCAAGGTCTACCTCTGAACTGCTCTCCTTCCTCACCTCCATAGCAGGCAGAAGCACATTTTCCACTGTACATACTCCAAAGCTTTGAGAAATTTCACTTCCAAATCTAAGCTTTATGCCCTGAAATCATTCCCATGGTAGTTTCTTTTCTTAAAATGTAGGAACAAAGCACCAAAGAAGTGCTGAAGATGAGGTGAGCCCAAGTGAATGTGTACTTCAAGTTACTCCCTGTTTTGTTCTTTCACTGGCAGTTTAAAAGTTAAACAGAGTCTAAATTACACACACATCCCCCATAAAAATAAAATACAGCCTCCAAAAAGTCCATGCTCGGTATGGTAGAGGCAAGTCTCTGTTATTTGACACTCCGTTGTTATCTGCCTCATTTCCTCCCTTAGTTTGCTTCAGTATTGCAGAACTTCTGAACTCAGTCTGGATGGGGCAGGGGGGAGACCTTAAAGTATGCAGTCTCTCACCAAAAATAAGTCAGAAGGCGAAGGTGTATCATTAGGAAAGAGACAGAAGCTTTTCTATTAGCAGATTCAGCCCACCCAAAAATCCAAGGAGCCCTCCTGAGATTTCTACCCGAGTCCATCGCTCAGGTAAGAACTGGAAATGGAGGCTTTTACCTTGAGCACCCCGGTTTGTTGCCTGAGGTGGGAGGAATATCCCTGCCATTTTAACACAAACAACATGTTATGTGTCTGCCGTGTGGTAGGCCTCACGCATTTACCATGAGGTGGCAAAGTCAGGATGGTAATAAATTCGTGAGATTTCGTTCTCCTAGAAATTTCTGAAAACTCTCAAGAGCTATAAAAGTCACTGGGAGCCCAGCAAAAGCCAAATACTGTCTTCTGCAGTGTCCCGAATAAGGACAATCTTTTGCAAGAGTAGGGGAAGAAGCTGAAACACGTTAACATGCTCGATACTCCTGTTTTTATGGCTTTCCCCTGCAAGCCCGGCTTCAGAAACGGATGCCGGTGTAGCTCACAGGGAGAGCTTTGTCTGAGTTGTCCGCTTGGGAGCCCGGGGAGTTACTGGCTGGATTACAATCCGTTGGCTACCCCGTCTGCAATTCTGTGTCATGAGGGGTGACGGGCAGCCTTTTAAACTTTATTTTAAATAAGGGGAAAAAAAAAAAGCTCTTTCAGAAAGAGAAAGCACATACATGCCAGATTTTGTTAACGACAAACGCAGAGCAGTAAGAAGGGGGGGAACGTTAATGCCGCTTTGCGATAAGAGTGTCTCGAAGAGGCACATCTTTAACTGATCAGGAAGCTCTGGAGAGTCCCTCTAATCTTTTTGGTCTAAGCAACAAAATCTATGCGTCTCATTTGCTGGCAGAAAGCCATTTTTTTTTCTAGTCTCAAGATTTCCTGAAGTGAGATCAATTAGGGCCTGATCCTGGAAACCTGGAAAGGGTTGAGTTCCCAGGAACTGCTGTGCAGTATGCTGGGGAAAAAAGAAAAAAGAAAAGTTCTTCTGCCACCCTGAATGAAAGCGAAGTCAAGCAATTTCTCAATTAGGCTAATCATTGCCTATACAAAGCCAAAAAGTGGTGCAAAACATGGTGTTGGAAGCCCCACTAAGGAAAACTCTGTTTGAAAGTCAAGAGTTTTCACTTTGTCCTCCATGAATACAGGTAGGGAATCATTTTCTTGAACTGCTCTGATCCTGCTGCCCTTAAACCTGTCAAATTCTCACTTCAATCAATGGGAGCTGTGCATAATTAAGAGCTACCAGGTCGGGCTCATAAATGCCTGTCGCTGATTGTACAAGGCATCGGTGCTCTTATGGCTGATTAAAGGCACAGACGTGTCAACAGCAGAGGAGACCTTTGCACAAATAGGATAACAACACCATGTCAATATTTTCCTAATGTGTGAATAAGTGCTGTGAGGGACAGGGCACACAACATTCAAGAAGCTGAAGTGTGGGAGATGATTGAGAAAGCTTGCTGGAGTCTTATCTAAACACAAAAAGGAAATATTAAATATTAAATCAAATTATTAATATTAGAATATAATATGCTAACATGACACTTCACCTTCTCCAAAGCAGCCTGTTACCACTTGCCTTTGATATATAATCATGTACTAAACAAATGATTTTTCTGTTACTGCTTTCCAATATGGAATAAAAGGGGTGGAAAAACCTTCTTTTTGTCAGCGAAAGAGATTTCAGGACAAGATTGCATGATGTGGTTACTGGAGGTAGCAGTAGCAGGGGTACGTACGGAGGGCTTGGCCTTGGCAATGTGTGGGGACAGAGGTATTCATGGCGTTAAGCCACCCTAAAGCCCTCCAGCCCTCAGGCTCTCTAGTTCCAGGACAAATCCTGAGCAAGAAGCAAAGCGCTGCTATTTTTCTTCTGTCTTATGATGGAATAAAATATGGGTAAATATGGTTAAATATGGCTCAGAAGCAGCTAATCATGTAGGCATAATTCTGATTTTTTAAGATCACCAATTTATGTAAATCTAATTGATTTAGTAGTTTTATTTACTTACTTCAAGCTGAAATAGAAACTTCATCATTTATGCGCATAGATGCTACTGAAGAAGCTTGTCTGGTGTCTGGGGCCACCTGGGGATCCTACAGACATTTCATCCTTGTCCTTCCAGTTAGAGTTTATAGGAGCAATTCAGAGGGGACAGAAGAAGGGAGGCTGTGGTCAGACGTGTACGCAGATAAGGACTTGCTTTCTCAGGAGAAGCTTCTCCTTGCCTGTTGTCTTGACTTAAGGCTGCTTTGTAGCAGCTCACAAGGCAGGAGATCGTGCCTGTTTTCTCACTTACAGAAATGCTACGTGTTAATTAACTTTTTTCCTCGTATTGCTGTTTTATTGCGGGGTAGGTTTCCAGTTTTCTCCAGTCTAATACAGAGACAGTGGCCCTTGCTTACATCATTTTCCCCCTTTGCTTGAGATGCAGACGTGATGTAAGAATATGAATTCAACACCAACTCAGTGTTGACATTTGTCTTCCCTCCCCACCAGCCCCGTGTCCTCTTGTGCAAGGCACTGTCACAGTATATAGACTCTATAGACATCAGTGGGTGACAGTGCCACTTACCTGAGTTACCTGCTGTCTCGGTTACGACTGTGGCAGATGCCATTCCATTTTCTGTCCACAGGTAGTCTTTAGGGAGTCCTTTTATAAACAATGTATTAGCAACCAGAAAATTAACGTAGACAAAGTGGACAAAGCTAGTATTTAAGCCAGATTCCCAGGAGGAACAGAAGGGAAGGCTTACAGTTGGACTCACTCTGAGCAGGGCCTGGATCAGAGGACCTTCAGAGGTCCCATCCAACCTTCCAGAGTCTGTGACTGTGGAAGAAGGGATGCTTTTGCAACGGACAGGCCCAGCTCAGATCTGGGCTAGTCAGAAGGAAAAGGATGGGGAAGCTTAATGACTCAAAAAAGGGACCCCAGACCTCCCAGAAGACTGGGTACTGCTTGGCAGGCTTAGATAAGCTGCATTACTTTCAGGACATAAGATCAACCATTAAGTGAAAAAGCAGGAGGCCTTTGACATGCTGGAAACGAGCACCCGATATCTTAACCCAGGGCCAGGAAGCTCTAGGGGACTTGGAAGTCCCCAAGATTCATTCAGGGGGAGCTCAGTGGTTCCCATGCCAAATTAGTGATGATTTCTGACTATTTCTGGGTCCTACTAGAAGACTGGTCATGTGTCAGCGGTGTCTATAACAATGGGACTTTCACATCTGTGTTTTTACAGTAAAATTTGAAATTCTGTAAAGTACTTCAGTGCTTGTGAAACCCATTGCATGAATTAATAAATAATAATAGCTTGGAAACTGCAAGACATTCTGATTCAAATCTAAGAGGAGTTTAATCCTTTCATGCTATGAGGACATCTTTTCTATATTCCCTTTCTTGGGATGTCAAAGATATATTTTTCCAAAGCATTTGAACAATTTGACTGGGACCCAAGGGGAAATTCTGGATGCTTTGTGGTGGAGTAATGAGTCAGAAAGTTTTCTTGCCAGGGATTGAGAAATGCCTGACCTCATTTCTGAGAACACTGCATGCAAGGGAAAGATTTTGCCCTTAGTGGAATTCTAAATGTTTAGTGTAGACCTCTGAGCACAAGGCAATGGCATGCCTGTTCAAAAAAAAAAAAAAAAAAAAACCTAAAAGAATTTGTAATTCCCTTTGTATAGGGAAAGACATGCTTTAGGTCAAATTTAAAACCTGAACAGTACAATTAAATTCTTTGGTTTGGATTAATTTTAGGTGTCAAAAGAATATAATAGTGAAGACTTTCTGATTATTGTTCATGGAATGTACAGTTTTAACCTAAGTTGTAGCTTTGTATACACAGGTTTGTCTTCTAAGTCGTAAGTCTGGGAAAGCTGCTGGGGGTCCAGCCATTTGCACCAAGCCAGGATTAGTCATATCTATTGCATTTCTGACAAATACTTATCTAACTCCTTCTCATAGACCTCAAGCACTGAAGACGCCCCAGGCAATCTATTCCCAATGTCTAATCTGAGTCGTCCTTGCTCCAAATGTAAACCCAGTGTCTCTTGGCTGCGGTGCTATAGTTCTAGAGAACAACAAGCACGTATTAGCCCCGTGGCTATATGGAACAAGTTTTATGGAACTGCTGGCAATTAAAATTTGGAGCATTTTTTTGTTTTGTTTTTATAGTCCCTGGGTCTGTAATCATAAAATACCTTTGCTGTAAGAAGAATTACTACTGGACTTAAGTAAAATTATATAAATAATTGCCAATTTTGTATCATTTTCTTCTGCAAAGGATGCCTAATTCTTCAGGTGCACAGCAAAGCCCCTGTGGCTGGCAGTTGTTCTTTTGGTGGCAGACTGGATGAAACCCCCAGTGGATGCATGCAGCTCTCTGCTTTGCTTTTTTACTTTGCTTTGCTTTAAAGTTTACCTCAGTAAGTCCATAAACAGTATTATTCACTGAATTCCATTTATTTGCCACAAACCTGTTTGAATTGAGTACATCAGGGTCTGATTGCCACCTTGTCTTGGTATCTGATCATCAGACAAACACATACCAGTGTGTATAAAAATCTATGGAAAAGTTACCAAAGCTCATGCCTTACAAAAGTTTTTTACTTATGGTAATTGTACCAACTTAAGATATTCTACAAAGGAAGCTCCTAAATCCACAATACTTTTTTTTTTTTTTTTTTTTTTTTTTTTTAATAGGCAGTGTGTACCACTGTCTTTAATGAAAATCAGTCTTTTTATCCTGCAGACTAATGTAAGTCCTGGCCCTGGAGTTTGAACCCTATCTCCCTAGACTGCCAAAGCATTCTCATTTTTCATCCCTGCTGAGAACACAGCTACAGCACATTTCCTAATTTCTATCATATGTTAGTGTGTTCTGTAAAATGCAATTCCCCCCCTTTTTAAATAAAAGTAATCAAATAAACCGCATCGCAATGAATAGATGTTTTCCACTATTTTACCTTACTTGATCAACTCATTTGAGAAGCCAGTAGTTATTTTCACTAGAGCTAGAATTTGTAAGACTTCAGTCAAAAATGTGACTTTTTTTATATCTTATTAAATTTCATGTGGGCTATGCAGAAAATAAATTACATGCAACTGTACTACATAAGTACCATTGCTGTATTTTTTTTCACTGAGCAATTTCTGAAAGCGGTATAAATCATAGGCTAAATTCTGCTGCCCTTCCTCCAACCTCGCTGAGCCAAAATCCCATTAAAGTTAACTTTGAGATTTGGCCCCATGACTGGATGAGTATGGGAAAGCCTGTAATTTATAAGGCCATATCCAGTCTATTATACTTCTGGAAAATGTGCAGAAATATATTTTTAAGAGACTTTTCTCTCCAAGTCCCTAAAAAAGCCTCAGTAATTTCAGGGAGGCAGTGTGATAGACAGATTTGTATGAATATTTATATAACTAATAACAGAGCCAATACTTCTAAATATTTTCTAAGAATATTCAGTCAAGTAAAACAGTGAATGCGTCTTGGCTGTTTGTCTTCTTTCTATTTACTTTCTTTGAATATTCCCACAGATGAGTTCACAGGCAGGAGTGTTGAAGAATAATGACACTATTCACAAAGTGGTTTTAAACTTGTAGCTCGGAGCAGTCTCATCAGAAATCCCTCCTAATTTGTGAATAGAAATAATGACACGTGGCAAGTGGTGCTCAGAAAGATCTTACATTTTTAATTTTGAATAGTGAGTCTTTCCAAATGTAAACAATCTACAGGTGATCTTCAGAGAGCCTATTGAAAGAGTAATTTCCACTAATCCAAGAAAATTATAAAGTATCTTCAGAAAATATGCAAACAGAGAAAGGTTAAATCAATTAAGTAGGTTATTTACTACAAAATACTCATTCAGTCGTGGAAACTAACCCCAAACAGATGTACACTGCTCTGATGTACACTTGTGGTCTATTTGAAGATAAATTAAAATGCTTCTCTTAATATCAAATAAATACTCTTCAAAACACTTCTTCAGATCTTCAGTCATTACCAGGAACATGTGCAGTGCAGAATTAAACACTGCAAATATATGCATCTTAAAGGTCAGGACCTGAATAGTGAAGTCTGTATTTCCACCATAGGAATTAATAAATTCCCACATATCCTATATGCCTGAGCTCAAGTACTTCATTAAATAGCTTGAATTTTGATGAGTCGAATGAAAAAATTCCAACACAAATTTGAGAACTACCTTGGAAGCTATTTTGTCTGGAGCCAGGGTCCCTGCTCTGAAGTCCCACCAGGCTCTTCTCCAGCAGGACATCTTACACCTGGTTGAGTTGCCATGGGTGGGCAGGCACCAAACATGTGAGGGTCCTCAGTTCACCTTCTCCTTACTGTTCTGAGTAAGTAATGAAAGAAAATCCAGGAAAATGTATCAGGTCGATTTTTCTCCCCACTTCCTGCCCACCAGGGCAGGGGGGAAGAGACTAAAGCTCTTCCATCTGAACGGGCAGTGTGGATACATTTATAGGACATGCAGAAAAGCTGGCACTGGTTATAAAAGTCTCTTGGATCCATTAACAATAAAGCAGAGTATAGATTTTAGAAATCATAGGCTGTTCAAGCAACAGACATTTACTACAAGGCTGATTACTTTATTCATGGAAGTTTTACATTCTTAGATGTTTAAACTCTTGCACATTTATGTTTAAACCATATACGTAAATGTGCACATGGTCTACAATTGTTTCAGTACCCATAACTTGTCAGACCTAGCTGGTTATTATATTTTACAAGCACTAATACATTTGATTGATGTTGAGATGTTCTGATTAAATTTACTGCTGATTAGTTGATCATCACTTTGAATAACAAGAAATTATATTTCACTGTTTTTATTACACTGATTGGCATTCAGTTTATCATCCATGGCACCAATGGGAATTATCGGAGCTAATTGATTTCTAATGAGGATATATTAATTGCATAGATGTAAGGAAATTCAACCATTTTTATTCTGTTTTAATTTAAGACAAGCCAACATGAGAGTATGAAAAGGAAACATCCAGCTCCTACAGTAATCAAATTCTACACAAGTGTATTGACCTTATACTTTAGATTGATCTGCCTGTATAATGGTTCTTTACTTCTGAGGGCTTTTCTTCTGATTCTGACTACAGATTTGAAGAACTGTATCATTTTTCTTTTAAGTTTAACATATTGCTTTTTTCATCAAAAAATAATTTCTAATAGGAAAAAAAAGTTGTTTTGGTTTTATGTTGTACAGCTTCATATCATCTGGGGTAAGACAAAATGATTTTAAATAACACTGTTATTACTTTTAAATACATAAGTAAAAAGGAATCAATGGCATAAAATATAAAAGTTAAAAAAAAAAAAATTAAAGCAATTAAAAACCTCTTCAGAGTCTGTACTTACAAATCTCATATATCTGCCTTCCCCTGCCTGTGGGTGTCAAGATGAAATGTTCAACTAATTTTGCAGTTTTTAATACTAGCTTTCTGGGTTTTGGTTCATGATTCCATTACACCCCCACTATCTGGTTCTCACATGCTGATATCATCAGTGCCATTGGCCCTAATTCAACAAAGCACTTACGTATGTGTGTAAATCCCACTGACATCCACAGAGGGTTGCACTTTGTTGGATTGGGGGCTGCTGTCATCGCAAAATTAAACACGGGGGAAAAAAAAAAAACAAAAACCCAAACCCTACAGTCAAGACTTTCATATCTAACCTGAAAACCAGCAGCCGTTCCCGTAGACATCTGCTTGTGTTTTCCGTGGTACTCTCCCAGCTGGCCTGCTGCTCCCTGCCACACGCCGCAGCTGATCTGAAGGATGGGGATGCAGCATCCTCGCACCAATAAACTTTCCTGCCATTGCTTCCCACCTTCGTTCTCCCTCTCGCTTTTTCCCTTTGTCACATGGATTTGGTGGTTTGCAAGCCAACGGTCTCAATCCTGCCTCAATGCCTTCTGGAAGCTGCTCGTGGCAGGCTTGGGATCCTAACTGACTTGTGTGCCAATGTTTTCGTTAATGCTTTTGCTCACTTTTAGCCCCGCTAATGAAGGCTGAAGTGTTTCTACTTAATATACTCAGAAGGGTCTTTTTGAACGTACTCTAGTTGGAGAATAAGTTGAGGGTTTCTCATGAGCACGTGCTCCGAGAAGAAAGCACACACACACTCCATCTTTAGGGAATTGCTGGCTGTCTTAACACCGCTCCAACGTGATTCATGCGAAAGCACTTAGGAATATCAGTCTGTCCGTGTGTTGCTCACCAACTTTCCCAGCCTGTGCTGGAGCAGCAGGAGAGGCCTATTGGTATGAATAATTTATGGCTGGGGGTAAAGCATTTTTACGTCTTCATATGTTCACCCATTAAGTGCAGCTCAAAACCCACAGGAATGCATAGAATGTGGGGACTTCACCCGTCTCCGAGAGCCTTAAAGGAAAAGAAACTTATCCTCATGTGCCAACGCTGCGAGTAAAAGTAACTCAGGAAAACTCTGTTTCTAATGCAGCATTTCAAAAGCAGGATCTTAAGACACTTAATATTTCTTAATTATTTTAGTTCCATAGCGCTGACCATAAGATAGATGCCAAACTGACAGCACAGTTATTACCTGAATGCTAAAGTTCAGTTTTACAGATGGATGTGCTTGCAGCACGCGCTCATTAAGCATACATTTCCAAACATATTTTATTTCAGGTTCTCCTTTTTATAGCATTACAAGACTCATTATGAATAAAATTAGTTTATTATACATTGATAAGATGCTTATAAAGCACAGAGTAATGTTTATTTTTATGAATCCTTACCTCAACTCATAAAGGTTTGTTTATCTTTACAGTAAAATAGGAACCTGACCATCCTATTTTCAAACGTGTGCAGTTTATTAAAACACTTTAATTCCATATTTAAATATGCTCCTGCTTTTTTTATGTTTGAAATTCAAGTAATGGTATTTAGCCATCAGGAAATACTACATAAGTGATGGGGCCTGGGTCAGGTTTCCAGATGGACTGTGTTGTTCCATGCTATGGGGAAGGGTAGGTACTTCAGTATTTTAATATTTCAATAGCTTCAATATTTTAAAAGTGACTACCCAGAGCTTAAGCATCAGGTAAATAAACCCAAAACTAATCACAAATCCAAGAGGAAGCTTCAGAGTAGACAGTCCTCATCAAACTACTAGAAGATGCACAATTGCTTTCGACCAAGAGGTCTCTCAGAAGTGGCACGTTGCTGGTATCAGAAGCGCGGGTATTTTTGCTGGGCAAATGCTTTCAACAGAGCTGCAGCATTGCTGGAAAGTCTGAGCAGCCCACAGCTAAAATATTCTGGTAATCATGCTGGGAGATGGCTCAGGCACAGAATGGTCTCACGGGCAGACAGTATCTGTAAGAAGACAGAGCCTGCTCGGTTTAGATGAAATCTTCTGACAATTAGCCACAAAACTCTGACGTGTCTCAATAGGGCAAGAAGAAATCACAGATGACTTTCCATGAGCTTGAAAAAAAGGATTGCCATTGACACCAAACCAACTCTCTTGGCCACATTTCAAATTGTACTATAAATATGAACACAATAGAGACTTTTTTAAAAAGTAGTGTTTTAACTCTAGAAATAAAAGAGTCTTAACCAGAGTCTTAACTCTGAAAAAGCCAGAAATCCGTTTTACCTCTGGAAAAGCCATCTGAAATGCTGATTCTCAGGCTCTCTGAAAAGTATCACCCTGGGGCAGAAACGGAGCACAGAAAATTTCAGCCTAGCAGCTTTGTATTTGGCGGTGTCATAAGATCTCATAACAGGAGTGGCTGAACAGATCACTGAAGATGATGGAGACAGGCCTGAAGAACTCAACGGTTGTGAAGCCAAGTCAGAAAACTCTAGAATTAATGCTTAATGATGAACTTTAATTTGCCACATGTGGTTTTTAAACACATGATGACATGCTTCTCTTGTTCCCTCCTGATGAATGACAGCCTTGTCCAGTGTCCAGAATGAGCAGGGTTCAATTAATGAGCAGATCTTCTCAGGGAAAATGCGAGTCCAACATGAGAAAGAGATATTTTCCCCTTGACTTGTCCTTTGAAATCGTTCACTTGTGTTCACAGACATAAAAAAAGAAAGTTTTAAAACATTCTACTTCGCCAGATATCAATGATATCAAACTGGTAAGGTGCAGCAGTCTTAAAGGCATCGAGAAGCAGGTATTAAATAGGAAAGTCTGAGGAACCACAACAGCAGGGAAATTAGTATTAAGAAAGAAAACACTTTTTAAAAATCTTCTGAAAAACAGAAGGCCACTTATTAAGAAGTACACACTCACTTTCTGACTTCCAGACTTCTTGGTGGTAAAGAAAGCTTTTTTAACTCTTTTAATAGTCACATGAAATACATCTATAGCTAAAAATAACATTTTGTGAACACTTTTTATTTAAAAAAGTGAAAAAAAAATATCATAAAACAAAACACGTTTGACAATGCCAGTAATTTTTCAGGTTTTTCTTTTATTTTAAAAAGAACGAAAAGTGGTTGAGAATTTTTCAACAGCTTCTTGAAACCCATTAGCCTTGACTGACATTCTTAAGGAAGCGTACAAGAAACTTCATGTATTTAGAGAGGTATAGATCAGCAGTTAAATCTGGTACTTTGAGAGGTTAATGACCATCCACAGTCTGTCAATAGAATGGATGCTACCATGTTACTTTCTGACTTTATTGAAGGAAATACACCAGAGAATGCATTTGAAGAGAGGCAACCCTTACTACTGAAAGGGGAATATACATCTTGGAAGATACGCTTTGCATCAAAACAGCTTTATGAACAAAAGCTGTTTCCCCGCAGAGGTATTTCTGATTCTGGATCTTTTATTGTGAAGGTCTTTGTTCCTGTATCATGACACTGAAATGGTTAACAGCAAACTTTTGAAATCAGATTTGAAAAGCATGATGAAAGAGCCTGATGTTTTGCCTGATTTTTCTTTCCTTTTTCTCTGTGGACAAAGGCCTTGAATGCTGAAGGCTGAAAAGCCTATTATCGCCAGAAAGAAATGTAAGTAAACAAGGCATTACAATAATGAATTCTACAGTACATGACACGAAGGCAAGAACCAGCTCTGTGCAGCAAGCAGTGAAAGATTTGGCTGTATCTTGGCAATTTTTCAAAAATGATAACAATAAGAGGTTTTGTCGCTTCAGACATGTAAATCAAAAGGATATTTCAGCACTAAAAATGATACTGAGAGTTTCTAACCATTGACCCCAAACCAGCATTCAAAAATAGACATTAAAACTAAGAAGCTATAATCCTACAAGCCATCCATAATCAAACCTAAAGAGCTAAAAAGATTGAATTTTTAAAGTACATTTGAAATTAGGTTGGCAATAACTACCCCTATCCAGAGGAGAAGGATTTCTGATAGTCAAAGTTAAGATATGATAAAAAGGAATAATCCAAAAATTATACCAAGAGTATATTTCAAAACCAGCATTTGAAATGGTCTGAAATTCCCCAATCTTGTTCCTAAATAAACAACAAGTACAGAGGCCACGCACATGGGTAGTTTGGACTATAAGGACGCAGAGAATTCTATTTGTAGGAAGTGAAATTGTGTGTAAGTAAAACGTGAAGATGGTGAGATTTGATATTTAAGCTTTTTATAGCACATTAACAAACTGTGCAAATGTGCCTAAAAGCAAATAAAACCAACAGCTCGGCCAAACTGGTGCAGCAGAGATTGGGCAGAGCAGAAGGGACCTGCCCAAAACTTCGTCTACGGATAAAAATTAAAGCTGCATGTCAAAACTCCCACAGCAGGAGAGAGTGCCTGTCTGTGTGAGCAATACCTTACAAACCCTAAAGGGGGACAGAAATGAAGGCATAGTAAAGTCACCTGTTAATGGTGAATTGTGTCCTGTGCACCGTCCACCTCATCCGTGAGGGAGGACATGATCCCTCGCTGCATCGGTGAGGTGCAGCTCGTAATGCCCCTGACAGCAGGGGATTGCTGACTTATCTGGGGCATCCTACGGGAATGAGCAGTGTCACTTCAAGAGACATATCCAAATAGCAGGCAGGATTGGACCGGGCACTTGTTCCTTTCCTTACCTAAGCCCTAACTACACACTCATACCAAAAAAAGGAAAAAAAAAAAAAAAAAAAAAAGAAAAAAAAAAAAGGCAAACAAAGGAGCAAAAGAGGGCTGTAAACAAGACATATACTCAGGTCAAGAGAAATTCCACCTCAGATTGGTGTGCAGGTTGAGTTCACGTACTGTCACCAACCTAACTGAGGTCAGCACCGTGCCTGGCAACCCCCAGTGCTGTGACACTGTGGCCTCTTTTCTTCTGCATTAAACTGAACAAAGTGTGACAGATTCTCAGCCGCTGAATGACCTTCCCTTTGGGATTTGCCCCTTGAGAAGTTTCTCAGAGCCAGGCTCACAGAGAGGGAACACAGGAAGTTCAGGCAGCGAAACCACCACAAATCTCAGTTCCTGACTTTGTATTCTTCTGCATCAAACCACCCCATGAAGACAAGCCCAAAAGACTCTTCCTGACAAGCCCGGTGCCTCAGAGGGTAGCACAGAAAAGACAGAACTGCCTCTGAGGTGGTTCTAGGGTATGAGCTAGACTGGGAAGAGTAGCTAAGATGGTTTGGCTTGGGTGAAGATGACCTTCAGGATAGGGTGCAACACACAGTAAGAGAGGGGCCAGTAATGGTTCTCTAATGAGGAGTGGAAAGCAGTACCACCCCATGAGGAGGCAAGAAAAACATCTTTCTTGTATAGATTGTCACCAAAGGGTCAGCACCCACCCTGTGACGTGAAGGAGGCAACGTTAAAGAAAGGATTTGGGGCATGGGAAAAACTTTTCCGCTCGGCGGGATCAGATTGGGCTTTGATCCAGGCTTGGATCGATCCCAGGCTATGAGCATTTCTGTGCAGCTCAGCCGAGTCCAGTCCAAATAACCCCCAAAACAGTCCAAGCCTTCTCCAGCATCAGAAGTGGTGATGACACATTACAAACACAATAATAAGTCCCACCACAAGTTCAGAAATTTCTGTATGGAGTTGCATGACATAACACGGCATGCTCTTATACAGCTGCGGGTAGTTTTGACTGGAGCAGTCTGGACATACTCTGGATTAGTACTTACTGGTATTCCCTAAAGAGCCAAGACCTTTCAGGAACAGGAGAACCTACAGAGCAAAATAAGAAAAAAAAACCCCAAACCTCCTTCACCTCTTTAAGATCTACAGTAATCACCTAAATTTATAGAAGCTGTGATGTTACTAAACTGTGAGACCTTTGTTAAGGCTTCTACAAATGGGTTGGAGTGGAGCTGAAACCTGGACTCTCCAGGGAAATCTCCACTTTCCCAAAGGTCTGCCCTGGCTTCGATGTGTGGAGCTGAACAACTGAAAAAGCAGCTCTCCATTTCAGTTAGCACCAAAATTGGAATCAAGATCAAAGATTTGGTTCATGATCAGTCCCTGCTAGCCCAGCTCCACCGAAGGCATCAAGAGTTACCTTCAGTCAAAGCTCTGGCTCGGGTTTTATAAATGAACTAAATAAAGTGTCAGAAACCATGATCTTTTTCAATGATAAGCAGTCCACTTCGGGTTTTTTTTACTGATTCCATTTTATAAATCATTTTAATGTGTATGTGAGGTAATACTTTCGTGCCTATTTAAGTTGCTTGGTGCTGACTAGTCTAATGTATGTACGTGCAGAAATGAGGAAGAACCATGAAGAAAAATCAAATGGTATAAGCATTTGCACTGTGAAACAAAACTCAATTATTTGATAAAACAGATAATTAAGTATTAGTATTTCATAACGTGTAAAGATTTATCTGAAAATCAGCAAATAATAGCTCTCCCATTATTATTATAGAGACCTAGTCATATAGCCCTTTCACAGGCAAAAATTACAGTTATGAACGTGAACAGTCTTCTTTAAATAATGTACAGGGTGGTAAAAGCAAAATTTTCCACGTGGACTTATTTATTCAGAAGTCCTGAGTACCCAGTACACTTACTGGAGGCAGCAGGGTTACAGGTGATCATGCAACTTTCAGCAGTGTAAGTTACTAAACTTTCCGCTTTATCAGCATATCTCATGCATGTAGAGAATTTATTGCTGTTATATCACAAAAGTTGTTGCATTAGCCATCGGGCTGGTCTATTTTTTCTCAACATTAAATAGTTCCTCTAGAGTTTGCCACTTCACACACACACACAATTAATTCCCAGTGGATTTAAATGATTCGAGTAACACATTGAAGAAGAAGTTGAACCCAATGTTTTTATTAAATTACTGCATTTTCATTAAAATATGGGTAGTGAACTACAGCTCCCAGACACGTTCCACAGTGTTCGTACTTAGCAGGTCACGAAATCATTGAAGTGTTATCGTAAAACTCAGGAAGGCTGGGGGTGGGAAGGGTGGTGGGGAATGGGACAAACCAGAGTGAGAACAACCAGACCTGCCTAGACAAATTGCATTAAATTCCATGAGCCATGCAGACTTACTACAGGGTATTTATCCAGAGAAGACAACATTGTGGAGGAACGAGGAACAGCGCAGTATGATATGAAGAGGAATCGCATGGCCAATTCATTTATTTTTTGTGAAAGGGAAGGAAGCTGTAAAAAGTTTTTACTGGACAATTTAGTCCTAAAAGGAGAGTGTAGGTGTTAGGCTCAGTATTACACGTGACAGGTTGTTTACCTGTAGAACCTACTGAGTGCGTCACAGACAGAAAAGCACGAAATACCTGTAACTTTTGTGTTTTGGTGGCTATAACTGTACCCTTTAATTTCTAGCCTGGCAACAGACACGTGAAACACGGGAGCTTTGTTGAGCATTATGCCAAAATTATCAAATTATAATGATTTTTTTTTCACTCTAAACCTGTTCCTAGAAATACTTTCCCCTAGTGGGAAACCCATTTGGCTCACAGTGCAAAGTCCCCTTTTGACAGAAGCTTCATCTGATGCCTGTTTAGGTACCACCCAGGGCTCTAAGCTTCTTGGCACTGTCGGGATATATTTCATGCTTAATATGAACACATCTGATGGGTACGCTCCCTGTTCACCGCAAGTTCAGTGCCTGGTCTAATAGCTAATTCTGGCTACCTCAGATGGTAGCAGTGTTTTTTCTACTTTTGCTTTGCTTCCCTTTTCATTTCTCATTGGCCAGGGCCTTAAATTACACCTGTTTACTTCATATATCCTATGGGGTTACTACTCCATGCAGCTGCACCTGAGAGACTAAAACCCTATTAGACTAGGTGTTGTACAAACATCAGTTTAAAAAAAAATAAAATATATCGATCCTGACATAGAGAATAAGGCAGAAATGGAGAAAGAGTATGCCTGAGGAGATGAAGTAATGCTAATAGGCATTTTTACATTTTATAAGACATCCTCATAGAGTGTTTTAGAAAAGTAAGTCTGTTCGCCAAAGTTAGGTCAGAAGAGATGACAAGCAAAGAAAAATCAAGATGAAAAAAAAAAGGAGGAACCTTTGCAGCTAGGACTGACTGCAGAACAAGATCAGGCTGGTTTAACTGATCCCAGAATACATCCTAATACACTTAGATCTAGTCTGCCTGGAAATACCTCCACTTGCCTTATTTTTAACAATGCAGCCTGTATTAACTTTTGGATAATAAGGTATTAAGGATTAGATAATAAAGATCTACAGGCCCTACAGGAGCAGTCGTCTGCAGCTGAACATCTGCAATTGTTGAGGTCCTCTCCTGCCGGGCAGAAAGGTCCTCACTTGTTCATACCTTAAGAGTAAAATCTTGGACAAGATTTAGTGCCAATTGACTAGCCATCTATCAATGCTTTTTACATCCTTTAAGAAGAACTTTGGTGTTAGGCTTCTTTCTGTTGCATTTATAAAATTACGCTTTTACCTCTTTTATTGAGTTTGTTACAAAAATTGATTTACAGCAGTCAATTATTAATATTTTCAGTACTTTTTCAATTATTAATATTTTCATAACTTCTTCTCAAATCAGTCCTTTGTAATGCTTTATTTTTTCAAGCACTGGTTCATGGAAAGCCACCTGTGATTCCCAGCTCAGGTCTGGAAGTTTTCTGTCCCTTCTGGGAACATATTTTTAGCGTCTGACTCTTCCAGATCATAATCCTGTCTCTGAGGTGGCAGGGTGGCAAGGTCTGGGTGCCACAGCCTTCGGCACTACAGTACTGAAGGTCTCGCTGTGTAAATACTGACTAACCACAGCAAAGGTCCTTGAAAAAATCCTACGACCCAGGCAAGCTGGGATAGCTGAGCTTCTCCCTAAAGACTGGATGCTGCCAGCTTTCTGGATGTCAGATAGATCAAACATCAGGGGACCTTTGGTTCTATATCCCAACAGCATAAGAAATACTGCTGTTTTCCCCCTCCTATTCCTTAGGCTTACTCAAAAATTCTCTGCAGTCATTTTTACTTATATAATCAATTTACAGGTCAAACTCATCAAGAAATAAAGAATAGGTATCGTATCAACAATTCACTATTGCAGTAAATTACATTTGTTAAAATTAGAAACTTGTTGAATAAGGCCTTGATGATAATTGCTAAAGTTGACACAGACTTAGTCATTAGAAAACCAAAATTCAGCATTTTCAAAGTGCTGGTTCTCACTGCATATTGAAATTCAATATGCTATCACTGGAATTATTTATTGATCTATTTAACAGTTTTACAAGCCATTGCCATATACTTGTTAACATTTGAAAAGCAAAACCAAAACAGCTATCTTTTATGTTCAGTCCATCTTGTACTATGACACATTTCCTGGATGAACTATGAGCAATAAATTCCATGTTTGCTACGTGCTTTAGCAAAACTATAAAATCTATGGAGGCATCAGAAACAAAATTTAATAACACAGATGATGCCCAGACATTCCTTTCCCATTGAAACTCCTACGGCCTGACTTGCAGAGGAATCTGGATGTGCATTTCCCACCGATTTCAGTAAAAGCTATGAATAAATCCTCAAAGTAACTTAGTCACTGAAATATCTTACTCACAGATGATTGCCATCTAATACCGTCTCCATTCCTGATTTAGGAGCTTGTGGGAGCAGCGAGCACTTCTGGAAGAAGAGAGAGCTGCTTTACCAGCTACGATTGCAGTTCAGAGGAGAGGACAAGCACCAGGAGCCAAAGCAGCCGACCCACCTGGATCTGGGCACCTAACTCCGATCAGGTGTGCACCACCAGCAGGATCCTGGGGAGTGAGACACGTCCTGCAACCATGCTCTGCTCTCCTTCACAGCAAGAACTTTAACCGTTTTCCATCCCCTTGGTCAGTTTTAGATGAAATTTCCCATCTGTTCCACCACTTCATATAGTTGTAACCGGAACAGGAGGAGGCAGAACATAGAGAATACCGGTTAATGAAGATGGACAGAAAGAACTTTTTTATCCCTGCTCCAAGGGATGTCTTTTATTTATTCATAATAGAATATCTCTAAGAAGAGACATTTGGAAAGGACAGAGTAACCAAAAACTTGGCCATTGGGGATCTGGTAGGGCTGAGTTTAAGCAAATTTCTCAGATCATACAGAAGAAGAATATCAGTCTTAGTCATTCGTCTCCCTAACAAATGCTCTAGCTGCTTAACTCCTCTGGACATACACACACAGTCTCTCCCCTACTCACTCCCTCTCCCTCCATTTCCCAAAACGTTTGTGTTTCACGCTTCAGGCTCTCCCACTGTCTCTCCTCCTGTGTCTTTGCACAGATTGAGATGCTGGCCTTGGCTCTGGGCAGCAGCAATAGCAAACCTTCTGTAAGTTTCTATATGCTGAAGAAGGGAAACATTTTCATGTTAGTGCACCTGGTTCAAGAAGGATTGAAATGAGAATGCACTGAATAGAGCTCTACAATACAATTTGCACCCTAAACCTGCTAATGTTTGAGTCTAATCCTAAAACCTGTAGAAATTTCATCAAATCCAATTTTGTTATTTCTAAAAATTGGTAGTGTTTCCTCGTAACACTTTTTGGCAAATCTCAATAGAAACACTCAAAAAATTTGAAAGATGCAGATGGAACGGAAAATGTCTAGAGAAAAAAAGTGAAGCTCTATAGTCCAGTACCCAAATTCAGCTAAAATGTGCTTGGAATGGGCCAACTAAATTGCCAGGCTTTGTCTGATTTCATAAAAGTTGTTCTTCAGGACAAAAGCTAGGATACCCGGAAAAGGAAAGCTTTATGTTTAGAACTGTAAATTTTGGAACAAAAGAACACAGTTACATTTGCTTAGTTTTTCATATTTACTCAACCAGGTATTTTATCAAAGATGTGTACTGTTCATGTACAATATCTACATTTGTATCTCCATTGTAACATTACATGACCAAACTAGGGAAAACAAAAAAGAAGTTTGTATGTAAAAAATGTCCTATTACCCATGTTGGCTAACGACGGATAGCACAGCATCAGTCTTAGACTTCCTTGGAAATGAAGAACAAGTTCTTCGCACATGTATGAAACAGAGGTTAAGTATTTCACCTTCAAATCTGGTACTAAAAGCTAAGGAGAAAATCTTGCAGAAGTAAACGAGAGATGAGCCACCGTTATCCACGCAGGTGGATTTTCACCCTCATTGGCTTTTCCTCAGTCCTGGTGCTCAGTGAGGACCAGGAAAGCAACACCAGCAGCACTTACGTTCACTTGTCGGGCTTTACATTGGGATTGTGCTTAGCAGCTGGGCCAGGCGAAATGTTCAGCAAGGCTATGGCCAAAGCAGCTTACCCTGAAACCTGAAGCAGGAACAGCCAGGTACATGCTGCGCTGTCCTCTAAACCTGCAAACACATGACCTTTTGTCACAGCCTCCAGGGAAGTATGGAGATAAGATCATATGGACATGATCTTTTATTTGCAACACTGGGGAATCTGTTGGTAACCTTATAAGTGTGCTGACATCTCACTGTTCTTCTGTCAGTCCACCTAGCTACAAACTAGAACAGAATTTAGTCCTCAATATTTTAAGGTATCACAGTTAATGACAAATCTTTTCCAATTAAAAAAAATTAGAAATAAAAAAATTCACCCTTTGGTCAATAAACATTTTTATGCGCTGCAAAAGTTGAGCAAGAGAGCTCTAAAGGTTTGGGAATACTAAGCCCTGATTGATTAGAATTAATCATGTATAATGAAGGAAGCGATTGCTTCATTCATGCCTCAGAATTTCACTGAATTTCACTGAATTTTTAGAGTTGGAAGGGACCATAAAGATCATCTAGTCCAACTCCCCTGCTGAAGCAGGATTGCCCAGAGCATGAATCTTGCAGGATTTCATGAGGTACGTGAGGGATGCAGGTTTTTAACAAAAATAGAACATTTTTAAATGTAAAATTCAGCATAGTAGTTGCACATAGAAGTCTCAATTAACCAAGCAGGCGTTCTCCCTTTCTCTCATTTTATTTGTAAAGCTATATTCACTCTGGTGGGTCAGGTTTTGTGTCAATGCATTTGAATTTTGTGGCACATCACAACTATTGTAAGACTGGGCTTAACTGCTAGAATGGAAGAGTGTTGATTTTATGCCATGCCTTGCGATAGGTGTGCCTTTGTGTAGAGCAGTAAAAATTGGTAGAGATGGGATACAAGTAGCAGTAAAAAGAAAAATGTTGAGAGTCTTTCTTTTAAAATACATCCTGCAGTTTAGATATAAAGCTCCTTATTTTTAGAAAACCAGTAGAATTGTTCAGGCTCTGCCCCTGCAGTTTCAATAGCAGTCTAGTGCTTTAAAACCCTGACCTTGAAAAGAAAGCGTTTACATTGTAAATGTACTGGCAGTATGTAGACTATTCTGTGACTGAGTATCCAACTGCGGCAAAAAGTTCAGAAGCAGGTTTTCTTTATTCTGAAAGGCCTAATCCGTGGGGCTTTTTTAGTGGTAAAAGCACTTGGCACTAATTGTGACTTAGTTCTGCAGTGAACCTGTATAATTCTCAAATTTCACACAGCCAATTAATTCCCATGAATACCAGGAAACACAGACTCTGATAGGTGTTGGCGTGCAGCATTTTCTGATGCCTAGATTTTCTGCAAACGTAGGGGACCTCTCAAAGCTGGTTCTTGCATCTAAAATGCAGCATGGTTTCATAGCTTGGGATCATACATGAGTTTACAATGAGCAGAGTGCTTAAAGGCTAAGCAGAAAACAATCTGTGCAGGTAAGACAGGGATGAAGCGTGGCACTAAGAGGGACGTGCTCCTGCTCCCGGGGCTGCCTGTGGGAGGAAGTACGATGGAGAAGAAGCAAAGCACAACTGCAGGGACATCCTGCATTGGGTGCAACGCACAGCAAATCTTTTGTAAAAAGCCCCACCTTAGAGAATCTCTTTGAGAAAGTCTCACTTCTCACACCTCACCACAGAGATATCAGGTTCTCCGTTCTCACACGGAGGCCCTTGTCACAACCCTGCAGTATGTGGAGACTTCTCTCTTGCTTCTAAAGCAGAGATTCACCATTTTTAGTATGTATGAGAAATGAGCACACCTTCCCCAAACTTACAGTTCTCATCCTTTAAAAACAGGATGAGTGTTCTGAGCATTAATAAACAAATCTGTTAATTTGTGCTAAAATTAAACTGGTCATTTAAAGAAATTTAGCATCTGTTCTTTGTCCTGAATAATCTTAAAACAACAGACTCTCTCAAGTCTCCATGTAGTTAAAATTAATTGAAATCTTGTGCACAAGCTGTACTTGATAAAAATAGGTTGTAATTAAGATAAGCTACTAATTATTGTTTTATCTAATTGTTGTAATTATACAGGATCCAAAGAGGGCCGGGTCAATAGTCCAGTTAACTCTGAAGTGGAGCTACATCAGAGATGTAACTGGTCACCATCCTCCTCTTGTTTGGTCTTCACCAAACAAGTCTGCTAGATATGACAGTGATTAAGTGCTAAGAGGTAGTGTGGTCACAGCAAGAGTCCCTAGCATATTTTTTGGCCCAAGTATCACTGGTTGAACCTGGCATAAATGACTGAAACGTCTCCTTGTGTCATCGTTGCCTTGACTCAGCCGCATACTGAAAAGGCCCTACCAAGGAAACTGAGGCACCAGTGGAAGGAGATCCCTTCAATCACTAAGATTGTGCTAAAGAAGACTAAGCAAGGCCATTGTTGGGCAAGCTCTAGAAATTTCATTAGCTGATTATACTCTGCTACATTAAGTAGCCAATGAAAATATAATTAATAACAATAAAACCCCTCCAATTGTGGGCATGTTCCATTAATTTGCACTAAAGCTGCTACAGACATGACCTTTTAGGGAAGATTTGTGAAAATTAAAGATTGGAATACCTTCTGAAAGGCTAGTGAGGCAGCAGTTACTGCTATACGGGCTCTCGCGTCTTTCAAACATCCTCAGCACCGTGCGTTGCGCTACTTAAGTGAGTAATTGCTGCAGCCTCCACATTACAGCTGGACAGTTTAATATAGAGCTGGTTATATTCCAGTGTCAATGGCAGCTTGATAGTTATGTCCAGGGACTCCATTTGACAAGACAAATAATCAGGTCACCGTACGCCGCTTGTTACACATTCAATTGAATCCCACCTGCAAGAATTCATCAAATGGAGCCAACAAGACAATGTCTTTCTAGCATTTGATATCTTGAAGTAAAACAGTGTCAACTCAAAGGTCCTGGTTCTTCTTCAGCATATCCATCAAACAATCAATGTAGACCTCAAAGAAATGATCGCAGAAGGTTATGGCCTTGACAAATAAAACAACCTTATTAACAGGGAAAGGACAAAATAACTATACATTTTTAGGGTTTTATAAATAAATCAGGGTAGTCAGTTTGAGAGCTAATTTTAATTTAAAAGGGTGAATTTATTCAATTTAAAATTGAATAAAAGTAGCACTCTATTCCTTCGATTCTGTGATCTTAGTGAAATTGGTGATTCTTTACACTCTTTAAGTACTTAAAACTCTGGAAATCTTTGTGTTCTACACTTTAAGACAATGTTGTAGGATTAACAACCATTTCCCCCCTTATAAAAAGTTCTTCTGCAGAAAATCTCATGCAGAGTGTGGGAAATTTGTCTTTCAAAATGGTTGTTTTCTCCTAGGTGGAAGCAAGGTCCCAATATAACGCTGCATCTATACTCTACGTGAAGAAGTGGTCATATGGGCAGAATATATCTTACCATATTTCTTGAACTGGCTCTCTGAGGACATATTTATGGAGAAAGGCTGATTACAGTTGAGGTCCCAGTGTCCACAGTATGCAAAACTCAGGCTGCCCATCAGTCCCAGCTACCTTTGTAGCATATGGTATGAGATACGGGATGAGTGCCCTTCTAGGAAAGATGCCAAGAAATCTGGTCTACAGGCTGTCAGCCAGACCATGGCACCCGCCTGGCGAAAGCAATGGAGAACGGCAGCCTAGTCACCCTGCAGCTCAACCTGAGGACACCACGAGCCTGTACCCAGCCTGCGCCAAGTGACAGAGGAACCCAGAAATCCAGCCTGACCCTGCTCTTCCCTGGCTGCTTTGAGGCTTGCGGCGCTGGTGTGAAGAGAGTTTATGATGAAAAAGCGGAGCAGAAGAAGCCTATATCCACAGGGGCATTTTGAGAAGAACAGCATGTTTCCATTGTTCTTCCTGCAGCTGAGATCACAGGCTTCACTTAACGAAAGTAGCTGCTGGCTATATTCTTAATGGGAACACTATAAAGGCACAAAGAGAAAAAAAAAAAAAAAGATAATTTCTATTTTTAGGCAAACATTTGAATCTGGAACTAGAAACACATAAATGCCCCTCATTGGAATAATGTTATTTGGTAATGTTGTTATACAGCAGAGCTGAGGTTCCTTGGATGACGTTTCTGAGCATTTCTCATGCTACTTTCCATGTATTTTCTTAAAATTTCACCTTCCTTTGGAACTTTAGACATTATTAATGTTTTCTTTTGGATAATCGCACAATTCCTCCAAATTTCTTGTTCAGCTTCAGGTTAAATTAAACTTTATTCCAATGCAGTTGGTCTTTTTCTTTTTTTTTGACACAGAATATTTTCTCCATTTAAGCACCTATAGCTGGTCTCACAGAAGTCCTAGAAAACAGAGTAAATAGGTCATCTTGTCTACTCCTCTGCCTCAAGGGAGAATCAACTATACCTATGTCATCCCTGACAGATATTTGTCCAACTTGTTCTAAACAGCTCTAATGATTGAATTTCCACGTTCTCCTTATCTATTCCCATGCTTAAATATCTTCTCAAAATGGAAATAATTGTGGGTTTATTAAAAACGAAACTATGCCACCACATTTTGCAGTGGGTTCCTTTAAATTAATGTGAAATGACATCTTAACGTAAAAATGAACAAATGTGTCTAGCGGTTTGTTCAAGATGGGTGCCCTTCCACTCACACACTACGAGATAAAGACCGATCACTAACCTTCCAGCTCTACAAGCAATTGCAAATCCCTTCTCTTCATTTCAGTTTTCCTAGTTCTAGGAGCAGGCATTGCATATCTGAACCACCTGCACATCTTTTGAGATACTTCAGAAGGTCTTTACTGGAGAGATGCTAGGTGTTTATGCAGGACACAATCTGGTGCTATGATTATATTTATACTGTAAGCATCTAGATAGTGTATCTTGAGCACAGACCTTCCAATTTTATGTACCTGCTGTTTCAATCATGTTCTCTGACTGAGCTATATGTGAGATTTGAGACCTTGGCAGCAATCTTGTGTACCTGGGGCGCCCTCCACTACCGCATGCAGTATAGAGTTTATAATTTTGCCATCTCCCAGTTGCTCCTGCTTTCCTCTATGGCCATACTCTGGCTGTGATCTCCTAGAGAAAAACCTGTCTTCTCACCACACATTGGTATGCCTTGTAGAGCAATGCCTTGATCCTTTCACAGTGCCAGTAATAAATAGTAACAAAGCATAACTAAATTGGAAATAATGACAGTATATCGTCAAAAGCTGTTTCAGTAATAATAGTAACAAACAGTGGTGGGTATTTCATGCAAATAGGCAATCACTTAAATTAAACTGCTCTTCAGAAAACATATTGCATTTCTTTAGGGATTCACAAAACAGTGTTCCCATTTAAGAAATCTCTGGTCCATAATACACAGCTTTCTGATGAAATTTCAATGTAGTCATATCGAAGTTTCACCATTGTTGGGGTTTTTCCACAACAGGGGCAATAGCTGGCATGGTCCCTTCATTCATCCTCCTGCCAGCTGCTTTATTAGCCATTTTAACTGTCGCGGCGCAGGACAAACAAGCCACCAGAGAGACCGGTTGAAAGGCAGGTTAAGCAGCTGAATGAAAGGGAGCTGGAGGAATAGGGGAGCATAAACCAAATACCTAAAAAAGTTATTTTAAAAATCTTGCTCTGCTTTTCTTTAAAGTAAAAAACACTATGGGAATTACTGGGGCACTTTGTTCCTTTTCCTGAAGTGCAGAACTCTGATTTTCTGAAAGGCTGGAGACTGGTGAAATCACCTGCACTTGTAGCCTGAGCAAAGACTCCCCCTGTCCTAGGAGTATTTTTCTCTGCAAGTTTTACCAACCAAAGCTTGTCCAGGCTTATTCTTATTGTGCAGAATGAAAGGAGAAGGAAAAATAAGAGAACTTTTCCTGCTTCCATTACTGCTGGCTGCTGGGTCACCTTCTCCAGGCCCCTCCAACACCGTGGTGGGTTTGCAGCAGCCCCCAGCTCCAGCCAGCGCCGCCTGGGTTCCTGCATCAGGTTTCCTTCGGGCATCCCTGGAACTGCTGCAGCTCCACACTGCTAAGACCCCTGTGGTCTGTGCCTGCTGAGTACAGTGAGAAGTCCCCAGTATGGCTGGAAAAAGTACGGGAAAAGGGCCTGATCCTTTGTGGGGTACATCAAACCAAGTGTCCTAATTGGTAGCGAAACCCACTTTATAAAAGAGAGGCTTTAGAAAAGCAGACTCGGCTCCCCCAAGGAGGAGTCCTGTTAGAGCTCTCCTCAACCTCCGAGGCATCGAGGCATCTCCTCGTCCCGGCAGAGCGGCGCAGAGGCAGATTACCCCGCTGCTGCACTCGCACAGCCGAGCACGACTCCAACATATGTTCTTTGCTTTTTTGGCTGAAGTTACGGTTGTCTTTCCTTTCCTCTCTTTCTCCCCCCCACTCCGCCCCTCACCCTCGCTCTGACTCTCCCAGGAGCAATAAATGCCAGCAGTAAATATTCTCAGCCTTACAAGGATTTCAGTAAATTAAGGTTCACATCCAAGCTTTGGGTAACTTCCTGTATTCTAAATGGGATCCAAATGAAGGTTTTCCAAAGTCTATACAGTATAATAATAATAATAAACGTATCTAAATCATTAAAATGAATGACAGCATTCCCTATACCGGTTCTGGGCTCCATAAATAATGTATAAAAGCAATCTGCATTATATTAGCAAAAGATAAAAATTAGAAAAGGGTGAGAGTAAAAATGTTTCATTTTTCGATAACACAAAGAAAATCCTCCCTGCTCCTGAGCTGAGAGCTCCATCTTCTGGGTGACTGTGGATGCGGAGTCGCTTTCCGCTTATCGTATTTGTCTTTAAATTTTCAGTCATTTAAAAAAAAAGAATGAGAATGAGAATACAAGGGTTTTATTGAAAAATAACAGCAAACCGAAAGAAGTAAAGCAACCCGGCACCACCACCCTTCGCAGCCCAACCACCTGACTTCACCCTGCTTCACCCCACGTTTTCTCCCACACTGTCTCTTATTAGAAATGGGCCGGTAATTTGTTGTCATCACTTAATGGTGCTTATAGCCTATATAATTAATGTACACCGGCATCCGCGATCTGCTTTGCATCCCCGGGGGGCCAGCTGGGCTTTGGGTCAAGCGTTTCATGGAGACATCTGGGCCAAACCCTGCTTCTGGTCCTACCCTGGATTGTTTCTTTTTTTAACCAGTGTGAGGTGGAGCCTTGTAATAGCTTTTTGGTTCATCTCAGCTTTACAGGGGTGATGGTTCCCAGCAGGTTCCTGGGGGAGTGACTCCCACGGCACACAGCCCAACCCGCTCCGGGGTGGCAGAGGGCTGAGCCGTGCTGGCCGGGGCGAGGGAGCCGCTCAGCCTCCTCTTCCTCCTTCCCTCCCCACCGAGCCAGCCCATACCTGGCAGATCTCCATACCTGGCAGTAGGAATCCTCCCCCCACAAAAATGCTTGCAATCGCTATTGCACTTATGAACATTTGGAATGTACTTCCAGGATGAAAGACTACTTATCTGGTTAGCTTTATTGCCTAATTTCATCCCATTATGCCTTGTTATACCCGCTTTGATGCCAGGAGTTCCTGTAGGGCAGCACTATCTATCTCTTCAAACCACCCTTCAAATATTTGTGAACACATCCCTCCCTCATTCTCTCACCAAGAGAGATGAGATAAAGCATTCCTACCTTTTCTAGCAGTTGGCTTTTTCTTTTTTTTTTTTTCTTCTTAACGCACTCTTCAGAATTTGAGATGCTTTAAATTTAACCATTATTTTCTAGACACCATTAACCAACAGAGAGTGCTTTCTTCCAGGCAATGGTGAATAGCACGGTACAGTTTACACAGCGGTACCTCTGCAACCCTACCGAATGCAGCAATCTGCTGCACTGTCATGCGTGCTTTGTGATTAATAGAAATTTGGGTGTAGCCTCGGCTTTTAAAAGTTGCAAACCGGAGCACAAAGGGGTGCTAAGGAAGGAGACAACATCGAGAAAGGCAGGACACAGATATTTCATCAACAATGGGCAGAATTCCCCGGGCGAGCAGACCGCAAGGGAAAACCCACACCGATTGAGGGCACCTGTGAAGTGTGCGGGTTTCCATCACCACTGTGTCACCGCCAGTACGTACCAGTAGGGAGCCACTTCCCACCACACACTGGTGAGACTTGAGCCTGATGCTTTTGGACTCAAGATTCACAGCTTGTTTGTAAGGCGGGGGCTGAGGAGGGGCTTCTCTTTGATCCCCAGGTGTTTCTAAACGGTGGCCCACGCTGAGTACTCCACCTCTTAGGCACCTGCAAAAGAACAAAATGCAAATCTAGTCCCCTTCCTTTTCCTTCCAAAGCAACTACGTGAAGTAGAGTTTGGCCACACCGGGGACTCATGCCCAGAAGGATCTGCATCAGATCCCGAAACTCCAAATTTCACGTGAAACTCATGGGATGAGAGGAAACTTAAGGAGAGAAGAAGGAAAATAGGCTTGAGGAGCCTGCTCTTTCTTGCTCTGCCAGGACAGGAGCTCACCTTGGAAGTGCTGGAAGGCAGAAGTGTGCTGATCCTGCTCTTGAGCACAGCCAAGACCAGACCACAAGGTGCTGAGCTGGGGGTCTGAGATCAGCAATGCATTTTGTGATGGAGGAGGAGAGAAAATCAAGAAAATCAGACCAAAGAGGTGAAAATGAAGGAGCTCACAAAATTAACCTTGTATATGTGAGATGGAATATAATGTCGCTGTTTTGTAACATTTATACTCAGAGCAGGAGGAAACACAAAATAGTGTTTGGTGGATTGCTGCAGTTCAATGGCCATCAGCCGCTCATAAATCAAGTGCACAGACACACTGCAAACTGCCTTGCTGCCATGACAAAGACACAGTGATTAATGCTTCCGTTATGGATTAGGGAGTCACTGAGGTAGTATTATATGTAGCTCTAAGATGCTACCTTTTTTTTACTTCTCAGCTGAAGGCCAACCAAAGTTTAGTCAATATTACTCAAAATTAAACTGTTAAGAGAGTGCCGTATGTTTTATTTAGTAACACACACGTGTGCATCCTTGCAGGTGGCTTATTGATTATTTTTTTTTGTCAATTCAATAACTACCATGTAGTAACTTTGTCAGTGTTTTCTTACACTTATTTCCCTATTTTGTGCTATGTAAGTTTCTGTAAAGGCTGTATTTTAGCATATATATATATGTAATTCTCTTTCCTTTGCAGAGGCAGTTTTTCAGTCTCTGTATTGTGGCATCAGTCCAGTATCTACAAATCATCTCATCTCCTCAGCCTGGAGAAGAAAGGAATTGCTAGAAATTCCCCAAATTCCTCAGGGAGAACAAGGGAAAGAGAGTCCGAGGACTGTCAGCCGGAAGAATTGCGGTGCCTCAGTCTGCACAGAGCCAGATTCTCCACTGCCAGGAGGATTGGGAGGAGTCTGGGACATGGTGGGTATTGCACTCATAGTTGTCCTGCATTGGCCGTCTCCTCCATGCTTTCAGATCATCTCCTCTCATATTCCTCTTGGATACAAACTCTTGCTAGTAAACTCAGATTAGCTCAGGTCTTGGCCAGGGAATACATGGGTGTAGCAGGACTGTTTTTCCATGATAGGTATGTTCTGAAAAACTTCAAGGGATTGTAAGGTCTGGAGGTACCTCTCCTCTCCAATGCCTTTCTATGCTCCCTGCTACTTTCTGTGCACAGACCCAGAGGATTCATTAATGGGATTTCCTAATACCATTAATTATCTAAATGTGGGGGGAAAAAAAAGAAAAAGTCACAGACACTAATAAAGCTAATATGTGACTCTGGATTCCCACATTTGAAATGAGAACTATGTTTTTGGTTTTCTCACATAGCTCATCTGCAGCACCAGCTATTCTGTCGTTACCCGTAGCATCTGTCTAACACTCATGCCTGTGTGATTCCAGTGGTTTTAGTTGAATGTGCTGTCTGATGGATGGCAGTATTCTAACCTAAAATGAAGTATATTTGTTGGAATCACTGTTAGGAAAAAAATCTAACTCTAATTTAAAAAATATACTACTCTATTATTTCACTTGCCATTAAAAAAAATAATGAGATGCAATGAGCCAACATGCAAAACACATCCCTACATTCACAGAAAAAGCCATTTGCTGCTATTTTAGCAAAATGCTCATGAACAGAACTCATACAACACATTTCCTCAGTTTCTTGTTATAGGGCAATTGTTCATGTTTATCAAAATACTTAAGAGACACAATGTTCTTATCTGAGAAAAGTGTAATATTAGTGGATGAACTGTTCACATGATTTTATTTGGCTTCACAACAAAGGTAGCTGTTGTATTTTGATTAACCGAATATACCCACCATGTTTCCAATACGTTGCTGTATGCACATCTCACTGTTTGCCTGCTTAATTCTGTCAGTAGACATTTTATGAAGGGTACAGACTGGTGCAAAGAACATATTACCAAATACTTTGAAATTCACCCCTTTCTTTTCCTCATTATTCATTAAGAATGCGTGGACACTTCTCTTCCAAATCTTTTACTGGACTTTCATAGTTCAGATTTTCCGAAGCACACAAGATTCCGTAAGAAAGGCTCATCAAAGTCATTCATATTCTATATTTATTTGCATTGATCAGTCATCAATTAGCCTTCTAAGCATATGAAATTCTTCTTCACATTCCTCTGTTACCGATTTCTCCCTTATACAACTGACTAGTCTTTTTGTTTAACCTTCCAAGGCAAAACCAAAACTGGTCATAATCTTACAGAGGTTCAAAATTAAAAATAACATTAATGACTCTGTTTTTTTCCCCAGTAAAATACTAAAAGAGATATTTTATTCACATTGATCTTCCTTTGCATACATTTTCTGGTTCAGTAGGTTTCAGCTATTTTCCTTTTGATTCTAAATAAAGCTTTTCAGTACAAATATTTCTTTCAGACTATTCAAATCTTTTAGCATGATAAACAGGCATTGCAATTTGACTGACTCACTATATAGGTAAACAGTTCTTTATTCCGTAAAAATTACAGAAAGTGTTGTGACAAGTATTTTCATTCTTCATATACAGTTCTAGCTCTTTCAGACACTCAAAAAAAAGTATTTACACTAAATTGCAGTTAAGTCATAGTAAAGTCTCCTTACTAGGCATGAGCTTCATTTTAGAATGTCTCTCGTTTGGGAATAACTCTGTCATCTTACATTAGTTAATCAGACAGGTCTGATTTTAGGTAACTTCAGAGCCTGAGAAGACAAAACATTCAGGTTTTGCACTGACTGTGGATGTGTGAAAATCTGCCTCACACTTCTCATATGACCTTGAAGTATTTGTTCATGGCCCGCAGGGGTGCATAGAATCATAGAATGTTTTGGGTTGGAAGGGATCTTAAAGATCAAGTTCTAACCCCCTGTCATGGGCAGGGACACCTCCCACCAGACCAGGTTGCTCAAAGCCCCATCCAGCCTGGCCTTGAACACCTCCAGGGATGGGGCAGCCACAACTTCCCTGGGCAACCTGTTCCAGTGCCTCACCATCCTCACAGTAAAGAATTTATTCCTAATACCTAATCTAAATCTCCCCTCTTCCAATTTAAAACCATCACCCCTTGTCCTACCGCTATATTCCCTGATAGAGTCCCTCCCCATCTCTCCTGTAGGCCCCCTTTAGGTACTGGAAGGTCGCTATAAGGTCTTCCTGGAGCATGGTGCTTGGGATCCTTAAGCTCTAATTCCTACCTTATAAATCTTAATAATCAATGGTTCTGTCCTGTTTTCGCTATGCAGAAAGTGTCAGTACACATTTGCAGTGTGGATACAGCTGGCTGTCACCCACTGGCTCGCTGCTGCAGAGCTCAGAGCTCTGGCTGCTTGGCACAGCGTTAAATGGACACGCAGCTTTCTGAGGGTATGGGATTCTCTGTTTACACAGTAACAGCCACTCAGTCCTTCACACTGGGCACAGCAAACACTACATAGGGGTAGGAAGGATGTTGAGTGTATTGTTGCTCTTCTCACCAAATAGTTTACTAGTGGCTCATTGCAAGGAGAATATACAGTCAATAAAACTGGTTCCTAAAAAAGTGATGGATATAAAGCAGCAATTGCAAAAAAATAAGCAATAACATTTCTCAGCTGGCTTTTTCCAGGGGAAGAGGAGCTTCCCCTTGGAAGTTTCTTTTCCTGAATTAAAAACGGTGCTCTGCTGGTTGGAGTCTCAATGGCCTTTGCCATTTTAAATTTTCCTTTGGCAAAGACATGCCTGTGGCTCTGTGGATATTAATGTAAGGGGTGTGAACTACGGATCTTCTCCCTTCTTCAAGAAGAGGAACTTCTGATGTGGTTTAAAGCTGCAAGTGTGAAAATCCAATGAGCAGATTTTAGCAGCTACACATTTTGATTATTGTGACTCAAAGTCTGATGATATCTTACATCATAAAGACATTTACGAAGCCCCAGGTCTTTATGGCAATGATGAATGAATGATCAATAAATACAGAAAACAGTTCCCCATGAGGTAAAATAATGGCCCAGAGGAGACTGATAGTTTAGTGACATTAAACAGCAGCTTTCCTCATTAGAGCTCTTGGTAAGGTGTGCCCTGTGATTAATGACAGATCATTTATACAGCATTACCAGCAGGCAAATAATTCTAATTACCAATAACATTAAATCATAATCACTATGCAAATAATTTACATAATGTAATGGAATATCTGGTCATCACAGGGCAAACAATGCACAATGTTAACTGAGGTTAGTCAGTTATCACAGAGTAAATAACATTAGAAATTAAACAAAGCCAAGCTAATATCAGGTTTTATCCAGTTAATAACCAGTAAGTGTATCCCCAGCAAAACACATCAGACCATGTAAAGACGTCAAGTACTAAGTTTGTTGTCTGATACAATACAATACAAATTGGAGATAACATGAAAACCTCCTATCAAGCAGGATGCTTCTGGCTATCATAGAATCATAGAATCATTCAGGTTGGAAAAGACCCTTGGGATCATCGAGTCCAACCATCTTCCCTACTCTACAAAGTTTTTCCCTACACCATATCCCCCAACACCACATCTAAACGACTCTTAAACACATTCAGGGATGGTGACTCAACCACCTCCCTGGGCAGCCCATTCCAGTGTCTGACCACTCTTACTGTGAAGAACTTCTTCCTAATGTCTAGTCTAAACCTACCCTGTTGCAACTTGAAGCCATTCCCTCTTGTTCTATCGCTGTTTGCTTGTGAGAAGAGACCAGCACCAACCTCTCTACAATGGTCTCTCAACCAACCTCTCTACAATGTCCTTTCAAGTAGTTGAAAATACACAGAGAGTGATGAGGTCTCCCCTCAGTCTCCTCTTCCTCAAACTAAACAGTCCCAGTTTAGGGTCACATATCCTATCTGGAGGTGTGTGAATGAGCACTTGGGTGGATTCACAGCGAAGCTTACTGATTTTTATTGCTTTATAGATGGTATTTTTCTGTTTTTAAAGGGTTACATTTTCAGATGCTGGCCACAGGATCCTGCTTACGATGTGGAGGATAAAGCACTGGGGCAGTCAAAACCAGCCCAGATGAGGCCAGTCTGTGTTCACACACTTGAAAGATAGCTGTAGAAGTAGCGTTCTAATAAATCTGGCATTAATCTAAGTCTATTAACGGAGTTATTTACAACCATGGAATCAGATAATGTTCTCATCCAGCACATGGGGCATGCAATGTGCCAGAAATATGGTGGGAAGGAAAAGAGCGCAATATACAGGAGGTAATAATGTATCTTGGAAAAAAGCGAAAGGCAGCCCAGAGAATGCTGGATTACCACAACTGTGAAAATACGGATACGAGGACTGAGACATATGCTTGACTAAGGAGGTGAAAATATTAGGTGTTGGGGAGAGGTAAAAGGAATGGTTGTTTTTCAGCTTTACATTTTCCTAGTGAGGGGAACGGATAAGAGGCAGATGTTGTTGCTGCGAATAATGCCTGAGAGCTAACAGATATATTTGTGAGCATTTAATACAGATAATTTTTTACTGAAGAGAGATTTCATTTTATTTGCTTGTTCTCGTTTTCTTTTGTCTTCTGGAATCATAAAGCAGAAGAGGGTGCTTGGGTTACAAAGCTGGACACTCAGGCAAAGTCAGTAATGTTAGGGGCATTAGAGACTTTTTCACAAGCGACTAGTCTCCTTGTGACGCTGAAGGACATTTGGACACCATCAGTGAATTCTAGCTGAAATCTCCATCCATGGTAAACAAATCAGACAAACCCTTGATTTGGACTCTATCCTTATTCGATGTGCTCTTGTGACTCGTGTTTGTTTTCCCAGTGTCTCAGATAACTCCATGTTAGGCCATGGACAGACATCCTCCTCAAGATCCTAAGTGCCCGTTCAACCACCCTATCCCCAGCTGTTTGCACGGCCAGCAGCTGGAAGCTGTCCCCACAGCTCTGCTCCTGGAAGGGATCTTGAGCGGATGCACTAAAATGCTTCAGGCAAACTTAGCCCTGCTCATACAAACCACTTTCACCAGCTGTTTAAATTAACACAATTGTGCTTGTTTGAAGCAGATTAGCAAATGCTGACAGGATTCCTCCTGAGTACAGTAATCTCCAGCACAAGCAAGTAGCATAAAGCTGTGGGAGAGAGAGTATTCCAATGGGCTTAGCTGTGTGAATGTCCATCCCTGATCCTGGGTGGCTGTGATGAGCAGTAACTGAGTGTATGGAAGGCAGGTTTGCCACACTGAGGTCAGTCAAAGGGATGGGAAGCGTGGGGCACAGTCTTGGGTTTGGCATGTTTAAGTACCTACAAAAAGCTCAGTTCTCATACATGCCTGGTTTCTGCTCTTATGGAAGTTAACATCAGTGGCAGATGCTCAGCACCTGTGGGACCACTAATTTATTCAGATACCTCACTATTAAAGTGCCAACTTTAATCTTATCTTTGGAAGCTTTTCTCCTGTAGATAGACCTTCTGAGGTTTTCATAAATTCTCTTTAAAGGAATCCTACTCTCCGTTCCTTCAGTTCTTCTACTGCCAGGAACAATATTTAGAGTGTGAAGGAGGCTGGGAGAGAGATTGGCCTGTAGCAAGTAACCAAAGTGTTTTTGCTGTAGTTCTCCAGTAAAGCACCAAACTCACCTGATGCATGATGACCATGCAGTACAGATGTGTGTTTGCCAGTCAACTGTTTTGCCTGTGGAGGCACAAAAAGAAATTCTTTAAGGGACACGAGGAATTGCTCAAGCCTTTGTAAATCCGGACACAACAAGAAAAGTGAGTAAGGTGGTACTGAATGAACTATCTTGATAGTATGACTGGAGAACGTTACAGTGTGATAAAGCTTGAATTGGGAGAAGGGCAATAAATTAGTCTTATCCTATTTGAAATGCTACAATTAGATACAATAGTAGATAATACAGAAGGTTAAAATGTAGTTGTGCAGTGATGAATTTTGCCCATGTTTAGTACATCAGGAGTTAGATATAATGTATTGCTGAAGAGTGGGTTGTGAGAGTCACCTTCAACTTTTTAGCCCTAATCAGGAGTGGAGATGTGACCCTTCCAGCTTAGAAAGACAAGGAATACCCTTCTATCAAGGCAGCGGCATGAGATCCAGGCAAGCAATGCCATAATTACCTGCCAATTTACTCTATGAACTAGCAAAGCTCTGGTTTGGGAGCATGGCCCATCCTCACCTGCCAGGGGACTGCAGGTTCCTGCTGCAGGTCTGGTGAATTTTAAGTCCTTAGCTAGTGCCTTTTCACTTAATGCTTGCTTAATTCTGCCCTGCTCTTCACCATGTGGCTCGCTCTTTTCTAACTGTGTACCTACATCAGTTGCTACCTCTGCAGTGAGTTACTGCAGTGAAACAACCGGGGCGTCGGTAGGTAGTCCTTGATCAGCATGGTTATTAAAACAAACTCATATTTCATCAAGATTAATCAATCCGTGTTATTCAAGGCTCCCGAACTTCTCAAAATATTTTTGCTTGGTAGTGAAGTACCTGTTGATCACACTGATTTGACCTCTAGTATGCCCGGCATCAGAGTCTGTGTGGACATGCAAAGGGTTCAGACCCTGTGGCCCAGGTTGGCCCAGATGGGGCACAGCTGTGAATTCAAAAGCTGCCCTTGTCTGCTCTGTTTTGTTCATGTAATTCTCAGTGGCAAAAGAAAAAAATCTCTCTTGCCAGTGGTCCCAAGGAAAGACCTTTTACAGTAAGTGATGTAAAACTTCGTAACATGCTTGTCTTTTTTCTTACACAGATGGCAAGGTAGCTAACACCTCTTGGAAATAATTTATGGAAACATTGCTGTATTACTGCTAATCTACCTATGTTGTATTTGGCCAACATAATCTAAACCAGGGAAGAAAACTCTAATTCTGGCAAGATGAAAACACGTTTGTATAGTGTTACTGTATCAACACACTTACTATACAAGCATATTTAGTTGGTCATTTTCTCATCACAGAAACATCTTTGGACTTCATTCAAATTCACGTACTCTTCTTCTTAACCCTAATGCTGAGGGCATTACCCTTTTGTTTTAATGAAAGTTGAGCAGAAGATGGAAATCTTACAAAAAGTATTTATTTGCTGACCTTCCTGAATCTGGGCAGAGGAGATAGTGTGTGATGGATTGTATGGAGTGAAAAAAATAACATTATTTGCCTCTTGCAAGCTGATATGGCAAAGAGAACATAAATGAAGAAGCATTAAGGCAGCAAAGGAGAAAGAAAAGCGATAACTGACTTTAAAAGATGACTGTAGAGAGGGGAAGAAACATATAGACTGGCCATGCTTATAAAAGGGGATGAAAGCTCTGAGCTATGGAGGAGGGAGCTGGAATAAGAAGTAATAGAAGACTTCAGGCAAATTTCAGGCTATGGAAGTAAGCTTTATGGAAAGGCAAACACAAGCAGAAATGAAAGCTCTTACTAAGTTTTCAACTTGGTAGAGGTATAACACGGAGAGTAGCCTCCTTTGTTAAATGAGCCACTGGTCAGCATTGCAAGCATTGCAAACTCTCAGAAAACTTAAGAGAAAAAAAATTTAACAAATAACACTTATTTTGCAAAGTCAATAGAATAGAACCTGTGAGAAATAAGAGACTGTCGGTCTCTTTTCCCAACAAGCTATAGGACGAGAGAAAATAGCCTCAAGCTGCACCAGGGGAGCTTTAGATTGGATATTAGGAAATAAAATCTTCACCAAAGGAGATGTCAGGCATTGGAAAGGCTGCCCAGGGAAGTGTTTGAGTCACCACCCCTGGAAGTACTTAAAAGACATGTAGCCCTGGTGCTTAGGGACATAGTTTAGTGGTGGACTTGGCAGTGTTAGGTTAACAGTTGGACTTGATGATCTTAAAGGTCTTTTCCAACCTAAATGATTCTATGATTCTATGAAACAGTGGGACAGAAAAGGTTGACCCAATCAAATAATTCTGATTGAATTCTCAGATCTTTTACCAGAATATTATCCACCTTAAGAACGAGTATTTAACTAGCAGTATCATCTGGTCTGTAAAAACCAGAACAAGCTTAACCACTCCAAACTAACAATAAATCGTACTAAATTAGAGAAGTCTCAATTGATTTGCAACCTCATGGTGGATAATTGGTATATTACTTTGCCAACAGTGCCCTGTTTTGGTGACTGAATTAGTTGCAAAGTCCCACAGCCAAAAATCAGCCCTACATGATTTTATTCATTGTTGTAAGGTCAGCAGTTGTACTGAGTATCAAAATGCTTTCCTCCTGCGAGTTCAAGCTCTTATGGAAGGAGCAGAGGTAGAAGCTTCCCAGTTCTCCCAAGGTGTAGCACATCCAGCGGCAGCACAGCCTTGATTTGCCAAAGATGCAGGGAATTCCAGGGGCTGAGGTAGAGAAGTTGGGATTCTTGAGATCGCTGCAGCTTGCATGTCACCCTTCAGTGCCACTTGGACTCTGGAGGTATCCATAAGGTGCAGAATGAAGCAGGCATGCAGAGCTCCTGGGGGAATGGTACAGGGTAAAGGAGAGGTTTTAGGGCCGTGAGGCCTTCTTTAGTGGCACCCAACCCAGTTTTCTTACTACACGGTTTTGCCTTCTAATGATAAAGTAGGTTTAGAAAAGGATGTAGATGGTGTATTTGACCACTAGCGCGCTGCTGTTCAGAGAAAGGTTATGCTGGCAGCATTTGTCAAAGCAAACCTTGAGAAAGCAGAAGCATCATGGCATATACAGATTCAAGAGACGAATTTCCTGTCTCTGACACTCCTCTTCAACCTCCACCCTGTTGTTTTCTTTCTAAGCACCTGTAAGTGGCAGTGTATTTATTTTTACTTTGCTACATCCAGTGGAATATTCAAAAGATCTGCTAAATGCCACACCTCTCCTACACTAATCTGACATATTCCTGTGAAGCAAATCAATAATTTCAAAATATCTGGCTCCTTTTAAGACTTTCCTCACCAGTCAGTCTCCATTGCAATCTCCGTCTCTGCCACTCACTTAACTAGTTGCCACGGGCTTCTTCAAGCTGTCTGAAAACACCTTCTAACATAAAAAGAACCGCCACCCTGCAAATGTACACTATGTGCACAGTACGTCAGCTCTCAGATCCATCCTGAAATGTATCATTGCATCCATTGAAATTTAGCAAATGTATGCATCATGAAATATGGGTGATACATGCACCATCTGTGTGCATAAAACATGTACTTTACACAGAGCGCAACGTAACAAACCCACTGCATGTGCTAAACAAATAGCTCCACCTAGTTTCTAAATAATGTTATTTCTTAATTCACAGTCATCACGTACTATTTGAACAAAACTGAAGGTGAACACCACATTAAACCAGAAAATAACTAAACCATTTCAACAACGTGGGGTTTTCTCAACTGGACTTCTCACCTTTCCCTATGCAAACTTCCAAACTGGAGCCACACACCACAAATTCGTTTGACCATTAGTTCCTCCTCATCACTACAGGTGCACTTCCCTGGGAAAGAGTGAATCTGTCAGGCTTCACCAGTGTCAGAGATTAATTTAGGCACACGAAGGTCCAATGGTCTTGAATTAACCTTTGAATCTGCCAGTTCCAACTCAGCATGGGTAAAACTGAGGTCTGTTTTCTATTCAGGTCTTCCATTTCTCTGCCATTTCCTCTCCTGACAGGAAGCGGATTCCTCGCTGTGCATGTAGCTCTATGCCCTTCAACCTGTCCCCTTTTCCAATTCAAGCTACATCTAAATGTCTCAAGTTGGGGATTTTTTACACTATTTTTTTAAGATACAGCACTTTTTTACCTTAGCTTTCAAAATCTGGTGTTTCATTAACTGCAGCAACCATGGGACTGGACTGCAGGCAATCTCCTGAATTCTGGCCAGCAAGCTTTCAACAACTTTAACAAGATTCATCCTATTACTACCCAGGTTCCCTTTGCTCTCCCGGATGGCCATTTCAGAACTTCACTGATTTAGTGGTTAGAAACTTTTCTTCTCTAAATTCTAGGCTAAATTTATACTTGGACAATTTATGCCCTGTAGTCTATTGGATGATATTTGCACAAGAAATTAGTTTGTCCTATCAGATCTTTTTGATCTTTCAGATCAAACCTTCAGATGTTTTTGAGTTATTGCTGTAGCATCTCTCTTATTAGAAAAGGCTGAGAGACCTGGGTCTGTTTAGCCTGGAGAAGAGAAGCCTGAGAGGGGATCTCATCAATGCTTACAAATATCTAAAGGGTGGGTATCAAGAGGATAGGGCCAGACTCTTTTCAGTGGTGCCCAGCAACAGGACAAGGGGCAACAGACACAAACTGGGACACAGGAAGTTCCATCTCAACATGAGGAAAAACTACTTTGAGAGTGGCAGAGCACTGGAACAGGCTGCCCAGAGAGGTTGCGGACTCTCCGTCTCTGGAGACATTCAAAACCCTCCTGGATGCATTCCTGTCCAACCTGCTCTGGGTAAACTTGCTCTGGCAGCGCGGTTGGTCTAGGAGATCTCCAAAGGTCCCTTCCAACCCGTATCATTCTGTGATTCTGTGATTCTGTAATATGTCCTCCAGCTTTGAAAGTTTATTTCTACAGTACAGTGCATGGGAATTGTTAGATGTAAATATCTCCTCTACCATCTACCCTTTACTGTAAAGCTAGTGTGCCTTCACATGCAAAACTTCATCCTGAATCGCATCACCAAACCCAGAGGCGTTCCAGCCTAGCATTGCTTTGTGCTAGTGATACAGTCCATGCTATTACCTATCTTACCGCACATTTAGCAGCCAAAAGCGACCTTCTCGACTGGCTCTCATTCACTCATCTTCAAAAGGCTCCTCAAAGCCAAGCTGCAGGAACAACAGGATATAATCATAGAATCACAGAATGGTTAGAGTTGGAAGGGACCTTAAAGATCATCGAGTTCCAACCCCCCTGCCATGGGCAGGGACACCTCCCACTAGACCAGGTTGCTCAAAGCCCCATCCAGCCTGGCCTTAAACACCTCCAGGGATGGGGCATCCACAACTTCCCTGGGCAACCTGTTCCAGTGCTTCACTACCCTTATAGTAAAGAATTTCCTCCTAATATCTAATCTAAATTTCCCCTCTTCCAATTTAAAACCACTACCCCTTGTCCTGTCACTACATCTCCTGACAAAGAGTCCCTCTCCGGCTCTCCTGTAGGCTCCCTTCAGATATTGGAAGGCTGCTATGAGGTCTCCCTGGAGCCTTCTCTTCTCCAGGCTGAACAACCCCAGCTCTCTCAGCCTGTCTTCATAGGGGAGGTGCTCCATCCCTCTGATCATCTTCATGGCCCTCCGCTGGATCCATTCCAACAGGTCCATGTCCTTCCTATTATAATGCTCTATAATATCTTCTTATTCAACCTTGAATTTCACCCCAAGCTAAATGTCTGTTCCTTTATCTTACAGAGAGGAGAGGGAACTCACAGGCCGGCTGTTATTTCACGTTGCTTTTCCATAGTGATAGAAAAGCTAACTTTTTATTTTCTCTAGAGAGTTTTGAAGAAGGGCTGCTCAGTGGATCTGGTTACCCACAGGCAGCAATTGATTTAATGGATGCTTATAGGAGTTTCCTTCTCAGAAGTGTTCATGGACAATGACTTCACTGTGTAACCATCCTATCCATAACAGCCAAGCTTGGGACTCCTCACTGATGACTGCATTAGCCGAAATATTGCCAAAGTATTTTCTCTGTTCTTTCCTTGCTGTTGGTTCAGTATGTACTGACGATGTAAGAACAGAAAGAGTATTTCAATAAAATGTCCTTACCGAACTGTACAGGTCGTATTTAAAGGGCTTGGTATTCTAGCTAGTATATGCCAGCAGGTCACATCGACAGTCACAAGATGGCAGCATAGAATAAAGAGTACTCGTATTTGTTGCTTATGTGTATTAGCTGGATTTCAGTTTGTTTCTATACTACAAATGTTGAGTTTAGCAGAGCCAAAAACATTTACCTTTGGTGCTAAATTTATTAAGTGTTTTCCAGAAGCACAGTCACTTTTTTATTTCACATTTTCCTACAAAATTCCAGGCTTTTCTTTCAAACTCTGGTTATCTTTAGATTTTCGTCCTAGTGAGTCTTTCAGAGAGAAACTGTACTTATAAGCAGACAAGCGCAAACAATTTATATCCACGTCAGAATTACAGCACAGAGTGCTGGCAAGAACTCTTCACTGGCAACTATACAGATCTGATAGCAGTCTGTATTAAAAACAAAAATTACGGTGCAGTGAAAGATGCATTTTTAAAAATCAGGGGATTACTCACAAATACAAGCCTGGATGCATCAATAAGACAGAGTAGTGAACGGAAAGTCCCTGAGGTCAACAGAGAGCTAAAAAACGCCATAGTTAAAAAGGAGCTATCCTACCACAGGTGTGTGCAGTACCTGGAGTGTGGTGGCCCAGTTTAAAGGTCTTATCCTGCCCACTCATCGTCCCGCCAGAATTTGCAGGAGCCAAGCCATAGGCAAGATGATAGACTACCCAGAGCATATTTTTCTCTTGCTCCAAATATTCACCCAAGGACGCTGTGACACATCTTGCAATGACCTCTGCAAATGGTGGGTGGACTCGGTCTGTTGGTACAACTCGCTGCACCCAGGTATTTTGGGGAGCCTTTTGGTTTTCCCTTGCAGCTGTTCTTTGTTAACCTGGCTGTGGCGAGTCTCCAGAATACAAAATATATTTAACTGCTGATCGTTTCCACAGTTCACAACATTTTGTATTATTACTAAAGATGTTAATCACTTAATGTCAACATAGATTGCTGGCTTGTTATCATTCCAGGTATGCAAGCTCAATAGGCTACATCACTAATGTTTCCAAAACATCCATATAGAGAATGTATATTCAAACTTAATGGAATTTCTTCCTCAAAGAAGTGATCAGTCTCTCTACACGTTTTTCTCCTTCAAAACAGCATAAATTCAGAACTTACAAATTAGGAAGGAGCGAGTGGCTGGGTGAGACCCCCAGAAGCAACTTTCCCTTTCTGACTGCTGATGCAAAGAAAGCCACCGAGACCACGTGGCAGGAGAAGCCCATGTGAAGCACAGACCACTGTCTGCTGATGAGCGAGACAGGAATGATCTCTACCAGCTTGAAATCCTTTTGTGCTAATTTTACCAAAGCTGCAAGAGGGGCAAAATCAGAATATAGCACAGGGCCGAGGTGTGCCAGAGTTAGTCCTCTACCTGACCCAGCTCATTCATAGTCACACATGGAAAGGCAGCACACAGCCACTTTTTGTGTTTTAAGTGGAGAATTTTTCTGCTGGCTCCTCAGTTACTGGTAACTCATTGTGCAGTCCTTAAAAGACCCATCCTACTGGAATTCATAACATCTGTCCATGGTTTGGACAAACAGGTAACCATTGCCACAGCTAATGAGACCTCTATGCTGTCTCCAACATCCCACCTTCAACCCTGATTGATTTCTTAAGAGGAAAGAATAAGAAATCTTGAAGCATACCAGGCTGGAATAAAACCTGTTCCTATCATCAGACTTTTCTAACTCACATCACTTAAGATTTGGCTGATGTCCAAAAGAATGAAGATTAATCCTTACCACAGAACTGAATCTCTACCAATGCAATTCTGCATATTATGTCTTCATTTTCGATTTGCAGCTATGGTGTAGCATAGCTATATGCTGCTAAAAGAGGCTTTTATTTACCCCTATATTGACTGAATTTCAGTTCTCGTGACAGTCCCTATGCTTTTCATCAGTTTTTTTTATTTTTATATTGTTATTTCTGGCAGGCAGGATTACACAATCTCTAGAGGACAAAGTGAACTCTTACTAGCTTATTTCTAAGTGTTTATCCGACACTGATATGTATGATTTAGATACCACCATTCTCTTTAATTAGAATAGGAATTAATCGTTCTTGTCATTGTACCTGTTTATGTGAGACTAGAAAAAACACAAAAATAAAATTTTCATGTGGGTCCTATACATTTTAAATCCAATCTTGTGTTGATAAAAAAGACTAAAACCTGCTATAATTTTCAAGAATAACTGTTAGCCAGTGTGCTTTGGAAAATTTAAATAATCCTACATTTACCTGTTACATCAGCAACATTCACATCCATCTTGTACTGACAGAGAAAACCTCCTTTCTTGTAAAAAACACCTTGTCCTTTCCCATTGTTACTTGGATGAACTAATAAAATACATATGTAATAGTAAAGGTTTTGTTACTTCTCACAGCTATATTCTTTATTCCCTTATAGCTCACTCACTTTTCATTGTCATCACTTGATTTGTTATTATTATAATCTCCAGTTTCGACAGGAAAATTCTTGGAACAAAATCTTGTTGTGCTTTATTTGTAGGGGAGATGCTATGAATTTATGTGACAGTACGCAAACAACTGCCACAATCAAGCAAAGGAAATCCAGATGTAAATCAAAGGTTTGGTATTTGCCTTCCTGTTATATTTCCTGTTTGAGGCTTTCGGAGATTCACAGATGTTGCTGAATCAAGCAACATTTTATATATAGGAAAAAAGTGCTATAGAAATAATGATTCTACTTCTGGGATAACAAAAGAGACATGCAGATTCCCCATGCTTTAATCATAAACTGTTCTATTCTCCTCATGTTTTAAATGGTCATTTTTAAATCTTCTACTGCAGAGAAACCCCTTCCTTAGCCCCTCTGGCTGAGAAGCAGGCATGCTTTTCATTTGTTCCAAATTGATGAGATGGCTTTTTACTAAAATAGTCTACGTTTTGTTCTGTGCATTTCATTTCTAGTTGGATTCAAATGTCAACAAATTGATCCTTGGCAAATCAAGCTTTCCACTACGTAATATCATTTCCTCACCGAACTAATTACTTCACTGTATCAGTTGAAATATTGCTTTTAAAGTAATTGGGGACTTACATATCCATGTTCTTAATGCAAATTAAAATGAACAGCTATACTTAGTAAATGGGAAAACTGCCTAAGTGTTCCCAACCCGGAAATCCATTCCCACAAGAGAAATTCAGTTGTTAACCCACTCCTGAATTTAAGTTACAATTTTTAAGCCTGTGTGTCTAAAATGACACTCCTCAGCCCAGGCCTAAAATTCTGAATTCAAGTGGCTCCCTTGCAAAACTGCTTGTCACCTCCTACAGCCTCTAACCCAGTAACACCCAGTGATACCACCTTCTCAGTGCTGAATTATCTGCTCAATTACTTCCTTGAAAGCCCACAGAAATCAGGGTTTTTTTCACAGAAAGAGCTGGCTCAGGATCAGTCTATACCTTAACTTCCTAAACCAGGCAGCTTTGAGCATCACAGTGTCTGAGTGGTCCCTGCAAACAAATGGGAGGGTGTTCTGTTCCTCTCTCCCAGGACACCAGTTCTTTTCCGGAGAGAACCACTCAACTGGCTGTGCCTTCAGGAGATTATGATGCTGGTCGTGCGGCTGGTTCAGCCAGGCATTACTCTCACTCACTCAAGTTGGGCCAGAGGTCTAAAAGGTCGACAATAATGCTCAGGCAAAGCTTTAAAAATTTGGCTACTGAGGACATGAGCCAAACACGGCCAAGGAGGTGAGAACAAGATCTGCCACAGAGACACACCGCAGGAAAAAAGGGTGGATTGGCACCAAGAGCAATCTTAACTCACAGCTTCAGAAGCCAGGAACATGCTGCGAGTAGGAAAGAGTAAATCAGAAAACACAGTAGTTCTGTGAATATCATTGTCTTTTTTTCGGTTAATTCTCAGGCATTGCTTTATTAGTCTGGTTTGTCCATATCATGGACTCCAATTTAAACGTATGCTTGTGCTCTGCAGACAAATCATGACATACAATTTAACCATCTTAGTGGAAGTGTGAAATATTTCTATTAAACTAGGTGTGCTTTTTTTATTACCATAAAGTACGCTGCTTGCAATTAATATGATAGTTCCACATTCATAAAAGGGGCAAGAGTCAGGCACTCAACTGTTCTTATTTTAATTGACAATTCTCCTAAATTCATTTCAAATATTTCACTTAAGAAAAGGGGAGAATGATTGTTATGGGTTGTGAAATATAGGAGTACTGGGAGGGAACTGAATGTGCCAGCTGGGAATACACAAAGGAGGGAATGAGTCATATAACTTCCAGTCATTCGGAAAGGGGTCGTCCTGACTGGGCAGGGCTGCAATTATTAAAATTAATGTATCAAGCGTTTACTCCTGGGTTGAATGAATAAATGATCTGCTAGCAGATCATAATGATCATAAATGATCTGCTAGCAATGCTGTGATAAAGGTTCTGTCAGCAATTATATTATAGGGATTTATAATACAGAACTAAAATAGAGCATCCTGGTCACTGAAATAACTCCAGAGTCAGACTTTGGATCAAGTTATCATAACCAAGTGGCTGACTAATGCCCACAAAAATATCCGTATGCATGGGAGTCATCTTTGTGCAAGCTCATTGGGTAATTGCTTGTCAACGGTTCTTTTTCCTTATAAACATCTCTATAGAATGTATGGACACTTCGTTCTGTGAACACACATCTCTGCGTGCAGGTGCTCTCCACAAACACATGAACATCAGTGCATACCTGAGCATTGATTTTTAGGCCAAACCAAGCCCTTAGACTGTAAAGAAGCATATATTCTTGAGTTAGAAGTTAATGGAGTACTCCACGGTAAAATCCCAGTAACAGAAATGCTGACAGTACTTTAAACGTAATAGTGATGAGACATCATTCACAGGACTTCTTAGTCAGCTGCCTATGTTTGAAAATGTGCTTTCATAAGATTTTCCAAAAAGGAATATATTTCATATTGCTTCAATTAAATTGCTGGATTCTTTAACCAATTGACAGGTTCCCCAATACCTATGTTCTGATATCCCCAAATGTGAACTCTGTGGCTGAGAGAGGGAATCTCAGCTTTTACTCTTGATGTCAACTCTTAATGTGGCTTTGGTACATATAACTTGTTGTAAGTGACAGGATCTCACAACAATAATAATTTGAAAACAGAAAGGAAAAACATGTTTAGTTAATGCTCTGCTAGTCGAGGCAAATTTAGGGCAGGTGGGGTTACTTTGCAGGAATATCAAGCGTTCTCAGTGTAAGCACCTTTATGGTCTGCCAGGGCTGGAAGAGCAATCACAAACACATTCCAGTGCATCTTGTTACTCATCAAGGTAGAGCAATTCTTCTGGAGCTCCAAATGATAATTGGATTTGTACGGAGCCTGCCAAATTGAAATTGCCTGCTTCAAAATATAAAACTTGAACAAAAAAAGGAGGGGAAATTCTGAGTTCCAGTTGACAACGAATTCCTATCTCATTGTGCGACTACAGAGGGTCTTTGGTGCCTGACATAAGAAATCACTCTCTTGATGCTGTAACTGGGCTAGCGATAGACACAATTTGATACATTGATAGACACAGTTTGCATGCATACATCAAAAATGTGTGTCTGCACACTAACATATAAAAGATCACGCAGACTACGTTGGCATTACTGGAATTAAATCAGAATTGAATCTGATCCAAATGCTGTTGTCATGTTTAACAGCTGGATTATAGGAGTTAATCACAAAAACAATAACTAAAGCAAAAACCAGTCTCAAGGGATGACAAAAATTAGAAATGTAGCACTGAACCCTTGCCTGAAAAAGACTAGCTGTTTTTAGAACATTTCTAATGTCAAAACAATACTGAGCTCCTAAAGTCGATCTTGATTCCAGTATTCTTTTGTCATGTATATGTAAATAAACATTTGCATGTGTTTATATATATAAAAACAACACCTGTGTTCATGAAGAGCAGTTCTGCATATGGTTTTTCACCTTCACTATATTGTGCACAGTGGATCAGGTGTATCTATAGGTACCTATTATAGCATCGTTTAAATAGAAAACAACAATTAAATTAAACAATAAAAACTTTCTTCTTTCAAACTTCAAATAATTCAAAACCAATCCCAACCTCATGAATACTGCATGAGTTCACTGAAGGTTATGACAATTTTGACTTAAAATGACTGGAGATTTGGTCTTAGAGCCATTAGTTACACATTTCTAAGTAATACATTTCCTTTTCTATGTATGCTATAGTTCATGTGCAACTATAATTACAAAACAAGCCATGATTTTCAGAAATAGTAATCTAAAATAATGGTCCCAGAACCTCTGAACTGGTTCATTTGGTCCTACAGGAGGCTCAACATTTTTGAAGAACACATTTTTGCTGCCTAAAATCAGGAAAGCACTTACCCTTATGTTTAACACATTTGAATTCTCTTCTGAGTAGAGATGCTTCCCAGAAGTGAGAGACTTAAGCTCCTATCTAGAGATCTCACAATCTAATTTTAGGCACAAAGCTTGTATGTATGTATATATCTGCATGCTTTATCATAATAGAAAGGCTCTTGCTGAGCTGAGATTTTCAACTTATTAAAGTCAATAGAACCATTTACAGCAACTCTGATTGCTAATTCTTGTAACAGACGTTTCCACCTCCACTTGGGTTTGGCAGGACTGAAAACTCACATTGTCAATTCAGGCACAAAATCCAGACCTTTTGAAGTTTGGGATTTCACTTCTGCACCCTGGACCTGAAAAACACGAAGACATGGCAGACTGAAACTTGTACATTCGGAAACCAATTTTTAGAGGTAACTTACTTTCTGACAACTAAACAAAACACCAACCACTTTCTGTTTGATACTGGGAATTTCATTCTTAGGTACAGGAAACTCATGTTCAGGTGCTGAGACCCTCTTTCCCAGACGTGCTTCTCTTCCCAGTTCATGACTTTTGGAGCTCTCAGAACCGTTTTTCCATCTTCATTTTCTCCACTGATTTCCTCCCACCTATTCCCCTCACACCTCATGTCTGGCTTAGTTCTGCTGAGGAAGTAGCTGAGGATGGAGTCAAAGGCAGCTGCACTCTTATTTTATAACACTTAAAAACCATCTTGTCGTGTACAGAGCCATCTTTATATGTTATGTAATACAGCTACAGATATGTAACGAGAAATAAAGAGGAAAGAACAGATTACAAAACCTTTCTTCCAGCACTTCTGGATAGAGATTGTGACAAATTAACTTGGAATCTAAGAGATTTAGGAATCTCCCTGCTACTTTACTTTCACATGCGTGAACCTTATGGGGAAACGCCCCACCTATCACTGAGTTCACTTATGTTGATGTTGAAAAGACCATTCGCTGCTTTTCTCACATAATAGGTGTCAGAGGTTCAGGTACCTGCACTCCAGTAGAGGCAGCAGTTTAAGCATTAGTTGTGGCTTTTTGCTCAAGATCTAAATCCTGAAGAAATCTTGACACTGAGAACAGGAGATCAGATCATGGGCAGAAAACAGCTGTCACCAACAGTCACAGAAAAAGCATTATCTTGATAAAAACATCCAAGATATCTGACAGGGAAAAATCTGTAAAGATATTGCACTAGGGAACTCCTAGAAGTCTTAACAACAATCAAATAATATCAGGAAAATTATTTTTAAGATAATGTGAGCATGTTTTTAAAAACCTGTAATTCTGAACTAACTTTCTGTACCTCTGTCCTTCAGTTCTCCTTGAACTATGGTCCCAGGATAAGATGCCACATAAAAGTATCTCAAAAGAATTATTTTTTTCAAAACTTTCACAGATGGCAGGTGTGGAAAATCATGCTGTCACTGGAAAGCACCACTGATTTTTAGCTGTGCAGCAGCTCCTGTGCTATACAATACAGTATCCAAAGCAAACAAATAATGGAAATGTACCAGTGAGAAGTCGAACCCGACTTTCAGGTACCGTAGTATTGCATAACATGATTTGTACTTGCATTATTCAAGGCCATCCTGATGTTGAGTAACGTCCTTAGCTTACCTAAGAGTCAACCTAATCTTTAGTGAGTATACAACTCAGGAAAAATTATGGTAAACTCTATCATTGTAAATTTTATATTGAGATAAGAAAAAAAATTATAAGTGAAACACATAGGTTGCTCATGTGTATACAACAATTTCTTACACTGATTATTTTTCATGCATGAAGATTATCCCATGCAAAAAATCATGTGCTGCTTAGATGTTGAACATAAAATGGAGGAAAGAATCTTTACATGATTTTTCTCCTGTGGGCGTAAACAGATATTTTTAACTTCAGCTACCAAACAGAACTGACTGAGACAGAATTAGATTATACTTCCAACCAATACTTTTGTACCTTGCAAATATATGACAGCTGTGATTCCAAAAGATTTAGAACCACGTTTGTTAATATCAGTTGTTGCTAAGAGATGCATTGCCTTTAGTAAAAGAATGAATATGCACCCACATACTAAGTGGATCAATAAACTAAAAGTCACAAACCCCATACAAAATAACGTGTTTATATTACAGAAGGGACTGAAAATATTTTATTGCAGAAAAAAAATCAGCATCATTGCACTGTGAGTTCATCATGAATTTTGTTGACTTGCCTCCTCAGAGAAGGTGTATTCAGTGATGACATTTTTAAAAATGAAGAATTATTGAAAATCCCATTGAAGACTATAACTCACTATCATTCTTGCAGGAGACTCAAGAAATTAAACCATTAAACCACACATTTTTAGTATGCAGTCTTTTTGAATGATATTGAAAAGTCTAAAGACGTTTGAGCCTCACTGACAAAAAGCTTACAAGGGAAGATAGATACCAGATGTTTTCATAGGGTTATGAGTATTGCAGTTACTCGTAACTGTTTCATACAGCTATGAGTATTGCATTGTTATTATCACCACTTTAACACCTGCCTCTTCTTTACTGCTAGTTAATGTATTCTCCAGTTTCACTCACCTCTGCTCGGTACAGTACACTGAGTTCCCATACTTCTCTCTAGTCTTTTTTCGTATTTCCTAAACTAGTCCATAATTTACTTCCCATATGAGATATCATTTTGTTGATAGATTTTTCTTCCATGCTTGTATTGCTCTCTAAAAAGATGTTATTTGACCTCTTTTTAGCATACTTCACTGATAGAACATCTACGTTAAGGGTTGGTGGGGGTAAACGACATAGATGGCAAGGTCTGAAAAGACAACAAAGTTCTGCCACCAAAAAAAATTATTATCCATTTTCTGAGTCTTCTTCTTAATAACCTTTTGTTGGGTCTTATAGGGAAAAAAAAAATCATTACATAAAAAGGAGCAGTTTTAGACCATATAAAAATGTTCTTTAGAAAAAGACCATCGAGGTCTTTTTAGGAGGTCCTAGATCCATCAGTAGATGGTCCTAGGACCATTTAGGAGACAGAGTAGTTGCAGCAGTGAGTACTCAGAGACTAAAGCACAACTCAGCTGGACACACTACACAAGTCTTAATACTTGACAGTGCCAGAAGAAACTTTCCTGATATCAAATTTGCAAAAGTCCCTCTGTGATGATTAGATATATTATAGGCAGATAATCATTACTCTAGGATATGTATGGAAAATTTAAGTTAAAAAATGAAGTAGCTTGCACAAATCCCCAAAGATCAGCAGTGCTGACATTTCTAATTAAATTCAAATAACTCTTAATTCCCAGTCTGTATTCACTCCACGACCATCCTAGTGGTTTTTGCTGTTGTATGAATGAAACTGCTTTTTCTCCTTGGTGACAGTCATTATTTTTAAACAATCCTCCCTTTCCCCCACAACCTGCTAATTATCTCTTGAGGAATAAAAAAGTGAAACTCCAGCTGTGGGAACACAGACAGGGCTGTGTCTTGTTCTAAGAAAATCGCTTCAGGAAAAAGATTGGTGAACAGTTATGAAATTGCAAAGTGGATTCTGACCCGCTGCAGAGTCACACATAGCATGTCGCAGAGCAGATAAGCTACGAAAAGCAACAAAATACAGTGTCCCATGCCCAAATAGCAGATGGTCCCAGATAAACAGCAGATATCGTAATGAACCACTACTTCCTATACCAACACTGCTAATATTTTTCATTAAACAACTTTTCCCCTCTGACTTGGCTAGTTCCAGGACTCAAATATCTGAAGACTGGATTTTGCTGCACTTGGGTCGCCCTTATGGAAGTGGCCACCGTGCCAAAATACCATATGTAATTGTTGAAATACACACATCTTTGCATGTGGAAAAGAACACATTAAAACTCTAGCCAATGATGGGTTACAAACTGGATGTAAAGTACAGAAAAAACATACAGAAAGACTCGGTGGGTAGGAACTTCAGGGTAGCTGCCCAATGTGCTTTTGGAGCATCAAAAATATGAGAGGATTCTCAGCTGAACTGTATTGCAGTCACACTATTATCGTGCCTTCAGCTGAACTACTGCAAGCGGAAAACTGGAAGAACTTGTAGACTAAGCAGGGTTATCTTGGGTCAACCCCTGAACAGAAAATGTATATGCTGTCACAACTGGTGCTGGCAATTCATTAGGTAGCTTCTCAGTGGGCCTGAAGGCAGAACAACTCAGCTGGTTGTTAGATGATGCTTGATGCTACCAACGCCTTCATTTGGGTAAGAATGACAACAAGGTTGTAAGAATTTGTTGTCCATGTAATGCATCTTATGGATGGACATAGCTTTTATGCACAGTTGGAAGCAGAGAAGCAGAATATCTCTCAGGGTGTCACGTAACTTTGCATGCACTGCAACAGCACACCTGCTGAGGAAATTTTTCAGCTTTTTTTGGAGCTCTTTGTTCTGCATCCTATTTTTCCAACTGCTTTTAACACCTGCAGACAAAAGACGGGAGAAGAAGCGCCAAACTGATAATGTGTAGTAGATGTCACTGTTAGCTCCCTGTATGATACTCTTATTACACATTATGAGTGCCAGTAAAAAGCGCTTCCTCCACTGCCTGAAAAATATCAAGACTTGGATTAATCCTACGAGATTTTAGGCATTTAGAACAACTAATGGACATGGCCACCTCTAGTCTATCCAAAGCCTGAAACGCTCTTTGAGACAACTGTACAATTAACTTACAGTTATAGAGGAAGACTACTATGGCCTTCCAAAGAAAGAATAAAGCAGTCTTTGTTTTCCCAGGACGAGTGGCTAAATATTAAGCCGACTGAATTTGGTCTCTGAATGCATGATAAGAACATGAGAACTGAATGTGAAGGAGATCTTGTACTTGAAATTCAGGCCAGGTATTTTGTCCTTGTGCCCATGTGAATTCCCCCCTGCAAACAAGTGCTTTGCTGTTCCCGTGAGCTCCCTGCTTCTTACATTCACGTTTACTCTTGTGTAAATTTTAAGCACTTTCAGACAGGCATTAGCATGGCCTCTGACAAGCCTTATCGCCGCCAATACCTGCCAGTAACTAACAGTAGCCTCAGCACTTCATGAACCACAAGATGTCAGAGCCTGGTTCTCGGGCTTGGTGACCTTTGCGGGCTCCTCGAGCACCGGTGGGGTGTTGTGAGGGCTCCGTGCCAGCCAGGTGGCTACAAAAGCACCCGTCCTTCATCCTTCCCACAGGTGGGCTGGGCGGCACGGACTCCTTCCAGAGGTCTCTTGTGGCGAGAGCCACACAAGCCAAGGGAACACCAGCCTGTGACCTCCAGCGCCGGCTCCTCTCCAAGGCGCGTCTGGCCGTTCGTTGAAACCCTGTTGGTTTTAGAGTTAATAATTCACCTCTCACTTTCCATTTTCGAACGAGGTCTTTATCTGCATGGTGCTGGGCAGGTTAACTGCGTCATTTGCAGCTGTTTTGAACTATTGTCCCCCCAGCCCGTGTGGCAGGTAAAAACCGCGGCCGTGACACACGTTTCTTGCCGCATGGGCAGTTACTTTCCCCTAACACAAATATCTTTACGCTCAGTATCTATAACACCGGGGTAAGCTTCGAGGCCGGGCAGAGGAAGGCGCTGAGAGAAAGCGAGAAGTGAGCGCCAGGCTCCCGGCACCGAAGCGGTTACTGGCGGCGGCACCGCGGCAAGATGGCGCCGCGCCGCCTTTGCCCCCGCCTCCCCCCACCCCCCTCAGCTCTCTCCCCCCTCGCGCTGGGCACTCGCGCGGCCGCCGGCCCGCGCCGCTGTCGCGCGGTGATGCGTCACCGCCCGGGGCGCGGGGCGGCGCGCGGCTCGGGGGCGGCGGGCGCGGAGCGGGCGGCGAACATGGCCGGCGTTGCCGACGCCGCTGCCGCCGCCGCGCCGGGCAGCGGCGGGGAGGGACGGCGCGGCGGCGCCCCGGAGCAGCAGGAGAGCGGCCGCGGGGAGCCGAAAACTCTCTGGGGGAGCAGCGAGCCGCGGCCGCCTTCTGCCGGCCCGGGGCAGCCTTCCCCGCAGCAGCGAACGGAGACGCTGGGCTTCTACGAGAGCGACCGGGGCAGGAAGAAGAAGCGCGGCCTCTCGGGTGAGGGGCGGCGGTGGGGCGAGAGGCCTCCTCCCGCAGGCCGGGGCGGGTGGAAGGCAGCGGGGGCCGCTGGGCTGGGTTGTGTATCCCCCCCCTCCACGGGAGACCGGGGTGGCCGCGGCGGTGTTGCCCGGGGCGGGCGGTGCCCTGCGGGGCTCGCCGCCAGCGCTGGCTCCTCACGGCGGCGCACGGGCCGGCCCGCCTGAGGGGCCGGGGCCGGTGTGAGTGCCCGAGGCGGGGCTGAGGGTGCCGCGGCCGCCCGCCCGTGCAAACTTTAGGCGAGCGACTTCAAAAAGTGCGCCGGGACCTGGCGGGCCCGGGGAGCGGCGGCGTTCGGCCGCTCCGGCGGCGGGGGCAGGCGGGCGGGGAGCTTCCCGCCGGCTGCGCTGCCTCCTCTCTCCCTGCCCTGAAGTGTAGTTCGGCGAGCTCGGCCGTGTCAGTGAAATGAAGCCCCTCAGCGTGGCCGGTTGCCTCGCTGCTGTCCCCGGGAGCGTGTTGGGGAAGGGGAGTCGGGGCGGTGAGGTCCCTGTGGGTGCCCTGTCACGCCGCCTTTAACGGGTAAACGGTCCGGGGGGGGGTGGGTGGCTTTAAACAACACGGGCATCATCCATGGAAGTGCCGTACGCTGAAGCCCGGGCAGCTCGGCTCCACGCCTGCCGAGGAGTGCCCGCAGCCAGCCCCGGCACACGGCGGGGTCTGAGGGGAGCAGAGGGGTTCGGGCCGGGGCCCGATGCGACCATCTGGCCCGCTTTGCTTTCCTGCTGGGGGACAAGAAATGCTTCATCGCCTTAACGGTTCTTGTTCGCAGAGCCACAGGGTGGCAGGGGTTGGAAGGGACCTTTGAAGATCACCTAGTCCGGCCCCCCTGCCAAAGCAGGTTCACCCAGAGCAGGTTGGATAGGAATGCATCCAGGTGGGCTTTGAATATCTCCAGAGAAGGAGACTCCACAGCCTCTCTGGGCAGTCTCTTCCAGCGCTCTGCCACCCTCAAAGTATAAAAGTTTCTCCTTATGGTCAGACGGAATATCCTGTGTCCCAGTTTGTGTCTGTTGCCCCTTGTTCTGTTCTTGGGCAGCACTGAGTCTGGCCCTATCCTCTTGACACCCGCCCTTTAGACATTTATAAGCATTGATGAGATCCCCTCTCAGTCTTCTTTTCTCCAAGCTGAACGCTTTACATACACATTCCAGTAGTCTTTGGCTCTACTGCTGTTAGAGCCTCGAAGTTGTATGCAGATTATTAGAAGTCTTTTAAAGTACATGTAGTTTACTAACAGAGGATTTCATAGGGAAAAATAAGAGAAAATGTCATGGCCTTTGATATCAATCTGCGTTTACACTTGAACTGGTTATTTCAGTTACCTACAGAATAGTTTTTGAAAACAACCCTGCCTTTTTTGTAAACACTGTCACTCAGTGTGGCAGGGTTGATTTAGTGTTGGTAAGGTTATAAATAACTTTATTAACACCATATTCTTAATTGAGGGGTTTGCTGAAAATCTGGAAGGTGCTCAAAGTGGTGTACAAATCTTCAGGCTTTCTGCCTCAGTGCTGGCTTGAATGTGATATTGCAGGTCATACCAAATACAAAAAAAAAGAAAAAAATAGGATTTAGCATTTAACCTAAATAGTTTGCTAACAGTTGAGTGCTTTCCTTCTAAGCTTGACAGGTGCTGTGTCCATTTCTGACGTGTTGTGTCATAGGGCGTGCAGCGTCACTGTCTGCAGTTCTGTGGTATTGATGAAAGTGATGTAATTTCTGTAGTTGTAAGGAATTGGTTTAATTGTAGTATTATGAGTTGCTTTGTGGTGAAAAAAAGAATGGTCAAGGTACATACTGATGTGCCTGAAAGACAGCTGAACAAATAACTTTATAAAAAGTAAGGAAATTGGGGTTTTTTTTTGGGGGGAGGGGTAATTCCTAACTATCTTCCAATAATTGATTTCAAATTAAAACAGTTAAAAATCATTGGTGCTTTCTGACTCTTCAGGACAAGAAAACGTTAGAAGAAAAGGCTTCTTGATAGAGCATCTAAAAATTCTAAGTCATCTAAGGGTAGCAATATTTTATATAGTACATAGAAGTAGGTTTTTTTCAAGATGGTAAAGCAGGACCAGTACTGTACAGAGGAGTTGTTTAGAGGAGAAGGAAATATTAAAAAAAAAAAAAAGTGCTGTTTTGATTGATGTGTTTCGAGTGTTTACGGAAGAAGTGTGTATTTAGGATTGATGGGAGTGAAGTGAGCGCCTGGAATTGTTGCGTTTAGGATTAAAGTTCCGGTTATATAACAATAGAAAGTTACTGAGGCGCAGTGCGTTTCACATTTCCACAAATTTTCCTCTCCATTTCTGGTTAATGGTTATCCTTTGTGTAGCTGTGCACTGAAGTATAACTTAGGTAAATCATTATCTTTTTGCCTTGAAGGGATTAGTGGTTTTTAACGTTTTGAAGATGCTTGTGCTTTTCTGTCCTGAGGTAGGGGTATGAATGAGAATACTTTCAGTATTAAGAGTATGCTATCTGAACAGTTTAAACTTAGGCCACAGTCTAAAACTTCCTGACTGCAGAGGGAAATTTGAACTAGAAAAGGAACTTGAAGTAGGAATTAGTGTTTACTTATTTTTCAAAGAAAACGTGCTTTGATAGCAGAAATAAGCCATTTTTCAGATGATTTATTACTCTGTCCTGCCTCGGTGTCTCATCCTGTTATTTTGCTTACTGTGTTTTTCCTGCAGGGTAAGCCACTGATCTGTTTCACAGCTGGCACAGAACTAGGGCTGATGCTGGGTGGCTGTAAGTGCTCAGGAAGGAGGTGGCTGAGTGACTGTGTGCTTCAGTGCATCCCCTGTCACTGCAGAGATTGTTTAGCGGTCACAGTCTGGAGCTTCTGTGTTTGTCAGCCTCAGTCATGAGAAGTGATTATCTCTTTAGTAGCTGGGGCATGAAAGTCTAGCCAGGTGAAGGAAACGTAACATCATTTGTTTTTCAACAGTAAGCCTGTGAAACAGTGTGTGTGAGGTAAGAAGGAGTGGGAGCAAATAGCTCATTAGTTAGAGTCATATCTTAAGTTCGAAGGCACCCATCAGTTACTCTGTGGTGGTTGCCCATATGCATATATTTCCTTTGCAGGAAACTTCAGTTGTTAGAGCCGCATTATCTTCAGGTTGGAGAAGGTTGGTTGTCCGAGGTCAAAGAAGATACACCTGGGCAGTTAACAGAGTAGCTGATTTGTATGTTTATACCTAAGGTTATCTCTTTTTACTTTTAACTTTTTAAACAAGGAAGAATTGGGAAAAACAAAACCAGTTACAGGTCATAGTGTTACAAAGAAAGACTCCAGAAAACAAGTATGCAAGAGATTTGAACTCATCTAAAATGATTTAGTGGTATGAACTTCTGCTTTATTTCACTGGAATGAACTTTGATTGAAACTTTATGTGTCAATATTAGTTTTTCACTACTCATTAAACTACTAATGTTTTTGTTTGTTTTAAAATAAATGCCTTTAAGGCTTACAGTGGCTTTGGCCTACTTACTAGAAGTGGGTCAGTAATATATAAATCATCAAAATCACTGTCCAAACAAGCTCATAGTAGTTTAAAGCAAATCATAATTTAAATGATTTATTAACCAGCAGTCAGTGAATTATATGGCTGTGATCCATATCAGCAACATAATAAATCACAATAGTAGACAAACACAGAATGTGAATATACCCCAGCAAACTTCAAAATGCTTGTTTGTAATCCCCACAAGTTTTAATCACACTCGAATACACATACCACCCTCCCCACCCCACAAGGCAGTGTGGGGTATAAGCACGCCCTGCCTCTTCTGCTTCTTTTATACTTGTGTTTGAGCTTATTCCTTCTTTGCTTTAAAACTCTTTGTAGTTTTCTGGCTACTCTTCCAGCTAATAGTTGTCATCGTCTTCAATGTGATGAATATTGAGAAGCCAGTATCTCAGACGGTTTTGGGTGAACTCTTCACACATAGCATCTATACTTGCATTGCTCTCAACAACTGTTATCTAGGCTGTTTTATTAAAGGTGTGTTGCGCAGCATCTTCCTCCCCCAAATATGTGGAACATTATACCTTACAAGGTCCACCCTCCCCCGGTAGTTACTAAGACTCTGGCTAAAATCTGAATTTACTGTTTGTGAGCATGTTCATGCACTGTAGCTTTTCACCTATCTGTCTAGATAAGTGATTGCTATCTTCTGGTTGTTGTGTGAACACTGAGAGTTTCTATTTTAAAATGCCAATAATAACCAGAAATGTTGAACTTTATTGTAGTGTTCTGTCACTTTTGAGTGTTACCAGGAGGTGGTAGTGTCAGACCTTGTCAGTGAGTGTTGAAGCTTAAGTTCAAGGTCCTTTTGCTGACAGCCTGAATTTGCATAATTACAATTTCATATTTTATTTCCTTTTGCAAGACTACTCTTCACAAAGTCTTTTTTTAGAAGCTGTATGAGTTGACTAAAGATAGGTCAGTCAGGCTTTGCCTTATTTACCTAGAGCCATTAAAATGCAGAAGACTCGTACGTGCTTGATGGCTTTTTGGTCTTGAAAGACTTCAGTCTGATCGTCAAATGATCAGCATGCTTGTACTGTTTGTGCGCTGAATCACTTGGCATCATGTATCCATGAACGTTTTGATCTTACAGAAAGTTGTTCTTTAAAATGAAGAACAAGTTGCTGGTGCTGCTGACAGAGGAAGTAGCTTTTAAAAAGTCTAAAATAGAGGTTAGTAAATTTAGGAGTACTATCAGTACGTTAAAATTTAGACTCACTGAGAATATTGCATTCACTGTAGCTGCTTTGAGTAATGTTTTGGAGAAGTGGGGTGTCAGGTGAAAAGGTTTGGCTGGGAAAAAGTATCTTGTTTTGTTTGTTGGGAGGCAACGGGGGAATGGGAGAACATAGGACTTGCTTTTCACATAGCTCCTTCCATACCAAGTTATTTGACATTCTGGTTACTATCAGCAGAAACCTTCTGGGTTAGATGTGCTGTAAACGAAACATGGATCAAGTAATAAAAGCATAGCAGTTGTCTTAGTCTTTGGAGGTCATGCCTGAAGTACCTTCTGCTTTTGTGTTCCTCAATGTAGATCTTTCATTGCTGAGATTCATCAGTGCTGAGCTAACAAGAGGTTACTTCCTTGAACACAATGAAGCAAAATACACAGAGCGGAGAGAGAGAGTATACACGTGCATGCGGATACCAAAAGAACTGGAAAAGGTGAAGTACACTTTTAAGATTTGTTTTGATTAGGAGATGAAATCTGTTGTGTTAAATTATTTAAAGAAATGCTTATTTTTCAAACACTTTTGCTACTAAAAAAGCTTTAAACATCTGTAGTGATTGATTTTCAGTGTCAGTAACTTAAACGTTTGTGTTTCAGGTTTTTTTTGCCTATGTTTGCTTGTTGCTGCTGACAACTCATGGCCACTTGTTGATGGTGTTAGCAGAGATGGACATGTCTAACTTTCAAGTCCAGATGATAACAGATTAATTCAAATATAAAGATGTCACTGATCCTTAATGGAATAGTCAAGCAAGAGAAGACCTTTTACTGCAAAATGTAATTTTAGCTTAAAAAAATTCTAAAGATTTTTCCAGCCTAAAGTGTTTTGAGGGTGGGAAGATTTCAGGCCTTTAAAAATACAGTGATGAATGGGTTTCTGACTAAGGTGTTTTTCTTAATTTTCATAGCCTTCCATTTTGCTTCTTGCTACTGTTTACCACATCTTCCTTCTCTATCCCAGTACTGTGGCCCTTCCTGAGGTGTTCCTGTGACCTCCTTTATGTTTAAATTGGTCTAGTGGGAGGTGTCCCTGCCCATGGCAGGAGGGTTGGAACTCGGTGATGTTTCAGGTCCCTTCCAACCCAAGCCATTCTGTGTCAGCTTAGATATAATTCTGGTCCTGCAGTGAGCCAGTTCCTGTGCGGTAATCCACATGAGAGTTTTATTCTGGTTTAACCATTTTGAAACCCTGTAGGAGAGGGTGTCGGATTTGGGATGCAGCATGATGAGGATGAAGAGTAAGGCAATGTTGGGAATAAGGTTTGGCTAGGCTACAGTGTAATGATAACATTAGAAATAACATTGCTAAAAATCTCAAAACTTCTGGGGATGAAGTTACATGCTAGTCCTAAATCAATTTTACTCTGATTATGTTGAAGGACATGTCTTTGTTCACTCTTCCTCCCACTCCAGTCTCATGCTTTACGCACGCTGCAGGTTTTGCATGAGCTGTGGTGCTTGTTGGACTGTTCCGAGAGTTAAATCAACTCATAATTTGGCAGTGAATGTTTCACTTTCCTTGCCCTATTTGTTCTGTGCTAGGATAGTGAGCTGAATTGCTCAGCTGATGTTCTTGAGAATCCAGAGCCTACACCACTAGCGCAGAAGGGGAGCTTGGAGTAGGGGTAGGAGGATGGAAGAGCAGTGGAGGACAGAGGGAGAGTAGGATTCCCTTTGTCAGCAGCAGTCAGATTCCCCCCTGAGTATCATTGAATTCATCCTTAGACCATGATGAGACCTGGTTTTACAAAAATAAAATCTCAGTTACTGCAGAAAATCACCATATGGATGAGACTGGGGTGGACCTCTGGAGATGATACAGTCCAAGCCATTGCTTAAAGCTGTGTCACCTATGTACAACAGGTTGCTTAGGAGCAGATCCAGTTGGGCTTTGAACGTCTCCAGGGATGGTGTCTTCACGTCCTCACTCTTTATCCATTGCAGTTCATGGTAGAATATTCCAGTTATGATAGAGTCTCAGTTGAACAATATAACAGTTCTGCATTATCTCCATTGTACCTATGTAGACTATTACATGCCACAGAAATTATTCTGAAGGATCACCATAGATTTCCTATAAAACTTTCAGCATGTAAGAACAAGTGAAGGCCAACAGTCTTTTTATAAATAAGGTCGATGCTGTAAGTGGTGAAATTGGTATTTTTTTCAATGGTAAATCAAACTTCAGTCTGTACTTTGAATATGAAAGAATATGAAACTGAGTAATAAGTAGATAGACTTAAAAAGTGATAGTTATCTTTTTACAGAGAAATTATAAAATAAATTTCTTCTCTGCATAGGCTTAGTCCAGGTTAGTATACATACTAGCTATATCACATCGAATCATACTTGTTGAAAAAATTGAAAAAGTACAATGATGAGCATGTAGAAAGGAACTAAATAGTGTACAGATCATCACCTATTGCAGGAATCACTTGACTGTGATTCAGAAGTCTGCTTAATTGAAATAAAGCATGTGAGACACTAGGAAAGGGAGAGAAGAATTTTCTTAACAGCTTGTATTTGTTACTACGTAATAGTATAATTACAGACTAGGAATGAAAATCATAATCAGGTAGAGTGAGAATAAACTGGAATAATATCAAATTGTAATCTCAGGAGATCTTTAACATGAACTTATTACAGGTACATAATTGTAGAGCTAGGTGTGATGTTAAAAGGGTAGTATTTTTGTTGTTCTGAATACCTTTTTTTATTTAGAGAAGCTAGATAATTTGTAATATAAATGCTACTCCCACTCAAGGTTTTTCTGCAGTTTTAGTGGAATAATGGAATAGATTCATTAGTATAAATCTCTCATTTATACTAATGAAAAGGTGGTCTCTGTTCCTGCCATCTTAAGGGAACACTTGTCAATTGATCTCCAAATTAAACTTGGTGCTCTTTTGCTAAAATAGAATTATGATGATGGAAAAGCTCTATAAGCTTTTCTGTTAGCTCCTCAGTATCTGAAGTGTAGCAGCAAAAATAATGTTTACAGAAATGAGTGGAAGGTTCAGCGCTGATCACGTTTCAATGGGAGCAAGTAAGTGTGCAAGTGCAATGTAGTAAAAAAATTAGGAAAACGAGGACATTAAACAGTAATTGCAAATATTTAGCATGAGCTTATAAAATGTGAAAAACCATGATTACACTCAGGTAGAGAAAAAGTCTATCTGAATCAAAAAGTTGATTCAATGAATCAAAATATTGCAGAATTGTTTTCTAGATTATAAAGATGCCCTCAAAGAATACAGGGGCAAAATGACAGCCTATCTTTCTATTTTGCTTGCGTTAAGAATTTTTAAAAAATACAAACAAGGAAGATGCCTGTTCAGCTCCAGTCATCTTCAGTGCCTGGATATTCAGCACCTGGTTTAAAAACTAGCAGAGAAATAGGTAGCTTAATGGCATGTTAAAATGCAGTGTGTAATTTCATCCATTATTTGTAACCACCGCTCCTGATAATTTTGAATGAAAAATACTGTTATAAGGGAAAGCAACAGCTCAGAGATGATAGCAGGGCTCTCACACTTGATCCAGTCATCTTATGTGGCTTGCAGATAGATATACTGGAGTGTACTCGGTGGGATTGCTTTCAGAGTTGGGAGGATGAGTGAGAGGAAGGTACCTATCAGTGATATTAGCTCACTGGATGTTGAACTGCCTGTTGCGCAAGCTGGTGAAGAAGGAATTTTGAAAGGCAAAGAGATTGTGGGAGATAAAAGTAATTTACTTGTGCTTTGGTTTACTTTTTCTCCTCCTAAACCAGTGTCTTCCTTTTCCATCAGCAATATGTACAGCTTTCACATGTAAATGCATATCTGTCATGGATATCTAGGCCTGCTTAGATGTTGCTAGTCTTAATTGTGTAGCCAGTTAAGCTTGCCTTTTTATGAGATTTTTCCTTGCAGGAAAAATCACTAGCTTCTGATCTGACAGAAGCATAAAAGCTTATGCTTAGAGTCCCATTCAGGTAAATCTTAGATACATTCAAAGAACAGATAAAGAAGAAATGTCATGTGGGGAGAGTCTGTATATAAAAGCTTTCTAACCGCAGACTTTAGGTCTAGTTTAATTATCACAGTGTTGCTTGACCTGTGGCTATAATGAAATGGCTTTAACCGTTTCTGTAAATTAAGGATAAAGCATTTAAACTGAGGGTGACTGGAAATTTACTTCTTCATTTTTTTATATTATTTTTTGTATGAAAAAGGTGGATATTCTCTGAAGGAGAACTGTCACAGCTGTAATTAGCTGTGCAATAGACAACTAACAAAGTAAAACAATTTTTTTGAGAAAAAGCATATTAAAAAGGATATAGCAGAAAATGGCTGTGCACATATACACGCAGCTCTACAGTTTTTTTTTTCCCAAGGTTCAAAACATTTTTTGTAACATGAGAGGAAAGTCACCATTGGAAAATAAGCTACAGTTATATCCAAATGCAATTCATCTATTCAATAAAGTCTGGGTTCGGTGAGCCATGGAAGTCTGCAAAAGCCTTTGGTGCTTGGACCTTGTGATGCAGAATTTTTGCTGAGTAGTCTTTGGAGTGCACAGCATGTTATTTTTCTTACTGTTCAGCTGATTGGACAAGTGAGAGTGTTATGCTTATTTGGTTAATTAGTCTTATGTAAATGTATTTTTCATAGAATAAGATAATTCTCTATGAACTTTTTGTAACTTTTACAAACTACTAACATACTTCTGTTTTATTTTTGTAATTTAGTTGATGTTTTTTGGAATCTTTTTGTGCCTGGATGCTTTTCTGTATGTATTCACCCTGCTTCCTTTGAGAGTGTTTCTGGCAATGTTCCGGTTCATCACGTTGCCTTGCTATGGCTTACGGTAAGTTGATTTAAGAGAAAGGTGTTGATACTCTTAAATAATGCACTCAATTTTATGGCCTTTCAGTGCCTTTTGAACTACTAGTGACTTCTTCCACTGTCAAATAGATGTTTTGGTCTAAACTAGCCAAAGCGAAGGTGTGTGGGGGACCTTTAAGCTTTGCACCAGTCACTAACTGGTGGTGTTGTTTCCTTCAGACACAAAGGTTAAGGTAACAGTGATGTACTTTAAGAAAGTAAAATGTACTTTAAAAAGATACGTGTATTCAGGTTGGTAAAGGACAGGGATGTAACCTTACCCTATAGTTTTGTTCTTTTAACTAATACCTATTTGAACAGTGTTTTAAGATTTCTTGGACTTGAGATAATGACTTGGCTCATGTCTTTTGATAGGCTCTTTGATATTGAAAGAAAAATTTGATTTATTTTATATTTTTTTACAACAAAAGTTTTTCTTATTTCCATGGTGAACTTTGCCCACATGATCCTTGTATAAAATGTGTTGCTTTATTTCTCTCAAAGAATCTTAGAAACTAATTGGATGGGACTTATTAATCAGAATATTATCAAGAAATTTTAGATCTTAACCGCTTGCTTTTTTGTTCAGATCAATACTAAGAAGTAGTTGCTAATTCATAGGATTTTTGGTTTGCCTTTCTGCCATAGTCATCAAGAATCGGATAGAATTAATTTCCTTCATAAAAGTTGCTACTTCATGGTAAAGCTGATTATGTAAGCCTTAATTGTAGTCTAAAAGAAAAGGAGTATTTGTATTGATGTCGTAATTTTTCCTTGAATAAATAAGGACTTCAGGGTTTTGATTCTGGATTTCCCCAAACTTGAAGGTGATTAATGTTAGCTGATTGGTTTTTTTTAATTATTTTTTTTAGTTGCTTGCATTTGCATTATTAATAGTCTTTTATATGTGAAGTGCTTTTAGGTGCAGAGTTTAGAATGTATGTTCAGGTTAGACCAAATGCTAGTCTAGTTGCATAAGAAATAATGTTTTAAAGTATATTGTTACATTGAAATGTTTGTACTTTGATGCTTAGTATAGGCACTAGGTGGCAGTCTCTAATATATTATTGCTGATGATTTTGAGCTAAATCTCAGATTTTTGTTATGTTAAGAGAGTTTTCTTAGCTGTGTAAAAAAATATTCAGCTATTCAGTTTTAACATGATCACAAGTCAAATTATGTGCCTATTTGTAAATATCTGTATGGAAGCTATTGCTAAAATACTAAAATTCAGGTAAATAATGGATTTTACCCTGTCATTTGGTTCATACTACTTTTTTCTGTTTAAAAAGTGTTCTTCCTTGTTTATAAACTCAGCTTTGCTTTTGACAAACAATTTTTCTGCTCTTCTGAAATTCCAATTAAAAATTTGAAAGACCAGTTGCTGATTTTGGGTGTTGGTCTATATGCTGAAGAAAGCAACACTGATAATACCATATACGCTCACACCTGCGTGTTTATGCGTGTACATGTGTACACACTCTTGCAATGTTAAAACTTAGTCTGCTTGCTTGACAGTAGTTTTAGTGTGTGAGGTAGTATAGAATTCAGTTTAATCTGCTCAACTTGACTATGTTAACTTTAAAGTGTTATCAGGTAAGATACAGTGAAACTGAGGTTATCTTCAGTGAAGGCGGCTTTGTTTTTATAACAACTCCTGAAGCAATTTCTTTTGTCACAGTTCCCTCGAATGTTTATGGAATTTATTTCCCTAGAAACGCTTTACTTGTTCACTGCTTGAGACTGTGTCTAATTCATTAATGTTTTAAAGCTGGTGGCTTTTTATTGAAAGGTTCACAATTCTCGTTTATAGTATGTAATGGAACTTTTTCAGATGTAATGATTCTTATTTCCAAATATTCAGAGCCTGCACTTTGCTTTGGGGTTTTTTTTTTAATTGTTTTTCTAGTTATGCTGATTTGATTTGTTATGGCAAAAAGACTTTGGATTTTATTTTATAATGTGAAATATATTTTTATGTATTTGTGACAAAATAGAGCTCAATAGCTAAAACATCTGTAATTGCAAAAGGTACTTGAGTACTCAAAGGTGGTACTTGGTACCAAAAAAGGTACTTGGTACTCAAAGCAGGTGGCTGTTTCTTTTAGCTTGTATTTCCTCACAAATGTCAAGTGTTGAGAGACATGACTAGTTGTTCTTTGAACCTGCCACATCATATTCCATTCTGTGTAGTAAATAAAAGTGCTCCTCCCTTCATCTTGACTTTTTTCTCAACATCTCAGTGAAGTGATTGAGCAGTGAGTGTTCTGTCTCCCTTCCAGTTTATGCTTCAGTTCATTTATTTCCTCATAACTCCTTCTGCTCTTTTCAGTACAGAAAAAGGTTGTATTACCCATGATTTCTTTAAAACAGTAAAAACACATTTGATGTAGGATGGGCTAATTCCTGACTACGGTATTGTGTGCAGTGCTTAAATGTAGGGGGAGTGCTTTATAAAAGCATCTTCCACGTGTTTTAATATTCCATCTTACAGAGCTCTGAAAGGGAACAAAGAGTAATGTATCTTAAATAAATTTGTTTCCTTTTTCTGCCTAGACAGTGTGAGTGCTTCAGTTTGACTGCTAAGTCATCATTCCTCATCACTTGATCTTTCCTTTTGAGTAAATTTAGTTCTGTGTATTTGTCAGAGCTATATTGGTGTTAACATAGCTATTTTAGAGAGAATAAAACTTGGAAAACTTCAGTCAGTAGAATCCAACACTCTGTCATTAAGTAAACTAAACTTCTGGTTAAATTGCCGTGGTCAAACTGGCAGTGGCTGAATCATCAGATTGTGGTGGTTTTGGCAGGTGCAACTTCCATTGCTCTTATGCTCTGTAAATACTAGGGTGCTCTTAAAAAAATTAACAAACACTTCACAAAATTAAATTATCCCCTGAAATCACAAAAAAAATAATAATCAGCTCTGCTGTGTTCTCTTCCAAGTCATGGAAAGAAGTTTCCTAAATTATTCTCTTTGAATCATTTAATTAAAATATTCTTTGACAACATAAAAGCACATACTTTGCTGGAACAGCACATATAAGGTAGAGAGAGAAGTGGACCTGGTGGAGTTCTCTTCAGAAGTACAGTCTGTGATGACAGGGTCCTGAAACTAACTCTACCTGTGGTTGAAAGGTACGGTTTTCTTTCAAAATTCAGACACTTTTTTTTTTTTTTAATACCTCAGAGACAGAGATTATGTGCAGATTAATATCTCTGCTTCATTTGAAACCCTTTTATAGAGCTAACTTCTTGTTTTTCTTGAAAATACGATGCACACCAATAAAAGCTCTTATGGGAATATGGAAAAGCTCTTATGTATTATTTGAAAACCACCATCACATGAAAGCTAAAATTGCATGTTAGTGAAACTCTGATGGGACTCCCAATTTAATAAGACTTAAAGGCATTTTACATCTTGTCCACAAAGCATGTAAGGACTTGTTATGGAAAGCGAGACTCTTTTTTTTTCTCCAAATTCTAGTTTTCTCAGGAAAATACAGCAGTAGATTATGAATTTTCTTATATGTGAAGATTGATTGACAAGATATTTAAATTTTTTCCATGTGGAAATAGATATAGATTAGAAATATGTGGTCTGTGTTTTTCTTTTATTCCGCTCTCTTGTCTCCGAAATAAGTGAATTTAGGTCCTGTCAGCAATAACATCATTAACTTCACTTGTATTATACATACCTCTGAAAATTCCCATTGCCCTCCTGTGAAATCATAGATTTGTGCTTTTCAGTAGGAAGTATAGAACAGCATTACTTCATGAAAGAAACTGTAGAAAGAAAACATCTCAGGAATAAAAAAACCCAAACAAACCAAACCTGGAATTCTTATTATAGACATTATTTCTTTGTTCATATTATCAGGTTATTAAATAAATTTGAACTTCTGTTGCACACTTACTCCCAAGCCTAACTTTTTATTTTTTTTTTGCTATGAGCTATAGCTGTTAAATACCTAAACTTCCTATTGCCTGGTTAAGTTCATTGAGAAAGTAGTGCACCTGCCCACCAAAATGTCTGGCTCTCCACCAACCAAAAAAAAGGCAGGTGTATTCAGGTTTTTTTTCTGTAGTAAACTCTCAGACCAAGTACTCCTTTCTCCTTTCCATAACAGTGCATAGTGTAGCAACATTACAACCTTCTCTTTCTTTCTTTCTTGTAAATCAGACCGAAGGGAAGAGCACTTTCACTTCCTTTATAGGATGGAATGTGGTGTCACAGGGATTCCTCCTTGGTGAGTAAATCCTGATTTTCTTTTTCATTCTATGCTGTCAGCCAAATTCACACATCTACATGTAATCGGTAAAAAGACTGATTACAAATGTATAGCTAAATTAACCAACATACTTCAAAGGAGTAACCAACCCTTAGTTTAATAACCAACACATGAAATCGATTCAGTGCTGTTTATGGTAGGTATATTTCCATATGTAACTTTGCATCACTGTGGAAATAGGTTGTGATCTTAATAGATGTGAAACATTTTTTACATAGAGCGCCTGCGCATCAGCTAAGCCCAATTTAAAACAGGGTATCTTGGAAAAACTATAGCCCCTGCTGTACTTAGTTTATAGTGCCTTAAGCTTTTTTACATTATTTTAAGTAACACTTCAGTCGGGTTCGTAGCTATATTTTTGTGTGTACTTCAAGCAGGTTTTTTTGTAATGCTTATCCATAAATTTTGAGGAGTTCTGAAAGTTCATTGCCAGGTATCTTAGTATTAGATTTGAAGTTGATTCTCTGCATAATAAAATACAGCACTTTAGCACGTGTTCATTTACTGACTTCAATTATAGTTGATTCTGTTATTTAAAAAATCAAAGCTTAATGAAAGCTAATTCTAGTTGTCACTTATTTGAAACCTCATTTTTTTTTTTTTTTTATTTATTTTGAGACAGCTCTCATCGGGGCCTAACAGCAAGGTTGGTTTTGTTTCATTCTTAGCATGATTTTGTGCTGTGTTGTGTGCATGTAGAGGCTCTTTATTGTTTGAGAAATTGAATGCCATCTAATCTTGGCAAATTTAGCTCTCCATATCTTAGAATTCTTCATTTGGGTCATATTTTTATGAACACTCAGTGTGTATATCTAACAATTTTACAACAGTGAAGTCCTGCACACTGTAAACTGTATCTCTTTTTAAAGTCTCAAACTGGCTATTAGACTTGATCAAAATAGCTGTTCTTCCTGAAGCCAAACTTAATGCCAAATTTGAGCGTAATTGTAGGAAAATATTTCCAAGAGATCATTTTGTGCATTTTGAAAATTCTTAGTGTGTAGCTCTATCGGCAATTGCGCCCTTCAGACGAACTTGCTTAGGTTTTGTTTTCCCTGGTATCTTTACTTAGTCTGCTAACAGCAAAATATCCCTTATGTGTTAATCTGATCATTCTTGCTAATGCTTCATATAATATTAGAAATTTATGATACCATAGTTCATTAGTGAAGGACTTTGATCACGACTGAATATCTACATGTAAAACAAAATCCTGTAGTTGAGGTTCCATACAAGTATCTGTGATGTAAAAATGGAGAAAGAAAAGATACCTAAACAAAACTTCTAACTAGACCACCATTTCAATAACTTAATTAGTTCATTAATTAATATAAACCTCAGTGGTTGTCTAATTATTTCAAAGTGTTAGTATTGAATAAATAATAACGTTAGAAAAGATTTGCCTCAAAATACTTCCTCAAACTTGTAATCTCAGCGCTAAAACACTTCTTCAGGGCATTATTAGCCAAACAATTAACCTATATAAATGAAAAGCTTTTTTTAGTAGTGTGAAGTACAATAATATTTATAGAAATAATACTGTTAAGAGTTTATAAATGTTTATGCAGGTGGTTTCATTATTTTTATTAAGACTAAAATACCCATCTAAAGCATTATTGCAATGATAGCGTATTCATGTCTTTAAATTACAGTACCTGTGCCATCAGTATTGGAAATTTTATCTGTGCTAACTATGAAGGAGTAATTGTTTAGAGTAATCTGAATTACTTGGATGAGACTGTACTAATGGAACCAATTAAAAATGCAGTACACTGTAAAATTAAACAAGAAAAACCTAAAACCAAAACAGTCAAGACCCAAACATCTCTGCAAGGTGACTGGAAAACCCTATGTAATCAAACTAGTGAAGAAGTGAAGAGCACCAGAAAGCCTGAAAGACAAAAGTAAATAAGGTGTATAGTAGCATGTGACAGTCTGTGCAGAGTTAAGTTTAAAATAATATATACCGAGCTTACGCATCGGATGCTAAAATAATTAAGTACTCAGGCAAGTATACTTGTCTGCAGAATGCTTTGTATACAATAGAGTGAAAACATGGTTCATTTTGCAATGACAGTTGTGGAAAAGCAGACCATAGAAAACTGTGGTGAGGTAGTTTTAGACTATTTTTTTTTTTCATACAGCAAGAAAAAATTCCCGTTCTGGGGTGCATTTTATGTTCCAAATGATTAAACCACTTTAAATTCAATAAGCAAGGGTTATTAAAACACTTAACACCCGATCTTGGGTTTTTTGAAAATCAATCAGCTAAGCAAACTTGTGCATTAGCTACTTGTGATTTGTAACATTAAGGCCAAATACCAGTAAACTGTGATTTATTTTTAATAATGCTCTACTTAATGCTAAGTAACTTAATTGTACAGCTGTTGGAACAAGAACTCGATGATCTTTAAGGTCCCTTCCAACTCTAACCATTCTATGATTCTGTGCTGATACATGGAAAGTCTTGAGCTGTTTTGCTTCTTTAATAACTTAAAGGAAGAATACTGTGAAATCCAACATGCTGTTCAGTTGAGTCGCAAACATTATACATCAGTAGTATGACCATTTGTATGGTCATATCCTTTATGAATTATTTAACCTAATGGGTTTCAGCCAGTAGGTGGAGACAGAAGTCTTATTACTATGTGAAATGGGGATCATGGCCTTTAGAGTATGATATCAAATAGACATACCTTGAAAATGAGAGTCAGGCAACTGATTCCTTAAGCTTTCACTTGTCTGAGGAGATTGCCTATGACAAACACTGTTTTTTCACACCAAATTTTTCTTCACTGGGTAGCTGGTGTATTTATAACCTGAAGTAAGTTTGACTCAATTTTGTAACAGTTACAGTGGATTTTCTTACAAATGTCACTAGTAATCAAGAAAATAATTTGGATTTTCTTTTTTTTGTTCCTAAAGAACAAACTTGTGTACAAACTTGTGGGTGGCCAGAATATTTGATATTATTCTAATTCGATAGTATTTTAATTTTGTTCCGTAGAAAGTACAGAATAAAGTAGTAGAAAGTAACTCTTCCTAAGTGGTTGTAAGGAAAGTTGCTTGGGTTTAGCTTTCTAAAGGGAAAACACATACAGCTACAGTGGTTTTCTTAACAGGAAAGACTTAAGTTCACACTTTTCTAAATGTGAGCATTAAACCTTAAGCTTATAAATAGTCTTGAAAAAAGTAATTAACAGACAGGTTGTCTGAATTCCTGGTTCTTGGTTGATGTCGATTAGCGCAGTGTATAAATTTTGCTGTACTTTCAGCTGCCTCAGACCCTGCGTGATAAGCATTGTGCTTGGCACGCTTCTCCTTTGGTTAATTGACTGGGCTGAAACACAAGCATGCTGGGGTGGAATAGGGTGGTACAGGAGGAAAGCTTGCACATCACTTTCTTATATTAATAATAAGCTTGTATATTCCCGTAAGCATGCATTTGTATAATTACATTATTTGGAGCCATAAGGGTTTGTTTCAGTGGAGATTTTTCTGTCAATTAGTAGATGTAATGGTAAATGTACCCAAAGGCTGAGGAGTTTGAACATCTTGTTAGGTACGTGCTGTAGCATATTGAAGTCCCTGCATGCGTTTTTCTGTGTTGTCTTTAACTTGCTATTTAGTCTTGCAATGTGAGAGAGTCTATCTGTAGAGGAATGCTTGGATTTTCACCGAATTCCTGCAGATTGAAGGATCATCTCATGTTTAAACAGCTCAGTGTATTCAGTGGTAGTAATAGTAAAGCAATACAAGATTTTATGTAGCGGATAATAGAAAGAGTGGATAAGCCTTACTCTTCACTATTAAGGTACTTTGATGTTTGAAGAAGTTTAGTTTAAAAATTTGATTCTTTGGTAGTCTGTACAGCTAAACATGGGAGCTCAAGGCTTAGCATAATGAAACCACTTGTAAAATTCTGTTAAGAGCATCTTGGAGAACATGACATATAGCAAAACTATTAGAAGTAATAATGGAATAATGGCAGAAAGTAATTAGGTGAAAAGACAGAAGTCGCATATCTTAATAAGGCACATTGGAAGGACAACCCAAATGCCCTGAATCCGTGTATTTATTGGCTTATGAGATGTGAAACTTGCAATTTCAAATACATTCAGCTGTGCAATCAGCCTAATTATGAAACAATTCACATAACTGAAATCCAGTAGGAAATCAGAAGAACTGCGGCTTGGAAAAAGGCTCTCATTATGCTATCTTTTAAGAGTGGAGTTCACTAAAGAAAGTGTTAATATTTAATTCACTTCTGCAACGTGACTGTATGCATGGGATAGCTTTGAAGGAAAAGGCCAATTGATAGAAAAGAAAGATAGAAAGATTCTCCTACTTGCAGTGTTGTAACCAGAATGAGTAAATACAAAGTAAGATTGTTGTGCTCGCTCTTTATTTTTCTTATGTTCTTGCTCATGAGAAAAAGCACCCATAAGTAATTATCATGTGAGATCTTTCCCTCTGTTGCACTTCATGCACAACTCTAAAAATTCAAAGTCTTTGGAAGTGAGCTAAGCTGTTTCAACTTCTTGTATCTCTGTTCAGTGGTTTCTGGAGTTACATAGTAGGTCAGTATTGTCTAGTTTTTACCTCTTGGCTTCCTACTTTGAAATCAGATATTGAAAGTATTATTAGCAGTATGCTATGTATTTTTTGTTTGTTTCTTGGCATTTGTATAGTTGTCATAGCTTGGCTGATACTGGCTTTTTTCTTGGTTTTGTTTTTTTTTTTGAAAATCTGTAGTACTCATGGTATGGATAAGTACAGCATTATGAATTTGTAAGTGATACTAATCACAAGGTCTGATTACTTAGTACTCAAGATTGTGCTGAAAATACTTTTTGTGTTGGCACTGAGTAGTTACTGGAGACTATAAGTAGAAACATATATTGAGAAAAGTGAATGTGGAAAACGTGTGTAATGGGTAGGCTAAGACTTTCTATGACAGGCATAAAATAACATCAGCCTCTGTGTGTTTCTGTGTATTAAACAGTTTAAAGCGAAGGATAGGAATGATTTGTGACAAATGCAGATTAAACCAATGTGAGCCTGACCATATACTAAAACTGCAACGTTCAGTTCTCACCGAACACTGACTACCTCAGTTCGTAACTGCAGGCTTTGCAGTTAGTTCTGTGTATTTGCCAAAAGGTGACAAATGATTAGACTTAATCCACTTACTTGATTTCCTTGTCTTTGTAGGAAATAATTATCCCTATCCCATATTATATTCAGAGCCACACCTCAAAATCCTTTTGTAAATGTCATTAGCCAGAGCGGAAAAGGATTCAGCTGCAATAAAAGTGCTTTTGTGGATTTACGCAGTAGTCGTGGTTAATCTCTCTTTCAATCAGATACATGTTAGTTGTAGACCATACGTTACTTGCCTAGTCAATAGGAAGGGGTCTTTCTTAGTGTATGATGAAAGAACACTGGAATATATTTTAAATGCCAGGATCTTCTTTCTCTTTTTGCTTTATAGAGAGCAGTTTTCTGTAGTCAGCCTTTGCAGTAATCCCTTGTACTGACTAAGGGTTAGAGGTGCTGAGAGCTCTTCTGTCATCAAACTCAGTAAATTGAAACTGCGAGGATATTTTTGTGACTTCTTTTAAAGCTGTATTTTGAAGAAGTTGTCACAGTATTACTGTTGGTTCTGCTTCTCACATAGATGAGAAGCACAAGAAGTTACTGCACAACTTTGAATAGAACATTAATAGAGTGTATTTTTAGTGAAAACTTCAGGGGGAAGAATTGAGTGTTTACTGCAGTTTCTTCAAGATACACAAACTACTGAGAAACTAAATCCAAGTCACTTTGAGAAACAAAATTATCTAAAAACATTATTCGAACGTACTCTGTTCTACAAAAGCTTTATTTCTGTAAGGCACAGCCATCAAGTGTAGTTGATCTGACCCTTTTGGGCAGCCTTTGAATTGAACTGCAGTGATGCTGAATTTGTGCTGTACACAACATATTCTCAAAATACTTCATCTTTCCAGTGCGTAGGATGCTGTGTGCGAGTGTGGATGCGCCTTTGTTATGGTATTATTCTCCTGAGATAGTTTTCAGAGTTGAGACCACCTTTAGAAGAGCAGGTGGGCTCTTGATGGTGTGTAGTCTGTTCTTAGGGTTTGTATTCCCCCGTGATGGTTGTTACCTGCTTTTAAATTGGCCTCTCCTGAGTTGCTGAAGTCACACTGATGAAGATCGACACAAGCAGAAGAGTGATAGGGTTAACAGCACAGAATAACTGCAGCTTGTGACTGGGCTGGTGGTTGAGCATCTTTGATGTTATCTGTAAGCCAGAAAACTTTAACATGGTAATTTTCAGTCTGTATTGATTCATGGACATCAAGTAATTTTCCTGTGAAAATCTTTCTGAAGGACTGGTTAGGGAACTTCCTGAGCAGGTTCTGCTTACTAGTGCATTTCAACAAGAGACCATCCCGTGATAAAAATCGGTACCTTGCCATGCTTTTAAAACAGCCTTTTGAAGGGGGTTTCTCTCTTGCTAGCCAGGTTTTCTCTACCAGATACCACTTCTCTAATGATAAGGTAGGTGTTGGCTGGAAGAATGAAGATGCAGGCGAATACTGGGTGTGCTGGAAAATAGGCACTTTCAGTTTTCTTAAAGTTTGTAAATTGGTGTTTTCAGTTAAAACTGAGTTGGGGGGGAAGTGTGGAGAAAATTCACTGATGCTTTTTGCCAAGGACTTAGTCTGAAATAAAATGGTTGCTGTTACAGGATGACTTTTGAGAGCAAGAAAATGTCTCTTAGGGTGAGAAAGCTACTCTAAGCAGTTCTGGTGTGCAGCATCAGGTTGAATTCTATTCAGAATATAATTAATTTTAATACAGATTATGCAGTGTAAAGTATATAAAAGAAGGAGCAGTTGCACTCCGTTCAGAGTGTAACACACTAAATCTGAGAGTCCTGGAAACGTTCTCGCTCGTACTTCTAGAACAAGCATGATCTATCTGAGAGTGTTCTAATGCGTGAATGCTGTCTTTGGGGCTTGTTTCTTTGGAATGGAAGATGACAAAGAAACCCTAAGTAAAACACTCTAGTTCTGATGTTGTGTTTAAATAGAATGAGTCCTGTAGCTGGGGTTTTTGACTTTTCTGCAGGGGCTGTAGAATTTCTTGACTCCCTGAGGTCATAAGTAACTGTTTGGATGTGTTTTTTTTTTAAAAAGCATGAATTTTTATCAACTTACTTTATTTTTTTTTTCTAAACATGTTATCAGTTTATGGGAGAATTGTCTAATCTCTAGATAACCTTTCACAAAAGTCGGAACCAATCAGCAAAATGAAAGTTAGGAATTTTCATTTTCTGTACTCTTAAATCACTAGGTTATCTTCTGTGAAAGCCTTTCAGTGTGTATTAAAAATACATACATGTAATAGAAATTATTTCTCTATTTTTTTGATATTTAATTCTCAAATAACCTTTTGATTTTGAAGGCTTTATAAATGCTTTGCATCCTATTAATACTAAACTAAGTAAATGGGCAAGTAAATACTGCCTTGCAGTTTCATTATGCTTATGGCTGCTATTGTGGGAACGGAGGTAAAGCTGTTTTTTTCTGTCTGTTTTAGTTTATTGGATGAAATTGTGTAATGATTCATTTAATCTACTTGTGGGGCTATAGATAGAAAACTTCTGCATCGTTTCAAGATCAACCCAAGCTCTGATGTGAAACTGTTTGCATTTACTGCTGCAGAGCATAGAGCTAAAAGAAGATATGGAATCGCGTTTAGAACCTGTTCCTCAGCATCTAGTTCATTATACTGAAATTGAAGATGACTGCTTCATTTCTTTTTCTTTTGGTTATAACAAATACAGTTTCTGTAACTGAGGGAGTCAAAATAAGTAGAACAGGCTGGAAGAGGGAAGGTAAATTAAAAACCAAAGGATGTGCATGCAGAAGGTTCTTAGCAAGTGAGAACTCTTACCCAACAAATGCAGTATTTTAACTAAATGGATGCGGCAGATGAGAGAAATGTGATCCTGTTCAGGAGTGTGATCTTGTAAATGTGTAACACAGTCGTGATGGTCCTTACGTGTTGGAGCGAGGGACGGGGGAAGGGGCAGTAATAAACCACATTAAAAATACATCCTTGATTAACAGCTTCTGTAAATTCCTATTGACTTAGTAACATTTGTATTTTGTGGGTATATGATATTTAGTGGAACTTTTTGCCCTTTGTATTTCAGTGATAGACGTTTGCTACAACCCGCTCAGGTATGTGACATTCTCAAAGGAGTTATATTGGTCATCTGCTACTTCATGATGCACTATGTTGACTACTCTATGATGTATCATCTGATAAGGGGACAGTCTGTCATAAAGCTCTACATCATCTATAATATGCTTGAGGTAAGAATGGTGGCATCAGAATATCAAGCATGCTTATTTTCAGATTATCTAAAATATTGTTGTATTTGTTCGTAGAATATGGCACGTAGCCATGGTAAGCCTAGATGCAGTGAAACAGACAAGTTTGTGAAAAATATATTTTGTAGATACTGTTTCATATTACCTAGTTCCTGGAGCTTATCAATCAATTTAGTAGAATGAAAATTGAGAACTGGAAATGGAAGAAGAAACTTAAAGAACTTCTTAAACTGAAATGAAGAAGTGGAATGAATGACATTTTGAACTCATTGAGAAAAGTCAAAACTATTGATTTGAAACAGTGGTAAGATACTGAAAGAGCAGAGAAGGAAGATGGTAGAAGACGTGGAATTTGGTTTTTAATTCTTCGTGATGGAAATATAGCTTTCATTGTATGCAAGGACAGATGTTGCTGCTTAACCTGTCTCAGTCCTGGCTATTGGGCAAAAGCCTGAGTACAAAAGCAGTAAGTTGAATGAATATAGTGAAACAAGAAAAGGAAATTCTGGTTTAGGAGGTAAGATAAAGAGAAATTCTGGGGGGAAAAAAAAGTCTTTCTGTTTTGTTATTAATGTAAAGCATGAGATTTTTAATTTTACTTCTATGATCAATGATTCACAAAGTAAATAATGTTTTTATAGCTACAATCTTATCTGTGTCCTGCAAATATAGGACATACGAGGAATACGACCTCTTAAAAGGACTCAATCAGAGCTTTGTACACAAGAGTTACTCTACCAGGGTTCTGGGATCTCTGAATAAGATATTAATCCTTGTTTGAACATCTGTTGCACCTTTGTTTGAAGACTGCTAAAACAGGGCTATGCTTTATGCAAAATCTGAGTATTTTGTCTGAAGATACTTGTTCTTTCCTCATAAAATATGAAAATATTGCATAAGGAACACACTTCATTATCCTAAGTGAAATAAATATCCTACAGGCCACCTCAGTTGTTTATTCATAGGGTTTTGTTTCCTTTGATTTTAGATTTGCTGAAAAAACACGAACAAATATTAAATTAAGTTACTGTGTGGATTTTAGTTGTGTTGGGAAATAGTCATCCATATATAGCTGTATAATCTGTGAGAGATTTTCACTTACTAAATAAATACATGAGCTCAAAATAGTGATTTCTCTTTATTTCAAGACTACTTCAAGTCGCTTCTCTTAAAGCTAAGAAAGTACAGCCCTATGTGCTTACCAATTTGAAGATAGACTGCAGTGTTTGCTGTGAATTGGAAGATTGGAAGAATTCCATTTTAAATGAAGAGTTGAGTTTAGTTTCTTTGCTACGTTTGTCAGAACCAAAATTGTGTCTCTCAACTGAGAAGTGCTCCCTGAGTTTTTTTCTTAGGAAAGGGGGACCTCTTACCACTCATAGTTACTAGGAAAACTATGTTAGACTTCGAAGTTGGAAACTATTTAATTTCCATTATGTCTCATGAAATCCAAGCAGAGGGCATATTTTTAAAGGGCCTCTTTTACCATGCTAGGTTGCAGCCACAGTATTGGCGGAAAATGTCATGGGATCCCACTGAAAGACTTGGTTGATAGTCAGCTTTCAACAGTTTGAGTGTTGCCTTGCTTAGAGTACTTGGGTGAACTTTGTTTTTCTTTGCTACTAATGCAAGCAATGCTTTTTAAGAAACTGTTAAATATGTGGAGTTTTTTAAGTAATAAACTTCACATTTTCACAAGTTTTCAAAATAGGAAGATCTTTTTAGTTTAGTTAAATCACTGAGCAACAGAGATGTTTACAATGTCCTAATGTTTTCGGCTGTTGGTAAGTCCAGGGAATACTGTCCTGGACAGATAGGAGGAATGCAGAATCTTCAAATCATGTGCTGAATGCTCCAGATGGACAGCCTGAGGGGAGCATTCAGCACGTTTGGCTTAAAATGACACTTTTCTTTTTTAGATTCAGACCCACCGGCTCCTGCTCCTTGTGAAGCCCCAGTGTGCGTTATGCTGGTGACAGCACTCACCATGGAATTCTGCTGGAGTCTGGAGCCGGCATGTAGGGTTTAGGTAAGTCGTATTTGGAAAAGCAAACAACAATATTGTGTGGTGGGTTTTAATATTTTCTATCCTATCAGCTAAGAAACAACGACTGCTTAAATAAAAAGGAAAGCAAAGCCACTATTTTACCTATTAAAACCCTCACAATATTGTGAACAAAAACTTACCAAACTCTAAGCATTCTGTAGTTGGTGTTACTACACCAGGTGTAATTACTCAATGGGTCATCACAATGAGCAGGAACCAAATAATGCAGAACACCTGAATTTACAAAATTTAAAAGCCGAAAACAATACCACTGTAAATATCTCTCAAACTGATGGGTTTTTTGAACTTCAGATTTATTATAATTCATCACCTCATGGTTTTGTTCATTTTATTTCATAGGTGATGCTTAAAGAGCAGCATACAGTACAGTTTGCTTGAGACATTCAGTAAAAATTTGTTTTAATTCAGCCTTCATGTTTTAGGAAACTTCAATAAATGTTGGCTTGAATTATTTAAAGTCTATGACTTTTCTCCCTTCAGTATCTTTTACTTTTAGAACTCTTAATTAACAAAGTCTGGAAATGATTCCCAAATCTAGGTTTACGGTTTACTTATGTTGTCCAAAGAACTTATTTTCTAGTTAATAGGTATGGTTCAATATTTGCAGGTACATCATGCACCTAGTTCTATATTGCTACATGTTGTTTGAACACGTCCAAAATTGTTGTCTTACAGAAAGACAGAGGAATTATCAGTTGTCTTTATCATGTAGAGACAATCAGTTTTTCATATATAACTATTTCTGTTTGGTTCAGTTAGTAAGTGATGAGAGAAATGTCTTTTTTTTGGCCAGACGTCAGCCTTGTGATACTGTATTTAATTTTTGAAGTGCTATTTTTGTTGTCCTGTGCAGCTTAGTCTTGAAATTACTGAACTGTAGTGTAAAGGCAGAAAAAAAAGTCTTTCCTTGTAATGATCTTCAGTTTTACATGCTTGATGATGATGAAGTGTTGCGAACTGGTGGAAGGCCCTGTGACCTTTCTTGCTGTGGTATTGAATTATAAGCTCGGGTCGCTGTCCGTGTTTTTCCTATCTTTAGAATTACTGCAACTTTTGTTCCTACTTGTGCATATAGTCTTGGGATTACACTTCAAGTATTTGTAGTTTTTTCAAACTAATTTTCCCTTTTTGACAGACTTTCTAGTCCCTCTTGATCACTTGCTGTTGTGTTATAGTACTTTTAATTTTGAATTCTGCTTTATGCAGGGATTTGTATTGAGTATATGCTTTATTCCAAGATGTAAGGAGAAAGTACAGCCAAATCTAATTTCAGCCTTTTTTATACCTGTAAGCTGATGTTGTTCCCTATCACATGTTTAAAATGCACTTTTCATTATTTTTTTCCCCTATTAAACCCAGAGGGATGGGAAAAAACGTTTAGGACAGTTTAAGGCAGCCTACATACTGCTTTATCAAAGGCTGAAGTCTGAACTGTACTTGGATGTCTTCCAAGGAAGCATCTAAGATAACACTACATGGTTATATATTGTAAATACTGTTGAAACGGGGGTAGTAAATTTGAGGGGGAAAGTAAGCTGCTGACTGTACCAAAGGAACAGTATTACTGTGAAATCCAGAGTGGAAATGAAATGCACAAATGATGGAAAGTGATAAATATGTGAAACTTTTATTAAGGTTGAGCTGTACTTATGGTGGCATATTCACATGTCGGAGAGAAAACTATTGCTTTAAGACAGTGAAACGTTGTTCTTGTTTAGGTGGCTGATCGTCTCTTTTCTTCATTTGGACAAGATATTTTGGATGCTCTTTATTGGACAGCTACAGAACCTAAGGAAAGAAAAAGAGCTCACATAGGTGTGATTCCTCACTTCTTCATGGCAGTGCTGTATGTCTGTATCCTTTCTCTTCAATCAATCGCAAATTTTTTCTAAATTAAATTACACAGTAATTGCTCTGCATTATTTTTTTTTTTAATATATTTGAAGAATTGATAGTATTCCTAAATTAGTGTTCCTTTACTTTCAAAGTAAGATTGCCAGTACTATGGGTCTTTAAAATGAATGAAAAAACCTTTTAACCTGCTTTAAAAACAATCCCTTCATAATGGGATAATAATCCCTTCCATTACAGTAGTAGATGGCTTTTTTAATACCTAATGTATAGTAAAATGAAAAACAGTAATTCATGGAAACTTTGATTTCTGATTTGTATTTGAGTATCAAGACAGTGGGTTTTGGTTATTTAGTGGAACAGACGCCCAATTTGAAAAATTTTCTCGACGTGAAGGGATGATAAATTCATGCATGTTCAGGATGGAAATGAGTTTAGTGTGAAGTAACCTTATAGTGAACTGATGAAGATTACCTGTAAAGAGATGCATAGTCCGATTGATGTGATGAATTTAGAATTCTTGTACTTTCCCCTGTTTTCTGTGAAATATTTAGGCTAATTTAGAATCTTTTCTTCATCTCAGCTTTTTTTCCTGCAGGTTGTATTGCTGTTTCTCATGTTGAATGTCATTTGGCTCTTTTTGAACAAGAAAAATTAACATAATTATTAAATGGTATAATGTACTGTGGGTACATTACATAGGTTTACATACTGTCTTGCTCTAAATCTAGTTGACAGGGAGATAAAAACTTTTTTGTTAAGCTTTGGAAGCAAAACAGGGAATTTGACTTCCAGTGCTGTTCAGTACTGTTGTGCAGAAGAACTACTTCCAAATATGTTTCCTTAACCCTGCTCTCTAGTCCTGCATGCTATTCTTATAATGGTTCAAGCAACAACCCTTAATGTGGCCTTCAATTCCCACAACAAATCACTGCTTACCATCATGATGTCCAATAACGTAAGTATGTTGCTTTATTATATAGCTACCCTAAATTTTTCGGCATCATTCTTCTTTACATATTATATGTCTATTTGCATATTATTTGGCTGATTTGATTATATTTTTATCCATAAAAAATAACTGACTGTTTTTAAAACTTGCAGTTCGTTGAAATAAAAGGAAGTGTTTTCAAGAAGTTTGAGAAGAACAATCTTTTTCAAATGTCCAATAGCGGTACGTATAGCTGTGCTAATCAGGAGAAAAGGTGAAGTGAGAGGCTGAATATAATATTAATGTTAAAACTACTTTACCTTGGTGAATTCGAGCATTCTGACATGAATTCCTCATCTTCCTCATTACTTTTTGGTTCAGTGGGAACTGGGATTCAATTTCTAGGAACAGTGTTTTTCCTTCAATGGTTAGTTTTTATTTTAGGTGCTGAAACAACCTATTTGCTGGGTGCTAAAGTTATTATTAAATACAAATTTCAGATTTAAGTTATGATACTCAAAACAACCATGTTTTGAAGTCTCTGAAGTCTTCTGTGTTTTCAAAAGTTGACTTCGTAGCGTGCTGTGTTGACAGTGATCTCAGAATGCATGTTGTTTGGCAGTTGTGAGGATGTGTGTTTCATGAGGAAAAGCTGTTTGTAAGTAGCCTTCGGTGGTGGTTCTTTCTAATACTGATATAAACCATCTGAAATATTTGTTGAATTCTTGGTTTCAAAACTAATAGGAGATATTGTACTTTAAGGTTGTGTTAGGGCTTCTTTGCTTCTAATATTTTCTGATCTTTCAACATATTTGTTTCTGTTATTTTGTGCATATGACATTTTGGTCAAAGCTATGTACACAGATAAGCAAAGTAAATAGAATATATGTTTTTCATTCCAACTCCTAGTTTTGTAAACTAGAGAACTCAAGTGTCCAATAGGTTAAAAAAAAATAATATAGCTGCTTATTTAAAAATGGATGATTTTGATTTTTTTTTTTTTATCAAAAGTTAAACTTTCAGCCAAATTGCTTCAGGTTTTGAATTCTGGCTGCTGATGCATTTTTTGTCTAATTCATCTGCAAACTGCAGTGATGCTACATGCAAATGTTAAATGGCAATTGTTTTGTGATGCTTTGGATGAAAGACTGTTTACATAAAATCTTAAATATATCATGTAACAGAAAAGTTAGCACTAAATTTTAATCTGCCTCATAGAAGTTCTTAAAAAAATGAAAAATAATCTTCCCAGACGGGTTGGTAAGGTGTTTATTCTGAGGTAATAGCATGTATTTTTGATTCCAAAATTTAAATACTTAAATTTCTTAAAATTAAATGTATTTAACTTTACAGTGAGAACATCCAAAACTGATGTTTACTAAAATATTGACAGAAAAAATAGATGAGTTTTTATAAATTTTCTCTTTTTATTCCCAGTACTCACAGAAAATAGTTACAAGTGTGTATCCAGCTCTCCTACTGAAAGGCCAGGCCTCTTTCTTGATTTAAATGTTGAAATAAATGAGGGACTGGTATTAGAAATGGCTAGTAATTTCCTCCATAAAAAGCACCTGCAACAGTATGCCAGAAGAAATGTATATCAATATTTTATTGCTAGACATTATGATTGAAGACCCATAATAGCAATATCAGATCTCCCTTTATCACTTGGAAAAAGTGATGCTGTTCATTTCACCATATGGGGCTGGAAGCAGGTGAGTACATACATAGAAGAGTGCACAAAACAAGCTAATTTATTACCTTTAAACAGATAACTTTTCCTGAAACCACTTCTCGATATGGTTATAAATAGCAGAGCTTTTCTTCTCATAGGTAAATAACGTAGGCAGGTTTTTAGGAGAGATTTTCACCTCTTTTGAACAGATTTATTGCATCACAGCTTCAGTAAGGATGGATCAGTATTGCTTCAGTTCATGTGTTCTGATAACTTTGTTACCCTTTATAAATGTTTTATTTCCTGCAACTGGAACGGGAGCGCATCTTGCTTTGGCAGTGCTATCCCAGTGCTGTCTCCTGCTGCTGGAACTGAGCTTCCAGTCAGCCTTGTGCATCCTATGCTTAAAATACATGCCTGGCTTGAACTAGGCTGCTGAAATAAAGCACTAAACGTAGGTTCCCCCATATATTTCCCACCTTTCTCTCAGTTTTTTGCAGCTGTTTGCTTGGGTCTGCCATCTCGGCTGTAGGGCAACAACGGCAACAGTGGCTGATTTACCTTAGCCTGAATGGATTCCCTCTTGCCCCACCTGTTCTGGGGCTCTGCTCAAAATACTACTGTTGTCTCAAAACACATGGTTTAAATTCAGTGAAAAGGTACTGATTAGTACAAAAAAGCTAAATATACTAATTCTTGGGGTGGAAAAATAAGGTCAGTCTCAGAGAGGCATCTGAGGAACTTTTTATGAGTAGGTGAAACTCCCTTCTTACTTAGCATGTTAATCAAAAGAAAAATCATAGAATCATCCAGGTTGGAAGAGACCCTTGGGATCATCGAGTCCAACCATCTACCCTACACTACAAAGTTCTCCCCTATATCATATCCCCCAACACCACATCTAAATGTCTCTTAAACACATCCAGGGATGGTGACTCAACCACCTCCCTGGGCAGCCTATTCCAATGCCCGACCACTCTTTCTGTGAAAAATTCTTTCCTAATATTCAGTCTAAACCTACCCTGTTGGAGCTTGAAGCCATTCCCTCTCGTTCTGTCATTAGTTACCTGTGCGAAGAGACCAGCACCAACCTCTCTAACAGTGTCCTTTCAAGTAGTTGTAGAGAGTGATGAGGTCTCCCCTCAGCCTCCTCTTCCTCAAACTAAACAGTCCCAGCTCCCAGAAAAGTAAGATATCAGTGACCTCAAGAGTGGACACTGCGTTCAAGAGAAGTTGCTACAAATAGAGTTTAAAAGGAAGTAATCTTGTGAATAGAAGCGTGAAAACAGAAATGAATGCTTCAGTTGTTCTTTCTAAGCTATGTCCTGTATTGTGCATTTAAATACCTTGCAGAACTCTGCACTGAAGACACTGTGTAGTAAGGCACCAGGCTATCAGGTGCCACCGAGCTACCAGTTAAGAACTGGAAATCATGAAATCACTTTCACTTTGCATTGTGCTCAGCACTGGCTTGTGGATAGGAAGCTGATGTGTTAACTGCAGTATTTTTCCCAGTATTTCCAGTTCTGGAATTAGTGTCAGTGGAATCAGTGATCCTTCTCACCTTTGTATGGCCGTGTAAAGTTCTGCTGTAGCAGCTAATTCGTTAAAACATCAGGACTAAAAGAACTGTGAATCACCTACTTAAAACCTAACTGAACAGCCCATGAGATATAAATTGGTTATACAGTTATCTAATAAACCCAAACTTGTTATCTTACAGGTGCAGGAGGTGAACAAATATCTTGGGGTTTGTATAGCTGCTTGAGATTGCAGCTGCAGAACCTGTGATTTCTGCCATATCTGCTCCTGCAGCTTTGACTTGTGACAGAAAAGCTGCTGGCATATTGTCACCCTGGCTTTTACTAGGAAATGTATGTACACACAGGCAATCTGAACAACTGGCCATTGGAAAGGACTTCTACACATAAAACATAGAACCTCTAGTTTGTTGTAGCAGGAAGAAGTATCTCCCTAAATTTAAATAGTATGTTCTCTTTTTCAAATAGATACCTGTAAGCTAATTTTGTAGGGTTCAGGATTAGTGAACAAAGAGACCAAAATAATAAAGATAATCTCTTTCATCATTGTTGAAAGCCCAGCATGCTGCTTTCCTTTATGCTTTTAAATGTCTTATTTTAATTTCAAGCTGTGCTCTAAACTAAATTTTTCACAAAACACAATTGTACTTCATATGAAGATGTACATTAGGTGTAATGCAGGATGTTATTTACTTCATTTGGCTGGGTTTGGCCAGGTTATTCCTTGTTTTTTAAATCTCCCATCTCAAAAATTTAACACATTTATTCTGAAGCTTTAGGAACCTCAGTGTTTTTCTTTGTCATTTCTTACTCTTTTTTTTTTTTTTTTCCTTAATTCTGTTCTTCCTGCTTTGTTCCCAATTTATCAGTCTCTGTGGTTTTGATCAAAATATTGAACAGCCTTCACTTTTGCCTTTGGTCTCTGGAATTCAAACTGCTTTCTCATGTGGCTATAGTTTTTTTTTTTAATACCAGTGTTGTAATCTAGTTATTCATTTTAAGGATGAGGGATTTGGAGGCAGGAGTACATTTAAGATAGATCAGTGCTTCCTTGATGATTCCTTGTTCAGTCTCTGATCCTTTCTTGTGCTCTGGTCACACGTTAAAAGATAGCTGTCACTAGAGCTACTTAGGATTTGCTGAGAGGTAAATCAAAAGATTTATTTTTTTTGTTTTACTACTTATGCACTATGATTTATCACCAGCTTTTGATCTACACATCTAGACAGTGGGATTAACATGATCAATTTTTTTTTCCTTCCTGATTAAGGATTCCTGCATGATGTGTCAAGGAATCTGGAAGGAAATAGTTGGGTGTTCTAAAGACTGTTTTCTACCCAGATGAGTAGAAGTGCCACTTCTGCATCTCTGTTCCTGGGACCTCACTGCCCTTCTTGTTGGTTACCACTGCAAAGTACCTGAGTTCTTCAGAGTTCGGGTCCTTCCTGAATGAGTTCCATAATGAATTGTTTGAAATGTTGGCTAAGTAATTACACTAGTCTATAATAAACATGGTGCTGTCCTAGGAACATCCTTTATTTCCAATAACATCCATTTCTGTTGTCTTTTTCATGTTTTTTAAAAGTGATGATAACCTCTGATACATTGGCAATTAAACTTTGGGCCACTACTGCTATCAGTCCTTTAAACTAAATGTCTCCATTTTCCAAAACAATTTGTAGAGGGGCAGATGGGTTATTAACATGCACATAGAATTCCATTTGAATTGGAATGGCAGGGTTGATGATGAGAGGGCTGGAGCACCTCTCCTATGAAGACAGGCTGAGAGAGTTGGGGTTGCTCAGCCTGGAGAAGAGAAAGCTCTGGGGAGACCTTATAGCAGCCTTTCAGTACCTAAAGGGGGCTACAGGAGAGATGGGGAGGGACTCTTGGTCAGGGAGTCTAGTGATAGGACAAGGGGTAATGGTTTTAAACTGAAAGAGGGGAGATTTAAATTAGACATTAGGAATAAATTCTTTCCTGTGAGGGTGGTGAGACACTGGAACAGGTTGCCCGGGGAAGTTGTGGCTGCCCCATCCCTGGAGGTGTTCAAGGCCAGGCTGGATGGGGCTTTGAGCAACCTGGTCTGGTGGGAGGTGTCCCTGCCCATGGCAGGGGGGTTGGAACTCCATGATCTTTAAGATCCCTTCCAACCCAAACCATTCTATGATTCTACGTAAGTGGAGTGAAAGTATTTAACACCTGATTTGGGTATGTGCAGTCCCTTTTTGGGCTTTACTTCACAGAACCAATGGAAGAAAGTACACTTTGCTTTTTTCCCTATTGCATTTATGTCAATATGTGCATTACTGGCTTTGAAATAAACGTTTACCACCTCTATTCATATGACAACCCTAATAGGCGTGCATGACTTACCTTCATGGAAAAAAGGTGTATTGTGGTTAGATTTTGACACATGACCATGAAGTCCTGATGCACTACGCCTTGGAAGGTCTGATTCTTCCTTTCCCTTTTCAATATACAGAAATAAATATTTTAAAGGAAACTGAAAAGATTTAATCTTACATAGTCACTTGCACCACCAGTGGCTGCATGGAAGCACAAGCAAATTCAGGGGCATAATTGTCATTTTTCAAAATAGTCTAAAGAGTGTGTGTGTGGGGAGTGAGCGTGTAGTGTGATGCGTGGCCAGGCTTCAGGGCCAGCCCTGTTAAGAGCAGAGTTTAAGAGGGTATTAGAACGCAGTCTATGCATGGTATGTGCTGACAAGAGCCCAGTCAGCGAGATAAGTGTATCTGAATTAGTGCTAGATGTCAGTTCTTCAACACCTAGGAGCGTAAACAGCGATAAAGTAAACTTCTTAATCATGTGCTTGTGGAGGTAGCTGAAGACCATCTAAAATGTCCTCAGCCTGTTTTTCTGGTTGTCATTTAACCCTGTCTTATAATGGAAAGAGTTATTAAAGCTGTACTATATTCTAACGGAAAAACAGTTTGTGATCCGCTTCTCACCGACACTTTGTGGTTAGGACTTCACCTATGTCCTGTTTTTTCTGGTATTTAAATTTATTTTACTGAAGGATTTCCTTGTTTCTTCCCCCAGACATGTGCCACTTGTTCTGTTTTGGAAACTTGTGCTTCCTGTGGCCCTTCCCCAGCACATACAGAGAGATGAGTTTATGTACCCCAAAATGCGCATTTTTACATGTGTGCATACAGTGTCATGGTTCTTGAATTCTGTGTGTTTTTCATTCCCTGCTCGCGGAGGAGTTTTTCTTTTCTTTTTACTCCCTTCCTTCAGACTTGCCAGTATTTTGAAACTTTTTTAAAGTTTTTACAATGAGAGATATTGTATATTGAGAGAATACAGTCACTGCAGCCATGAACACTGTCCTTGGTCTGTAGTCAGAGATGATGGAAGCTGCTGACACGAAGCCAAAGTCAAATATGTTTTGGGTCAGCTCGAGTCCTGTGTGTTCTTCTGAACCTCCTTATTTTCTTTCAATTTTGACTAAAATTAGTAAATAGAACACCACAGAATATTTGAGGTGCTTCAAGAAATGAACCCTTTGGATTTGGAGATGACTCACCTGCAAAGAAATTACTGTCTTCATTATTAATGGGTGTAACAAGCGATAACAGTATCTTCACAGATTTTCATAATAGTTCTCTCTTCTAAAAAGACTTCTTCAGTCTTGCTAATTTGTGGTGACTTTACGTTTTAGCTTTTGTCCCATTTTTCAGTAATACAGTTTCAGGGAGGTTTTTTAATATGTTAAAGTGATGCTTCCTGAAGCGAGCTGTGTGGGTTGTTTCTGAGGGCAGGGTACCAAAGTAGAAAACAAAGACCCTGCCTCGCCTGGGAGGGGAAGTCATAGGGCTCCAGCTCAAGTCAAACTCCTTTTGTGTTACAGTTCTTAACGGTTTTGATAACTGAGCTGGTGTATCCTGCTTATCCTGCTGTCCCCTTTTGAGGTGGCAGCGTAAAAGACTAGTAGGAACATTAGAAATAAGGTGTAATAGTTGCCTTGGAGCACTTCCCCCATCCCCCCTGCCTGCTAATGGACCCATTATAAAGCAATTTGCATATCTGTGGTCTGCAGAAAATGAAATTTGCCCTGCTAATAACTTGAAATGACAGACAGGTGTATTGTCTCCACTTTCGCACCAGGAGGTGCTGGTTCTTTTTGAATGGCACAAGAAATGCACAAACTTTATCAAGAAAAATGACTATTTTATTAGAAATTAAAAAAGGTGGCAGCAAGTCACATCTTAAGTCCCTTCTGATGCTGGGAACCCTGAGCTGATGCAGCATCAGGCAGAGCTCCTGTCCGTGGGGAGGTTACCAACATCCCCTCCCCTCAAATCCCATCAAATGATTTGTGGAAAAGATTGTCTAATCCAAGGCTTAATAAATGATAGAACCACAGAATGAGTAGATGTCTAGGTATGCAAGTACATATTTCTTTGTAGTTGACAGCTTTGTTTTTTTTTAACTAGATATTAAAGAGAGGTTCACCAATTACGTGCTGCTACTAATTGTATGTCTAAGAAATATGGAACAGTTCTCATGGAATCCAGGTGAGTAAACTAGTAGAAAAATGAAATACAAAATGACAAATTCTGAGCTATCAACAACTGTATCTCTTGCTCCTTTCTGCAATCCGAAAGGTGAGGGTAACTAGGACATTTAATTGAGGAATCTTAATTTCTCACATACCTTAGATTCTCATTTTTCTATTTCTGGCTTTCTTGTAATCATGACTCTATCCTTTCTACTAGAAGTATATGCTGTTATACTACAAACATGCATAGTTATTTTTCAAGTAGTGTCTTGAATGATTTCTTCGCAGCACTTCCCTTTCCTTGGTGTACATTGAGGATGGCGAATCCCCTAGAGAATTTTGTTTTCTGAGGCGAGTGAGACTGAAATTTCATAGAAGATTATGTAAAAATTTCCATTCATAATTTAATATTGATTATATTTAGGATTTTAATACTATATTGAATAAATATTGAGTAAAATTTGGCTTTTACTTTATTTTATTGAATTTATTTTATTTTAGTAATTTTGAACCCTGATCTGTGTGGTGTATTTTGCTTGAATGTTACAAGTCTACCTAAATTTTACCTTAAGCATCTAAAACTGCGTGTGGTCTGTCTACTTCTTGTACATACTCGATATGCAAAGGTTGTTTTCCTACTAGAGATAAAGCTTTACAAAGTAGAGGCTTTAGAACCTGATCTTGATTGCGGTGTGATTGTATGGTACTGATAGGATTCTAGAACAGCAGTGGAATAAGCGAGAACTTGTGCAGTGCCTGCGGAGGGGTGATGTAAAGTTACAGACTCTTCGGGCTCTTGAGGATTTTTTACTGTTGAGCAAAAGTGTTACAATTTTTGATTTGTATACTTGATTGAGTCAAATTAAATGACCTAACTTGTTTCTTCCCGGCCTTCAGATCATCTTTGGGTGTTATTCCCGGATGTTTGCATGGTGGTTGCTTCAGAAATTGCAGTGGATATTGTGAAACATGCCTTTATAACAAAATTCAATGACATCACAGCAGATGTAGGTATCCTGTTTGGAATGCTGAGCACTATTTTAAGTTGTTTATTTTGGTAATATTTCTTTTAAATATTAAATTTTTGATTCCGGTGCACAAAGTGTAAAAATTGTTATTTTCATATAGAGGATATCATTTGAGAAAGCTTGGTAATTTCCTGGTGCAATATAATTCTGAGGATCTTTATAACACTTGTGCTTCTAAATTAGTAGTTCCAGATCCATAAATCATCGAAAGTGTTGTGTAACAGTTGACATAATCACTACAATTCACATAACTGGCAGATGATTTTGTGATCACTGGTTACATTGACAGAAGATGGCTTGTTCTGCAGTCTAGGCAGAGCTTGTACCTTTTCCTAGCAGAATGGATTGTAGGGTAAAATTCGGGCTTTAGGAAAAATGGGTATTTGTGAGGCTGCCGAATCTCTGTTCTTGCCTGTGTGTTAGAGGTAGAATCTGAAATCAGAGAGATATTTTCCACTGTCCCTGGAGCACTAATATGAAGTGGGTTATCTCTTAGTTTCCCACTCTTGAAATTTCTTAGGCTATATATATATTATGCAGTCCTTCTTTTAAAGCAGTAGACGAGGTAACTTTTTGTGTGGTGCGGCATGATGCATTGGCCATTTGCCTTGCATGTTGTGTGAATTCAAATGCACTCAATAAATTCATGGAGAGATGAGTTAGCATTTTTTCGCTAATAAAACCACTTTTCAGGAAATGAGATCAGGACTTGGAAGTGCTATCGTTTTCAGCATTTCTCAAATAACTACATTATGCAGCATGGAAACAAGTTTAATAGATGTACTTATAAGCTCCCTTACGCCAGAGGCATTTATGCATGCCCTACTTTTGCATAGAGAGTGTGAAAAGAGCAGTAATAAAGTCACGATAGCCAAAAACGTAGCGTGCTTTAGTGTGCTGAAACAGCTGGAAGATGGGGGTAGCGGGGTGACAATTTTGCAGGGTTTATTTAATGAACTTTGTATTGTTTGTATGAAGTTCTAAAGATTTACAGTTGCTAGGTCAGACTTTTTCAGAAGTTTTGAGTACCTACAGTGCAAATTGCCCTGCCACTTGTCTTTAAAACAGATACTGTTCTGTCTTAATGTGCAGAACTCTTTCAAAGAGAAATAAAAGCTTCATTCATCTTCTGATACAATTTGCTTTTTTCATGGAAACGCTTGGTATATAAGGAAGCTTTCTTATTTAGTTTGATCCCAGCACTACTTTCATGTAGCTTAAAACAAATTATGAACTGTAGGAAAAAAGTAAACATGGTTTATCTTGCTTTTTATTTCTGATGATCCTCAAATTCAGTAAATGCTTTTAGGATGTTGTTTGTTTGTTTATATACACAGGTTACTTTATGGCAGAAATATAGACTCAGCTCTTGAAGGGTACAATTAGACATCAGAAAAACAGGCTTTGACTCATTCAGTCTGTGCATAAGTGTTTATAATATTTTTTACAGAAATATTTTATTAGTATCTCTGTTGCTTTTCTAAAGTGTGATAAAAAATTAATCATGCATCCAATGTTCTGGATTTTTTCCAGGTCTACAGTGAATATAGAGCCAGTCTTGCATTTGACCTTGTTAGCAGTCGACAGAAAAATGTAAGCCTGAAAATAAAGGCATTTTCTTGTCCTAACGAACATAATTGTTATTGAGGGGGGAGAGGTATTGGAACAAATAAATAAATTAATATAAAACTGTTACACTCCTTCAGCACTGAAATTCTACTCTGCTTTTTTTAATTAGAAATAACAGGAATATTTCCTTGTGATTTTATATTCTTATTTTCATCCAGTTTTTCACATCAGTTCAGGCTTTAATATATTGTTTAGAAGCCTCTTCCAAATGCACTTATAGTCAGGGGGTGATTGTAACAACTTAAACTTTTTTAAAATGTATGGGAAGTAAGTAGACTTAACAAAATGTTCTTAAGGTAATTTTAAATCACTGTTCTTTTCACTTTAACTGCGTTGGATCAAAAACCAGTGTTCATTAAGAATTTATATTATTTCTTCACTGACAGCATATGCAGATGTATAGGGGTGTTTGTACCATGCATGTTACTGGTGTGGCATTGGTATTTGTGGAACACACAGACTGCTTGTGTTTTTCATTAGTACTGTTTTTTGGAAGACTATTTACAGCACACCTTTCCTGAATGAGTCTCTTACCTATTGGCGAGTGCTCTGGATGAGTGCTCTAACAATTAAGTGAACTTATGATAATAATTTATGTAGTTTTCTTGGGCATGTTTAGTAGGTATTGCTAGAAAGGCAGTAGTTATACTTCATGAAAAAGTTAGATACCTGCAATTACAAATAATTAATTATTAATCATTTGTTAATTTAAAAAAAAAATGGTTTATTAGTTCTGAAGATTCCTATTACTTTTCCTAATGATCCTCTGTGGAAAACGAGTGTCTGTATGGTGCTACCTAACTTTGGCATGACCTTCAATACTGCGTGAAAGCGGTCGTGCAGAGCAGTTGTGTTTTGAGAGTGCAAATGCAAACATATTTTCAAAATTATTTTAGCACAATTAAACTAAGGCTAACTATAGATGTTTGTAGAATGATTTAAAATTGCTAGTGTAATGGATAATTTTTCTTTTGTCTCTTATGGATTTTTCTGTACAGTATTTGAGGATCAAAGTGAAATTAATACAAAAATGTCTCTAAGCTAGTAATAATGTACAGATGAAATATTGTTGCGCATTTGGATTCAGTGTCCTAATTGCTCTCAATTTAGAGATTTGTATTATACTCTGGTTACTCTTGATTTAGTGCTCTGAAGCTAATCTTACTGGTCATGGTAGTATTACTTTTTTGTCTGACAGTACAGCTATCTGCATTTGAATTTCAAAATATGAATAGGTGCACTTTATGCCAGCATAGTGTTTGTTAGCAGAGATTGATTCTTATCTAGAGGGTGTACCAAGCTACAATAAGCTTATTTCTTTGCATAAATAGTTCATTATTCTTCCTCTTTTTTTTTTTTTTTCCTAGGCATATACAGATTATAGTGATTCGGTTTCCAGAAGAATGGGTTTCATTCCTCTTCCGTTGGCTGTTTTAGTAAGTTGTCTTTCCTGTCAGTTTTCTGTCAATAAGATATGAGTCTGAGAATATATGCCTGTGAGATAGCTAGCTCATTTTGATGTTTTGAGGATGAAATGATCACCTGAAGTAAATGAAATGATGCTGCAAGGTTGAGTTAGCATTCACTATAAACTATATCACGTACTAATTATGACTTTACAAATATGTTACTGTTTATCAGCCTTTCATAGAAAATCAAATATATATTAATTTTATAGAATTTATAAGCACTTGAACTGCAGCAGTGAAATGAAACTACATCTGTGCTTGTTAGACATTTATTCCTTTTGGCAATTATCCTAGTCATTCATTCGGAATAGTCAAAGCAGCTGGTTGCCAGAAGGTTAGCAGTACTGTACTAGTTTTTTTTAGTTTTTTCATAGGAGTCCTTGTGGTTGTCCCTGTAATGGTATGCTTAATGACTCAGTTTTCTTTTATATGGGACACTGAGTTTCTGAGCTGTTGTGAATACATGATTCTGAAATAGTTGACCCTGTTACATGGACATGCTGCTATAAAATGAATCACTTCGTTATTGGAATTGTGTCCACTTGCTGTCTGTTCTGAATTAACTATTGCAGAATGTTTTCTGTAAATAGCTGCTCTGATTTTCTCCATGCACACATGTAGACAAGCAGTAGTTATCGTAATACTGGGAGTGTGTCCTTGCTTTGCCAGCAAAGATGCTAAATCATAATTTTCCTGGAAGAATATCAATATGAATTAACTTTTAAATGTAATGTTCTCCCATACAGATGGGGAAAAATACTATTGACAGGCTTTCCCTAGTTTTTATCCAGGATTTAAAACAAAAAACAACAAAAAAAACCCAACAACAAAAAAAAACCCACAAAAAACCTAAACCAACTATTATAATAATTATTTCTTTCATAACTAAGTGAAATACATCCAGTGTGAATTCTATTGAAATGCTGTTTTCAAGTTAATTGTGTTCTGATATGTTATCCTGGATACTAATGGGTTTAAAATGAACTGAAGTGCTTTGCGAACTGGGAACCCTAACTGTGAAACACTGAAGTAAAACTGAGATTTCGGAATCATCCCTTACTGAAATTTGGGATTTATGTGTCCAGTCCACAGAGCTATTTTGTATTCAAAATGTTAGCATAGTGTGAAAGACTGATTCTGTTTTACTGCATCAGCATCTCCTGACATTTTCCTCAAAAATTGTTAGCTCAGCTTCCAGCCCTTGACTTTTGGGGAGGGTTTTTTCACTTGTTATTCTACTTGGAAGTCAGCGGTGAAGGAAAAATTATCAGACTGTAGTTTTGGCAAAGTTGTAACTAGGTGCTAGTATAATACTTATTCAACTCAAAATCTTGAACACTTAGTGCTACCAAGGGGAACATCAGAATCAATTTCTGTTAATGTAAATGTTTCTACTTTTGCCTTGAATTTACCAAATAAGAAACATCTGTTAAAATATTCTATTAATAATTTTGTGCTATATGTTTTAACTGTTTAACTTTTATCCTTAAAACAGCTCATCAGAGTTGTAACAAGCTCAATAAAAGTACAAGGAGTCTTAGCTTATGTTTGTGTTGTGCTGTTCTACTGTGGGTAAGTAAATGCATGCAATTGAAAAGTATTTACCATTATTTGATCAGACGTGAAAAAAAGCTTCTTTAAGTGTATACACAGTTTATGTTCAGTAGAACAAAGATGTAAAACACTTATGCTCGTAAACTGAAATTGAGAGTGCAGATTGGTCCCCAAGTACCATAAGTGCATTGGGGGATTATAGCCCTCAATAAGTAACTTCAGGAATGAAAATAATTAATGGAAAAATGATTGAAAGAATTTATGACAGACAAGCACTGTACCTCTGCATAAAAGGGGAAATTGAATCCTAAGGAATGAAACTTTGTGTGAAAAGAAAGAAAGATTCAATATGCCAACAAAAATAAGCAGTTTTAAGTGCTCTGGGCAGCTCATGAATTCTGCTCTCTGGTAGTTAAAAGCAAGGTGTCTTTGTGTTAGGAAACTGCTATATGAAAAAAAAGTATATGCAAGGCTCAACTTTTTGGGAAGGGGGCGGCCGGTAAATAATCTTAGTTAAGAAATATAATGTCCTATGGCAATTTATTTTCCAAAACCGATGATTTACAAGTATTCCTTCACTGCCAGATCAGTTTATACTTGTATTGTCCTTAACTTCTCACCAGTCGATACTTCTGAGGTGTGTTTAAATCCAATCTAGTTTGCCCCTCTTGAGGCGCTTGCTATGGACTGTGTGTGGATGACCAGTTTTGAGGAAAGCTGCTTACTGCACCGTGTCAGCGTTTGTTGTCACTCGGTACTAATTGATATTGGAGTCCTCCTAAAATTGGTCATAAAGAATTAAGTGATTCAAATCACTGCAGCACAGAGAAGCTGCCTACAGTAATGTGGGAATATCTCTTCCAGTGCCCTACCAAGGTGTGTTTGTAACTGAAGGCAGCAAGACTTGGGCAGTAAAAGACTGGGGCAGTGGTTCAGCTGGTACACTGGAAAAGAGGAGGCTGCTGTTTTATAATACCTTATGAAAAGAATGGGAATGCCCCACATCTTTATAAATAAGTAGATTCTTCTCTTTAATCTGACCTTGACCTGCCAAAAAAGTAGAACTTGGTCTGATGTGTCTTGTCCACGTTAGTGTAGAGACATCTCTTTAGTGGCGGATACCTAGGACTTTGAGATATTGCATATAGGTGAAATATTAGAATATTAGCCATATTCCTCTGCACCATACTTTGATTTCTTCCCCAGCATGCCACGTGCTGTGCCCATGTTCTCCCTAAAGCCAGCTCTGTATAATTGAATGGACTAGTCCCTGATCGTCGCGTTCAAGCTGTGGTATACCAAGTTCAGGACCTTGATTCTACTCAGTGGTTTTTCCTTTTTCCCAATCTGTGTAATATTTCCCTACTTCTGCCATTCCCCTGCTGCAGCCCAGTCCTGGATTTTTCCCTGTCACTGCAGCTTAGAGGATGGAGGGCAGGAAGAAGTAATGTGCTTAACATGAAGGATTAAATGCTGGGTTTTGATGGCATAGGTCACAAGAGTAAATGTATTTTGGTTGATTTTGTCCTTATTGAAAAGTGAGAACAGATATTTACTCACATTAGTATAGCATAGATGTGTGAGAAACAATGTGATAAAATCTGAAACAGTTAACTGGGCAAAGGATTGAGATTATAATGCAGAGGATGTTATTTTTTATTGGTATTTAACAACTGTAATATACTGTAAGTTACACTATTGAAGAGTCTTGCCCAGCATATGAAACCTGAGTTTTCTTTTTCTAGGGTTTTGAACAACTGCAAACTTAGATTGTTGTTAGAAATTTGAGCCTGGGGTGGACTGGCAGAAAAGAATAAAGGAGAAACGCTAGAAACTCTTGCATAATTTTCCCAGAAGCTGGAACTGATACAGCAAAGTGTTGATTTATGGCCTTTTCGAATTCTGATCTCATTAAATCGGAGTCAAATCGTGCTGTAAACACCTATTCTCCCAGAACAAAAGCATGTTACATAAAAAGTGTGGGGAAAAAAAAAAACCTCTGAGACTTACTAAAAATGGAGGAGAGCTTCTCAAACTCTCAGAAACAGAATCTGTCCTGAAAACCTAATAAAACCGTAGAGAATAATGGCTTTCAACTAGTATAAAATTATAACTTCTTTGTGGTTGCTTGGATACTAAAATGTCAGTTTCTTCTGAGTACTGAAAGTGGTCTGGTCTGCTCATTCTTCCATTTCTCTAAAATTTCTACTAAAAGTAAATGTATTGCATAAAATTCCCTTCAAAGTGCCGTGTGCTTTATTTTTCTGTTTGACAAGTGCTGATTACATTAATGCAGTGAGAGAGCGAAGCTGCTGCTGAAGTGTGCTTGGGTCACTTTACGATTAAGCAGTTAGACCCATTCATGGATTTTAATCTGTGAATGTCCACTTCGTCGTCTTTTTAGTCGATTAGTGATGTACATAATAAACAGATTTTCAGAGAGTAGAGAACGATTTTAGAGTCTGCATTTGGTTCAGTTCTGTTACATAGGTTGGTTTGTGTGGAGGATATTTGTATTCATCCTACAGAGAGTAGTTCACTGTTTCCTTGTCCTGTAGTGAGTCTTCACCTGCTTCACCTCTGCTTTCACCTTGGGAGTGGACATCGGTCTGCATGTTGTGTAATACTAGTAATGGAACTTAAGATTTTTACAAAGCTCGTTTGAGTTGTAAATCTAAAAGCACTTGATGGTAGATGAGACCTCCCTAAAAGGGACTTCATGATTTGCTGAATTTTGTGCTGCAAATAGTAGAAAAGGAATCTGCCATCAACTGGACTGTGCTATGGTGGTAACGCAGTGCCGCCTCATTGGATTTGTTGAGTTTCATGGACTGTCTTTTGTGGTGTGTTGTCTTTTTATGATGAGTCTGTAATTAGTGAAAGCTAGATACATTTGCGTTCATATGGCTCAAGGTCCACTAGTGATCTTTGGCCGGGCACAGTTAAGGCTACAGTTTTAACAGCAGTGCATTTAACTTTGACTTGCGCTGTTGAGGGCCTTTTTTAGTTCTTTGTTTAAATATTTGATGTATTAAACAGCTGCTTAACTGCCCTTGTAGTCCTTTTGTTAAACTATGGTAAAACTTGATGTTTTTCTGTAGATAACTTCTGAAAAAAAATTTTAAAAAAATTAGAAAATTTAAGCATTGGATCTGAAGCAAATTGTTCAGAAAAGGAAATTACCTTTTGATACTGCTATTGAAGAGCTTTAATTTGTTAGCTAATCCTTCCAATACAGGAGTAACCAAATGCAGTTATTTTGATATGAATAATTACAGTATGAATAATATGCAATTATTTCAATATGCTAATGCAAATATGTAAACAAATCCTTTTATTTTTTTCAGGTTAATATCTCTGAAAGTCCTTAACAGTATTGTATTGCTGGGGAAATCATGTCAATACGTAAAGGAGGCAAAAATGGAGGAGAAATTATTCAATCCTGTTGTGACTGCCACCCCAGGGAAGCCAGCTGGCAAACAGCAAAGCATGTTTAAATCTACCCAAGGTAAGCCTAACTGCCTTGTTTTGTTTTCGACTGTAATGAAAATTGCTTTCAGACTAAATTTAGTATTATACCAGATGTATGACATTGTTAGCTGCACAGCAGCCCTGTTGCTGGACATTAATTGTACCATATCACAGCTGTGAACACAAGTCTGTAAATGTAATAAAATTTATTGCTTTTAGTTCATGCATCTTTTGGTTATAAATATTCATCTCTGATAAGATCCCACTGTGATATGTGGAGGTGATAGAGACGTCAGAACATGTCTGACAAAACATTTTTTGTTTGAAAATCATAATCATAGAATGGTTTAGGTTGGAAGGAACCTTTAAAAGATCGTCTAGTCCAACCCCCTCTGCTGTGTCACTACCCAAATGAGTAAATATTTACACATCATCTCTGGCAGTGCTGGAGTTTAATAAGGTAGCAATCTATGCATTTCTTATGGAAATTAATGTAAAACATGGCACACAATAGATATAATTATTTATAATTGTCATGAAGACACGAATGAAAAGCTTTATGAAATCCAAATAGGAATGTCAGCTGGTCTCTGCTCGCTTCGTTTCCAGTCTGTGCAGCAGGGTTTGTCTCGTATGGGTCCTCGGCGTTAGCGGTTAATACATAATTGGAATGGGGCATTATTATATTGCTGTGACATGTTAGAGAAGGAAACAAACCTTCATTGTTTCAGTCAACTGAATTGGATTGTGTGTCTTCCTCTGTGAAGAGCTCAATGAAAGCTCCGGAGAATTAAACAGTGAGGCTTTTATTGTGTTCACTCTATCGCTTGCCAAAGGCTTGAATGGCTTGAAATGTAAGGTGCTTATTAGTCGTCATAGTGTCTCGCCAGCAATAGTAGAGTTAAGAATCTGTCAGTGTTTCAGTCATAAATCTGTCTCACCTGTGTCAAAGCAAATCACACAGAAACTTGGTGCAGACGTTTATTTTCAAATAGCTTAAATTCATAGAGTTGCTTTAGTTTTGTCGTGAAAGAATGTACTACGGATTGGTCTGAATGCCTCTTGCATTCCACTAGATTACTATTACAATGATAAAGTTTTAATAAAAGATTCTAGTACTACTCTTGGATAGGAGACTTAATAAGCTGTACTTTCTTAGATTGATCCTTAAACTTACAGCAAATAAATTCTGAAGACTATTTTTAGCTGAAGCAGCAGCAGTTTTACAAGGTCAGTCAGCAGAGATGCTTATTTCCTCAAATGGAAAGATTTTGATTATAAAGTAGCAATCAAAAAGCTTTTGCTTGTTTTATTTAGAATATTCTTAACTTCCATTGATGATGAAAAAGCTCAAATTTTAACATTTTTGCAGAGTTTCTTACATCTTTTCACGGTTCTTTATTTACTAGAAGCCTCAATTATGTGAACGAATGTTTTTACCTTCCCCAGTTTCTGTGTGTCTGCATTATTACTGCTGGGCTCTGCAATATTGATTAATCCTCATGCCCCACTTATCAGGTTTTTTTTCAATACGTCTCTCAACCCACCTCTTACTAGGATGAGGGTGAGGGAATTACTCTGGTCCACTTTATATCAGCTTATAATGTAAGTCAGTTTATTTTCTTAGGAGTTTCCAGCTTGTCTATAGAAACAGTTTAAAATTTTGAAGGATATACTTGCTCTTGAAGGATGGAACTTCTAATTACTGGTAACCGTTTGTAGGCTGACCAGCTTTCTCTGGAAGCTGGGTTAGAAAATACCATTGTAAGGAAGTTCTACAGTTGGCATTACTTATCTCCTTTCTCAATGCAAGTTTAGTACCTTTGACTTGCATAAGGCTGCAGAGAGTAATCCACATGCCTTCACATAGTAGATGTTTTACTGTGGAGGGATGCTATAAAGAAAGAAGGGTTTGTAGTAATTTGGATAGCGCTGCGATTCTGACAAATAATGTTCCCTCGGGCTGGTCCGTAGCACTCTCCACATCAGATCGTTTCAGATTCCTTTAAAAACAGTAACTCAGTCTTTACAAGGAGATATAAATAAGAAAATTTAATTTTCTTCTCATTTGCATGTGCATTTTAATTCTTTTAAATGTTTTAACAAAATGTGGAAGCAATACATGGATACTACTTACAAATATCGTAGGTTAATGGAGCCAGCGTTCAATTCCACTGAAGTAAGAGGCAGGAATAAAAATAGACATCTCCAATATAACTACTTTAGGAGCCAGTGCTATTAAAGTGTGTAGCAGTGCATGAGTCGTTTATTAGCTATCCCTAGAGAAGCCAGGTTTATTGTACATATGTAGAGGTTTAGGCACATCTAGTTCCCGCTACAGAGATTCTTTTTTATCAGTTCAGTAGAAAATATTTGTGTGATTCACACAATGACTGTCAAAAATCTTTTTGTCTAAGCCAACAAAAATGAGTCTGTAATCCAGAAGAATGTAGTGTATGTCCTAACATCTGCTGCTTATACTCTTGCTCACTATCTGAACTTCTGTAGCATTCATTTTCTATCCTTTTACCAAATTGGAAAAGGAGTTTTCTTATGGTAAAATTAAGAAAAGGTAGTGGCTTCCACAAAGCGTTCTTCTGCTGCTGGTTTGATGCAGCACACTTCTTCAGGACAGCTTTGGATGAATCTGGATGTTATAGATGCATCAGTATGTCTGTGTTAAATTAATTGATTATCTTTGTAATTGTCTTCTGTTCCAACAGGAATTTCCACAGATGAAAACGGATCTACATCAGTTACCAATCAACCTGTGCATCAGAAGGAGAACACACCATCTTTACTTGTAACAAGCAATTCTGATCAATTTCTGACAACTCCTGATGGAGAAGAAAAAGATATAAGCCAAGACAGTTCAGAATTAAAACACAGGTCTTCAAAGAAAGACTTGTTGGAGATAGACAGGTTTACTATTTGTGGAAACAGAATTGACTAAGATTTTTTTTTTTTTTTTTTAAATCAATGTGCTAAGGATACTGAGCTGTTGGGACAGCAGATGCTACCGGAATGGACAGTTGCCAAAAAAGGCACATAAATATTTATTTAAAAACTTAAATTATTAATGGCAAAAAAAATATTAATTTCTTTCTACAAGTAACTTGGCTTGGTATCTTGGTCAGGTCAAGTAAGTGATCTTTAAGTTGCCTCTTGGAAAATGTGGTGGATCGTGAGTCTCTAGCCTGGTGGCAGAGCTGCAGTATCACTTTTCTGGAAAATAGACTGGAAAAAAAGCATAATCCTGTTCCGCGTTACGAAACCATGCTTCCAGAACATACTACTTCTCATGAAGGTTCCTCCAGTGTAAGGATATTCCTGGAAATGTATGACAACTTGAGCGGAAGCTTGTCTTTCCAGTTACCTTGTTTTATTAAACATCCACAAGCAGAATTCAAAACTTGTGCTTATATCAACAAACGCATAAAGCATTGGTACATAAAACAGTAAGTCAAGATAGTTATTCTTGTCAACAAAGATCTTTTCAAAATGTATCTTGAAAATCTTGTAACCAGAATAAAATTTTGCCTTTAAATGAAAGACTTACTGCATACTATTTTATCTAAATACTAAACGCCAAGGAAAGATCACAATAATGAAGGTTCTGCTTAACTGCGCAAATATGAAGCATATGCATTTCTTGTGTTAAGTTGTGTGTCCTGCAAGACAAATTATTTATAAAATTATTTTTAAAAGCTGAGGATATTTTATTGCTGTAGGGAAAACAAAGAGGCACGTCTGTATGTTGAGGAAAGGCAGTGATAATTGCAGCAAGCAAGTGTCGTGTTGGAACTGTATGTATGGCATTAACGCAACAGAAAAGAATATTACGCTGCGTTTTGGGTTTTACTCTGATAAGAATGACATCTGTGTATTAACATGCCTATAAAAGATTATACTGATAATCAAATCAGAATTGTCCATTTTAATTGATCGGTTTTAGCCAAACTTAAGTAGAAAGACTAGATCTATAAAGAGCATTTAAGCATTACAGTGCATCTTAATTTCTGGTGTGAGGTGCAGTTGTGGGAGAATTGATGAAGGATGGTTTGGAATCCTCAGACCAAGAATGGAATAAATTTGAGCTCAAAGCTGGAGACTTAGATCAGAAGAGACCCTTTAATGAGAAATTCTTCATATATTGTTGTTAAAACACAGCATGAACTTCAAATGCCTTTCAGATATTTAAGCACCAGATCCAATTTCCAAGGGAAGGTATCATAAAAATACTTAAGTGCTGAACAAATGAAGACAAAATTTGCTCTTTGCTAATTTCATGATTTGTCAGGGTGGGAAAGCCAAAGTTCATTTGCTTTATGAACATGGAAAAACTAATCCCTGAACCTTGCAGGACTACAGTAATACAGCAAATGGAGACAGTTGGACAGAGTTCTCATGTCTCTGAGCAGCCTTTGGTGATGAGGTCGCTTTGCCGTACAGGTTAGTGTGGTCTGCTCTGGTGGGAACTTCTTGCTGCAGTCTTACAGCCTCTCCTCTCCCATCAGGAGCAGCCGGAGCAACAGCCAAAACCTGTGGTGACTGTTCAGGGATTATACTAAAAAGAAGAGGACTTGTGCTGGGGAAAAATCTGAAATTCTTTAATTTTTGATGTATTTTATACTAATTGGAGATGTTCACACATTGAAATTCAGATTATCTGTCAATTTGGTGTATCTTATTTTTGAATTATTTAGCAGTTGCTAAAGAAAGCTTGGAATTGCTTTCTTTTTTTTTTTCTGTTGGATGACATTCTGTATCAATTTTATAAGTGCATCTTGTGTGAAACTCAATAAAATTCAATTTTGTAATATTTGTTTAAAAAAGGAAAAGTAACAGCGTCAACATTTCTTTCTTAGCATTCAGAGTTGGTGACCTTGCAATGTATTTACTGTACTAAATTCCGAGTTCCATTAAGTAAGATTCTTATCAGTGTGGGACACGAATGTGCGTAAGAACTGGGTTATCAATGGCTTTACTTCTAATTTATTTCTGTAGCAGTTGGGTTTTGCCGCTTTTAGGAAGAAGGTGTTGATGCCACCCTACCATTAACTTGTAGGGCTTTGAATTGGTTAGAGAGGGCAACGCAAACCCGACGTTTCTCCTGAAGCTCTCAAAGTCTGGTGGGGGCCCAGCAGGGCGTGAAGCGTCATTGTTTTCTCTTGCTCCAAGCTCTCTAATTGTGCTCATGTTTTTGTTCTTCATTAATAGGGATTCCTTGAATACCTAGCAGTGGCTCTTTCATCAGAGGTCACAGCTTCTCCTCTGACCCTGGGTGGTTTTCTCAGAACTCTAGAGGTGGCTGAGGGGGAACAAACAACCAAAAAAGCCCCACCCAGCAACACCAGATTTCTAGTCTAGAGATACAGTTCTTTATTTCTTGAGGTTTTCTGGAAAAGCTTCTGTCTTAACCTCAGATACTCATTTATTTCCCCATTAAGTAGTGAATAAATTAAGTTCTTCAATTCATAAATCCCTCCAAACCCAAAATCTTGGCAGCTCTGATGCAAGCAGTGATATTTCAACTAAAGTCACAGTTGCCAAATTAATTCCAAAAGCACACACAGAGTATGGGGTATATTCGTAATTAGTATTATTCATTATGAAAGCATTAAGGAACAACTGTGTTTTCCATAGGATTATTTAATTAATCTTCGAAGCCTTTCAGATGTTCATCAGCCGAGCAGAATTTCCCCTCAAGCAGAGCAGTTTTACAATCACAAGTGCGCTGGTAATTCACTTGGCCTCTTAATTTAGATTGAGTTTGTTGAAACTTCAACTTTGTCTTGGTTTTCTGTGGTGCAAAATTTTCTATGTTCTAAGTATTCATTGAGAAGTCACTTCTTGTAAGTCGGCGTAGTTCCTACGGTCACTTGTTAAAGCTGGTATTTGCCCAGTAGTGGCAGCTACGGAATATATAATTGAGGATCTCTTTGGTGGTGGTAAGCAAGGATGAATGCAACGTAATCCTAGCACAAATGTAATGAAACTCTGTGAAACTCCCGAAACATTGTAAGAGAAAACATTTCAATCTGGGCTGCTCCGTTGTGGTTAAACTGGGAGTCGTGCCAACTCTCAGTCTGGGGTAATGATGGCTTCAGAAACGCTCTTCACGATGATGAAAAAAAGTTTGCCCTTGAAACTTGTAATTTTTTTTTTTTTTTTTGTAATTGATCTTTCTTAGAAATTTGTTCTGTGATACTTCTGCAGATTCCAAGGCCTACAGGAGAGATGGGGAGGGACTCTGGGTCAGGGAGTCTAGTGATAGGACAAGGGGTAATGGTTTTAAACTGAAAGAGGGGAGATTTAGATTAGACATTAGGAATAAATTCTTTCCCGTGAGGGTGGTGAGGCACTGGAACAGGTTGCCCGGGGAAGTTGTGGCTGCCCCATCCCTGGAGGTGTTCAGGGCCAGGCTGGATGGGGCTTTGAGCAACCTGGTCTGGTGGGAGGTGTCCCTGCCCATGGCAGGGGGGTTGGAACTCCATGATCTTTAAGGTCCCTTCCAACCCAAACCATTCTGTGATTCTAAGCAAAGGGGGCTGTAACAAGGACCATGAAAGTGGTGCAACGGAACTGTCTTTATGTCAAGGAATTTTTTCTGAATATAGTGGTATGAGGTGCTTAGACTGCGAAGGCCATGAGAAACACCTAACGCATCATTTCTCTCTTTCTCCAGGAGAATAGCGTCGCTCATCAGCTGTGCCAACTTAGCCTGAGCCTTCCTACCTTTTTTTTAGGACTTCAGCATCGGTTACACTCCGATTTAGAAAAAAACCCTACCAACAGAGGAGTTGTAAGATGGATCATTAACGTATAATACTAAAAAACTTTACTGAGCACGCAGCTCTAATAACAGAAAAAATCAAAAATGACAGTAGTTCATTTGAAAATATTTCTGTTTTGCCCAAAACGGTATTACCGTGTTTGCAATGAAATAGTTTCAGATTTTAAAATCTGCCCTGATCGTGCGTCTGCTTCCCACCTGTACCTCACAGCTACTCTCTGAGGCTGCGCAGGCTGTCATTTCTTCCATTCGCTTGCTGGTTTGTGCCAGGGCAATGCTGTCGAGCAGGGCTGGGGTTTCACTGTTGGCTGGAGGCAGCTCTGTCTTGCAGCCGAACTGTAGAAAGCGTTGAGTGTCCAGGAGGGAGAGGAGTCTGTTCCGTGAGCGCAAAGCTGTGGGTTGCAGCACCCGCTGCCTCGGGTTCTAATTTTTTTTTAGGTTGGCTTTGGTGCATCTCGATTTGTAAAACTTGCTAAATAAATCCTGTATTGAGCAGGCAATGTATTGTGCACTATGTTGTTTTTACTACTTTCACGTTTTCGTATCAGAAATTACTTATTAATTTAGATTGATGATGTGAGAGCGGTGTTGCGAGATAAGTATGTTTTTAATATAGCAATTTTTGGTGTTCAGGGAAGGCTCTGGTTTTATGTTCATGTTGCTTCTTCCCATCCACGCTTGGGTTGTTGGACAAAAGCAGCAGTGAGTTTCTGTGTGTGTTGACTGCTTTGAATATCAGAGTATGTTCCTGTTATGCCCAGTCCGGACAGATGCTTGTATTTGCTGTTCCTGTTGAAAATAAAGTAAATACCAAGGTAGCTCAGGAATCTCTGGCTTGATGCTGACAGTTTAAAATAGGTAATTCGGAGAAGTGGAATTGTGGAGCCTTGGGAAGGGGTGCCTCTGATTCACGGGGCAGTGTGGCAATGAGATGTAAAATCCAGCATTGGACAGCAGGCTGCTGGGCTCGGGATGCCACGGGAGAATGGGAGGGTGTTGGAGTTGGTGCTGGCAAGCTCAGTCCTGGTGACAGGACCGACTGTCAGCCCAAAGTCTTCCCGCAGATTTGATTTGAACTTGACATTCTTGTTGAAGGCAGCGATACAGCCGTCGGGCAGCTTCTTTCTGTGGCCAAGGCAGCAGGAGCGGCGCTAAACCCAGCCTATTCTGGAAAGAGTTCTTGAAATACCATGTGAAGATGTATCGAACCCCGGAGCGACGGGACCCTGTTTTCAGGTCACTTACCGCTTTGTGCCCTTCAGACTCCCGCGAGGCGTAGCTGTGATGGAAAGGAGTCTTGCGCTGAGGCTCGGCACGAGCTACTGATGTGAGGTGATGTCCTTAATACGGACACCCACCTATTGGGCTGATCTAAAGGTCTGAGTTGTCTTTAGTCACTTAAAATTATTTTGACATTGGAGGGGAGCGAATTCTGCTCCATCTGAGGTTAATGGCTTATGGTGCTTGATCTGCCCTTTAGTGACCATGTGCTATTTTGCCTCCACGTGGGCAGGAGTGAATTCTCCAGCTAGTTTTTGGGCTAGACCCTCATTTCTTAAAAGCAGGGACCAAAGCCTCAGTATATATTTAATGTGACTCTTTACAGCAGATGTTCAACAAAAGCAAGTGCAGGATTCTGCACCTGGGAAGAAACAATCCTCAGTATAAATACAGACTGGGGGATGAGGTATTAGAAAGCAGCCCTGAGGAAAGGGACTTGGGGGTGCTGATGGAGGAGAAGCTGGACATGAGCAGGCAATGTGCTCTCGCAGCCCAGAAGGCCAATCGCATCCTGGGCTGCATCAAAAGAAGTGTTGCCAGCAGATCCAGAGAGGTGATTCTGCCACTTTGCTCTGCTCTGGTGAGACCTCACCTGGAGCGCTGTGTGCAGGTCTGGAGCCCTCAATATAGAAAGGACATGGACCTGATGGAGCGGGTCCAGAGGAGGGCCACCAAAATGATCAGGGGGCTGGAGCACCTCTCCTATGAGGACAGACTGAGGGAGCTGGGGTTGTTCAGCCTGGAGAAGAGGAGGCTCCAGGGAGACCTCATAGCAGCCTTCCAGTACCTGAGGGGGGCCTACAGGAAGGCTGGGGAGAGTCTGTTTACAAAGGCCTGCAGTGACAGGACAAGGGGCAATGGTTTTAAGTTGGAGAAGGGGAGATTGAGATTGGATATTAGGAAAAAGTTCTTTACCATGAGGGTGGTGGAACACTGGAACAGGTTGCCCAGGGAGGTGGTTGAGGCCCCTTCCCTTGAGATATTCAAGGTGAAGCTCGACGAGGCCCTGGGCAACCTGGTCTAGTTGGGGGTGTCCCTGCTGACTGTGGGGAGGTCGGACTAGATGACCTTTGGAGGTCCCTTCCGGCCTGGACCAATCTATGAATCTATGAATCCATGTTCTGCTGGTGGCATCAGAGTCATTGTGTGGAATTGACTTACCTGCTTCTGTTCAAAATGGCAAATTGGGGAGGGTTCAAGGTTCAGAAGTTTCAGCTTTTGATCTGAATACACGTGTCGTTTCTTTTATTGCTATTTATTTAATCGACTTGACAAGTCTAGTTTCTAAAACATTAAAATTCTAGTAGTCCCAGTTTTCAGTAATGTGGATTTTTTTTTTTTTTGTCCAAAAGAGCCTGGGGGCAGTGAATGTGCTGAGTTTTTGATGTGCAACCAAACTGCAAACCCTAAGAAACAAAAATACAACAAAAAAGCTCCGTAGTTCCACGGGACCACTGTAAGGAGCCAGATAGTCCCTGGTTTACCTCTGGTGTGAGCAGGAGGAGCACAGTAAGAGGCCGGTGCACGGAATACTCTCTCAATCTTACAGTTTACCTGTAAATTCTCATTCTGGTTTAAGCACCAAGGGGATGAGCTAGATCTTAAATCTGTTCTCCTTGCTGTCATTTTGGATATGTCACATTGCCATTGGTTATTCTGGTGTTCATCCAGGCCATAATCTGCAGCTTTTTTTTAAGGACTAAAGACTGAATAAATCTTGTCTGTAGAGGAAAATATTCTCCCCGGAATTTAACTTGAGAAGGGAAGGGCTCTTGGACTACTAACAAATGTTAGTTGTCCTATTTTTATAGTAATTACCTTTTCTTCCTCTAAAGACAATTGCTGGCTTTGGATTTGCCATAATATTCCAAGTAGCTGTCGGCAGCCTGTGTGAATAGCGAGATGGATATCAAATTATCAGCGTTACGATTTCACCACTGGATAATTTGAGTACGAGGACACCTGGTAACCTTCAAACACAGTCCTGCAACAGCTATAAACCAGAGCTGCCTAATTAACGAGAAGCTGTGCCCTAAAAGCCACATGAAATCTGTTCATTCTGTTTAGCATATTATGGAGCATTTGAGAGTCTTTCCTTGTGTCTTGAAGAGAAATTGTTCAGGATAATGTTTTTCACAGGAAAAAAAATAATCAGGGATTTTCTCCTTCTGCCCACCATGGGCTGATGCTCAGCAGGCTGGGTGAAGCCTGTGTCACTTACGTGGTGGCTAAGGATCTAGAAAGAATGTATATATATATCTATATGATTTTATTTATTAAAAAAAAAAAAGGGGGGAGGAGGCTGATAAATAACTTCGGGGGGGGGGGGGGGGGGGGAAATAATGAAATGTTTGAAAATTGCCTCTGCAAATGTAGAATTTCATCCATGAAGGGTTGACAGTAGGAATAACCTGCATTTGGGTGCAGGTTTCCAGAGATACATTTGGGTATGTTTATGTGGTAGGGACAAAGTAGGGTAAAGTCTTTTTTTGTTGTCATTCCACGCTCCTAGGCCATGTCGCTTTGTCACGTAGCTCCTTCCAATCACCGGAATGGTCCCTGAACAAAATTGGGCTGTAACGCGAGTTACCGGGTGCTTTTGTTCCCCCGGCTGGACACCGGGTCTCCATGGCGCTGCCTCTGCGAAGGGCCTGGGGAGGGTCTGCCTTCAAGCAGTGTTTTCTCTGATACCAGACCAGAAGCTCTCATAGAGCAAGACCTGAGTCTGTCAATGGGAAGAAACCCCCCCCTTGGTCATGGACTGGTGTAATCCTTGACTCATGGGGCTCTAGGGCTTGGCGGGGGGGCTGACTTTGGGCACTTTACAAGAGCAGATATTTCCTCTCCTTTGTTACGCTGCTCAGGAATTCGGCCAGGTATGGTTTCCCTCTGCCGATGGGTGCCGAGGTGAGGCTGATGTGAACTCTGACAGGCTCTCCTGGATGTAGGTTGCACGTAGAGAACAGAGCAGAAAATGGAGACCTTCGTCAAAGCCCCCTTTGTAACTGTAAATAATGCACCTTTGTATCGAGGTACAGAAGTTTCCTACTTGTTGACCTCATGTTGTAATAAGTAAATGCTACGCTTGCATCCAGAGGGAATCATTTAGAAAGACTTCTCTTGCATCTCCAAGCTGACAGCGGAGCGCCCGGGGGAGCTGCAGTGGTGGCGATGGTGATGACGATGGTGTGATTTGACTGGCACAGGAAAGGAGGCAGACGGGCTTTGTTCCACTTGCCCCAAGCGAAATGGGGTGGGTTTGTGTGTGGGCATGTAGCAGCCTGGCATAGGCTGTGGGAGATGGCGGTGGGAACATCTGAGCTCCAGCCCATCTTCTACTAGACCTTTTTAAGGTACTTGCCTTATTAGGCCATACGTACACACGACAGTCGCAGCTTTTAAAGATCAGGGAAGAATCAGGAAGAAGAATCTTTTCAAGAATCCAGTCCAGTACACTAGGCTGGAGCAGCTACAGTACTTTGGGAGGCCAATGTCATCACAGAATCACAGAATGATATGGGGTTGGAAGGGACCTCTGGAGATCATCTAGTCCAACCCCCCTGACAAAGCAGGTCCACCTAGAGCAGGCTGCACAGGAATGTGTCCAGGCAGATTTTGAGGATCTTTCTGGTTTTATCCTGCTGTTGTGTCTTCCTTGTTCCTCTGCTCTGGCACCCATCGTGTGGTCCAGCACCTGTGGCTGGGTTCCCTGCCACAACAGCAGCCGAGAACATCTTGATGCCAGGGCTGAGGTTTGTCCTCAGAGCTGGTCAGCTGGTTTCTGCCTGTTTTGTGTCAGTACTCACCATTGTATTTGCTTGTTTTACTTGTCTACTTCTTTTTAACCTTGTTAATCAAGCCTCTTTCACAGTTATTAGAAGCTGGATAGAGCTACTTATTCTAGCTCAGGTCCTGTCCGATGCAGCATCCAATTCATTTACCTCCCCATAGATATTTGCTGAACTTCTTTCTCAGTCTTTAATGACAGAGATTCCACAACCTTCTTGAGCGGTAAATATGTACACTGCTAATGCTGCTATTGCCTGTAGAAAGCTTCCTCCTGTCTAAGTCTTCTGTACTGAAATTTCACTCCCCCCTACTTTTTGTCCATCCTGGGCATGGAGAACAAATTTCATCTCTCTCTCTGTGTTTCTCTTACATCCTAGGCAGCTGAGTCTGCTTCATGTTTCCCTTCAGGCTCCTTTGCTGAACCACCCCGATGAGTTCAGCTTCTCTTTGTGCGGACAGGCAGCTTGTCCCACGCTCGCCCTGGGCACAGAGCTCCAGCTGATGCCTCCTGTCCCAGCTGAGCGGAGCCTGAGGGTCGCATCAGCCGGCTTTCAGTCGCCACATCCTGGTATGGGATTTACCTCTTACAAACAGGATGCCACTTCTGACCCGGGAGAGTTGGAATGTACCGCGAGACCTATACACTTTCTATGGAACTGCCTAATTGTTCCCAAGCCTGCACTCGGGCTGTAGCGTAGCGCTGCCAAAATGTAAAATCCTGTATTGGAGCTGCTTCGGTTGAATTTTTTTACCATCTGTTTCTGTGCTTAGTCAAGTTTGTTTTCAACTCCTGTCGTGTAGTGTATCCACAGCCCTTCCTGTACCTTTCTCTGGCACCAGCACAATACTACTGATTAAAAACACTGAGTGGCAATGGAGCAGGAAGAGACGGATGCAGAATCTTAACTGCTGCGTGATGGAGAACTAGTGAGAAATACCCCCCGAGCAGGATTTCCCAACAAGCTTTGTCAACGGCTCCAAGCAATTTCGATCTGCACTATGTTTCCTTAGTTCGAGAATATCGTGCGAGAGAGTATCAAAAGCCTCGTGAAAATCGACATATGTGATATCTGCTGCTTCTCACCTTATGGTCCCGCTGTTGACAGGAAATGCACTGGTTTGAAATGATCTGACAAATTCATGTTGGCTTTCGTTCATCATCATGCTACTCTTCAAGCGCTAAAAAGAACAAAACCCAAATCTGATTCCTTGCCCAGAAAAATCCTGGAAGACTGCAGTTGGTTTGATCTATCGTTTCCTTTTTCCCCTGTTCTAAAGATTGCTCTTTTAAATCACAAGAAAACTGCTAACAACTCTGTTAGTCACGTTTTTGGAGTTTCTTGTTTTGGTGCCCAGGATAAAACCTAAGCTGGGTGAAAACATCTCACATACCGAAGTGCTGGTGTAGCGGGATCTCTATGAGTGTCCATGAAACTGCCGGGTGTATGTTTGGTGGGGAGAGCGGTGGGTTTGTGCTGTGTTTTGTCTTCCCACAAAGAAGGTTGGTATGAATCTGGCAAGAAGCTCTCGTAACGTGTTGTGCAAAGCTTTACTAAGGTGCCTTCAAGTATCTATGGGGATATAAGGAGGAAAGTGCTAACCTGGCACCAGAATTCATGTTTATTGAAGGACACTAAGGAGGAATAGGAAAGAAATGAGAGAAACTTCTGAAGTCTCTTGTGATATCCTAATGTCCAGTGATGAGAAATGAGAAAGCAAAGGCCGGTCAAAGTCATCTAGGCAAGGCAGTGCCCCACCATGACCCTTGAACACAGGGTGAGGACTGTAGCTCTCCTCTGTCCCTGTCCTTGGCTGGCTCGGGGAGATGGAGCAGCTCAGGCAACTAAATCATTCAGTGGAGGGTTTCCCCCATATTCATTCCTGTCCTTCCCATGCATTTACAATAAGGACCTGATTTCTTCTGGTCCTCAGACTTTAGTCCAGACTGAGCTGTTATTGCTTGCCAATGGGCTCCTGTTACTCTCTTCCTCCCAAATCTTACTTAAAGCCCCTCCACCCTGGAAAGCCTGCAGCCAAAGAGCCAAAGAATCCTCGTCAAGAGGGTTGCCACCTTCCTCAACAGCTTGTGCAACTTCATCCCGTGGCTGAGGGTGACAAAGACATCTTGGAAACACCACCTTGTCTCCAGGACACCATTTGGCTCCACTTGAGCAGAAGGATTAGGATTCACAAACCTAGAGCAACACCACCTCTACTTTCTCTCCTGTTCAAGCCTTTCTTGAAAGTAGTTCAGCAGCCACGGTCACTTGGTGAGTGACTCTTGGCTGTCTTTGTGCCTCTCTGGTGCTTTTGAGGCTTGGGTGCCGACAGAGACTCCGTTTCCTGGGCAAGAGCCCTTCTATCACATCCAGCTGAAAGTCACCAGTCTCTGCTGCTGTTTCCTTGCAGTGACCACTCTGAAACTTGGTTTTTAAGTGAGACATTTGTAATTTTCTGCCACAAAAAGCAAATCCTTACTTGTGGGCAGGATATTGGAGCAGCAATTTAAACAGTCTTTAATCTGGCGGCTACCTGTTCAGAGTAGAAGCAGAGGAAGCCCGTGATATGTTCATTTCCTTTTTCCTTACCCTAGCAATGAATCACTTTCCTCATAACAGTATTTTTAGTGGAAGACTGTTATCATGCCTCTTCTTGATTGTTCTTTTTTTCTAGCCTAAAGAAGCTTAACGTTCTCTCCTCCGGACTCTCCATAATTTGTCTACACCTTTGAAGTGTTGTCCCCAAGAGTGGAGGCTGTCCTTCTGTCGAGGCTTCACTGGGAACAAAACCAACAGAATAACGATTTCCCTTCCGTGTTATGCTCCTATCAATGAACTTCATAAAGCAAATCTTTAATTAAGTTGTCTCTGTCAGCGTAAACTTTGGACATTTCCCATGTAGCAGCATGGCCAACTGCACCAAGTCTGGGCTAGACTTTAAGAAGGATTTAGATGCTAATGAATTTTATTTAGGCACCTGAATAATTTTAGAAAACTGATCTCTTGCATATTCTGTGGAGATTTTCGCTTTCCTTTGTTAAGGTGCAATAGTCATAAATATGGCTTAATGGTTTTGCTTTGGGACCCTGATGCCTTGATTATAGGTGATAATCAAAAGCCACTTTTTTCAAGACCTGAAGCAGGCAATTAAGACGCAATATCAGCTCCACTTACAGTGTCACTGTCTTGACATGAAATCCTAAATGTAGCGCTGTGAGGGAGAGATGAAAGGTGCAAGCTTTGCCTGATTTCCTTTGCACTTCAATAATCTTTACATTTACACTTCCAGTGAGGTGTCAAAGATTTGGATGTTATATTTTTGGACGAGAATTGAAAGAAATTACTTCAGGCAAGAAGTTAAGTCTCCGGGCCTGTACTCTTAGTGGAATACCAGCAGACCGCAAAGAATCAGAGAGACACGCTTCCCCCTGACAGGTTTCCTGAGCGATGAATGTATTTTATACAGTGCTCATTTTGTGTAAAGACCCCACTCTCGTCTACAACATCTAATGTAAAAACCAAAAGTCAAATACTTGTTTAAGAAACAAAACAACTCACAAAACCCCACAAAACTCACCCCACGCTGTCTTTTTAAGGCAAATGATAGCAATTTCCAGGGCACTGCAATTTATGAAAACCTTAAAAATTATGTGGGGCGGCTCCTCAGTTCTAGATGACTTTTCCTAATTAAAACAAATTTGATCAGTAATTCCTAGGTTGTAAGCTGGAAGCATCAATATAGCTTGCCCTTCAATGCTGTAACATTTAAAGATACCTTTAATCTGAAGTAATTAATTAGGAAATATACTATAGTTCCCTCTAGGCAACTCCCCTAGCAAACAACTGGCACTACTTAAAAGCTTATGTCTGCTTGAAAGCGAGATGCATATTAAAACGTATACCCCAAATTCTATAATAGCTTTCACTTAAGCCACAATCCTTTCTGCTTTTTGAAATGTGCAATAAATCCCTGTGCAAATATAATACCATGCTTTCACATTTCAGCCAATAATCTCAAAAACAATAAATCTCAATTAAGCTTCACAGCAGCAGAGTCTCCCGCAGTGGGACATAAAAGACTATTTCCGCTTAAGAAATTCATGGAACGAAGTACAGGGAATCCAGCTCGCTGACCCAAAACCTGTCTCGTAGTAAGGAACAAGGCCAGAAGGACCTTTGTCACTGGTCCGTCCCAAAGAACAGCACTTCCCTGAAGCAAAAGAAACTATTTGTTTTACTGTCATTGTGCTGGGCTTCATCGAGGGAGTGTGCAAAGGTATTTCAAGCTTGCGTTTCAGGATTATCCATTCTCCATGGATAAAACTCTGAGCAGGTTTACCCCTCTCTGAAGCACAGTGATTGACACACATCATGAGATTTAAAAACCAAAAAGGTTTGCATTCTACTTTCTTTTCTTGGACCTCCAGGACATCTTTTTTTTTGTTTTTGTTTTTAGTTTTTATTATTATTTGGAAACTTTTGTCTGTAAACCCTAAGAGCTTGAGGCTTTTTATCTATAAGTAAACACATAAATTGCAGATTGCCATACAACCAGCGGACCTCAGGAGTTCCAGCCTTAGGAAACAGAGCAAGCGTGGGTATTGTGAGGCTGGCAGGACTGCAGCGTGAAAATCAGGCTTGCTACCTTGGTGGGATGTTTTCTCCCAGGGTGAAATGCTCCTCTACTGCAGAGAACCTGCAGAAGAAGTTTTGCATTGTATTACCATATAATTATACAGACTTATTAAGAGCAATCATAGTAAGAGCTGAACAACTCCTAATTCTCCTCTCTGTCATGAGCACACTACTGAGTGTTGCCTCGGCTGCGCAAGAAGCTTCATTTCAAGGCAGCAATTAGAGCAGACCTTTTTATGAACTGGGTTAGCTGATATTTGGCTTGTGGAACAATTTACTTTGACTGAAAGGTTGTCACAAGTTGTTGGGTTTACACTCACACACAGCTCTCTAGAGCTAATAATAATCTGATAATGCAGTGAACACTTTTTCCTCTTTCCTTCTTTGATGTGTATCTGAGAATTCTTAAATCTAAGTCTTTTTCATTAAAGAATGTGTCTTCCTCTTTCCTGACCTCATGATTTCTCAGCATTCTTGAATGGTACAATCAGAGGTGAGAAGGCAGGTCTGCTCCAGATCTGATGTACCATTAGACCAAACTTACTATGGCAGTCTAAAAAAGATTGTACCGCTCTGGTGAGGCAAAATATACATTAATCAGTTAAGTATACATTAATACCAGTTTAGTTCTGACCATGGCAGCAGTACTCTACTGGAGCTCCTTGGTTCATCTGGCAGAACTGTCATTGGCTGTAGCAGAAAGCTAACAGTACAATTCAGATTGGGTAAGTACTGAGAAAAAGCATCTTTTCTCTATTTACGCTCCATTTGAGCAACATCCTCCAAAACACCTCAATCTGTATGACTGTTGCCCAGTCCTGGCCTAGAAAGTGTTCTTTAAAATGTAACGGAATCGAGCGCTGGTCACACGCGTGGAGGATGTGCTCTGAACATTTGTTGCCTCTGTACTCGGCGCTGGTGAGGCCTCACCTCGAGTGCTGTGTTCAGTTCTGGGCCCCTCACTACAGGAAGGACACTGAAGTGCTGGAGCGTGTCCAGAGGAGAGCCACCAAGCTGGTGAGGGGTCTGGAGACCAAGTCATATGAGGAGAGGCTGAGGGAACTGGGCATGTTTAGTTTGGAGAAGAGGAGGCTGAGGGGCGACCTCATTGCCCTCTACAACTACCTGAAAGGAGGGTGTAGAGAGGTGGGTGTTGGCCTCTTCTCCCAAGGGAATAATGGCAGGACCAGAGGAAATGGTCTGAAGTTGTGGCAGGGGAGGTTTAGATTAGGTATTAGGAAGAATTCCTTTACTGAGAGGGTGGTCAGGCACTGGAACAGCCTGCCCAGGGAGGTGGTGGAGTCGCCATCCCTGGAGGTATTTAAGAAACGTGTAGACGTGGCACTTCAGGGCATGCTCTAGTGCCCGAGATTGTTGGTTTGTGTCTTTTTGTGGGTGGGGTGGGGTGTGGGTGTTTGTTTTGGTTTGGTTTTGGTGTTGGTGTTCTGGGATTTTTTGGGTGTGGTGTGGGTTGGGGTTTTTTTTTGGTTTTTTTTTTTTTTTGTTGGTTGGACTCGGTGATCTCAAAGGTCCCATCCAACCAAAATATTCTGTGATTCTGTGAATGCATTCCTCTCGCTAGCAGGAGATATAGTTATTATATAACTATAGTTAATTTGATTATAATTAATTATAATTACAGTTATTTGATAACTATGACCATACTGAGTCCAGGCCAGCCACTGCGCTACAGCTCCGGTCACATTGTGCCAGGGGAGCTAAAAACATGTGTTGGCAACAGCCATCACCGTGTAGATGGTTAAGGACAGTACCTGATGATCTGGAAACTTGAATTGAGTGAGTACCATTTGCTTCCAGCAGCATGCACCTGGGAAACTCACTGGGTGCATGAAAACAACACAGAAATGTCTCTTGTGCTAAACTAGGCAGTATTTATTCATTCATCTGTTCATTACTCCTTTGAAAAATAAGTCAAAACTATCTAACTCAGCTTTAGGTTAGAGTTTTGATAGTTCATTTCTCTTCAACAAACTCTTTGAGTAAGTTGTAGTTCAAATTTATTCGTTTTCAAGAAAAATCACAAAATATAAATCTGTTTGATTTATATTCTGTTTATATTCTCATATGCTTATTCTGATTTATTCTTCTGTTTCAAAATCCAAAAGTACTACAGGTTTATACGCCTATACAGTAACACAGTTCTAGCGTACGGCACTGATCAAAGGTTTAGTAACAGTGCTTGAAACAAATGCTGCTTCTCAAACATTCCTCAAGGCAAACACGGTAAATGTTCCATCAGTTTCAGAGGGCTTTATTAGGAGACTTTCTTAAGGGAGTCTGAAAGCGGAGTGATGGTCATCTTCGTCGTCTTGTTCACGATAACGCAATGACAAGCCCTGGAGCAGCAAAGATCATTGTGCCCAGTTCCTATGGGAATTACTTAACATCTGCACAGGTTTCCCTCTGGATTGCTGCCCAGCTGAACCAAAGCAGTGCAAGATCTGAAAGGTCTTTCAAACTGTCTCACCGGCAGGAGAAAACTGAGCGTGGACGCATCTTTGATGCGATCCTGTTGACAAAGACCCTGGCATAGTTTAGCCAAGCCTGAGAAAGATCAAACAGGATGGCGTTTCCTTTCTAACACCTCATCAGCCTTACAGCCAGCTCCCTGGCCCAGAGCCTTGTCTTCACAGACTTTCCTTTAGGGTTCTCCCGCACGTGCTTTTGTAGCTGTACCCAGGGCAGTCCCCTCTTCCTTCCTCTGAGTTGCTGTTCTTCTCTTGTGCTTGTACTTAACGCCCACTTAAGCAATACCCCCGTGAGCTTTCTGGCTTAACCTTGCCCTTAATAAGATTCGTAGAGGGTTTCCCCTTTAAACAGATACCGCTTCTCAAAAGACATCAACTTTACTATAGCAGTACGCTTCCCTTGTTGGATATGGTTTAAATGGGGTAAATCCTGGTAACTGATAGAAAGAAATGAGTTTAAATTAGACGGCCAAGGCTCGCTGTGGGGCTTCACACCCACTTTCCTTCCTAAACTGTGACCCTTCCGTTAACATCCAGCCTCTTATCTCAGTGTGTTTGCTTCCTGTTGCAAGGCCCTTCTGACACCTGAATAATCTAATTTAATCTAATGGTGTTTTATTTAATCTAGTGGTTCCCACTGTGGGTTTACATGAGAACCGACCATGGCAGAAAGCAGCGAACATCAGAGAAAAGGGCAGTGCCCAAGCATTCCAAACAGCGGCTGCATCTCTAAAGAAGACCCTGTTTCATTGGCAGGAGTGAAGAGATGGAGATAAATGCAGCTGTGAATTAGTGCACAAACAGGGTCATCCAGAATTTCTTATTTCCAGTCGCTTAGGACCGCTTTTTCCAGAACATCTGCTGTTGATACTAATAATCTCTCCCTCTTTGATCTTCCCAATTTTTTACTGCGTATTTCTCTCGCGCATAATTAGTACAAGTTGTTTGTGCCCTTTTATGGCCACCATATGTTGGAAACCTGAACTCTGCGGGAAGAGCCAGTGAGCGCAGCACAAGCTGTTGCAGTGTCCTGATGGAGCTGCTGGAGTTCTGCCAGGGGAGGTTGCTTCGGACCCATCCTGCTGGATTTGCCTCTCTGCTTCCCAGATCCTGTAATATTCCCAATAGCTCTAATGATCAGGGAAGACACTTGCACACACACACGAGTGAGAGGCAGTTCATATGATCCCCACAGATTTTCAGCAGCTGAGACACTGAGCTGGAAGCTGGTATCTGTGAAGGACTCCAGGGAGAAATTTTCCAGGTTTATGTGCTGCTCTGTCCAGTTGTTGTTTGATGTCCAACTCAGAAATATAAAACACTGTTGTCACCAGAAATTCTTTTGATAAATATCTGAGAGTTATTTCCAGCAGGATCACTATTTCCTCTGAGGTTTCTATTAAAAAAAAAAAAGAAAAAAAAGGAAAAACAAAAGTTATTCAGAAAACAAAGCAAACCTCTCGCTTGTTATTTTGACAAGAAGCCCAGTCAATTCCCAATGCTTTTGTACGTATTCTGACCTGAAATACTCACATCCTTTTCATCTGGAATGTATTATTTTCTGCCAGGCAACTTGTCTGTTTTCAAGCCACAGTTGCCCTGCAGGTGATTTCAGTGCAGTTCTGCACAGTCACAACTGTCTGAATGAGAATCTTGGACTCCTTCAAGCCCAAGGCTGCACCTCTAAGGCTTCAAGTCCGAGGTTGCATGAGCTCTAGCTGTATCTTAGATGCGATGCTTGACAAAGGTGCAAACAGAGCACTAGGTTGATGATTTTTGGGTGTCCAGACATCCCTTCACATGGATCTTCTTTATGGCGAGTGCTGGTGATAAAGGGTAGCCCAGTGTGGCAGCCTAATGGTGGTGTTGGCACTGCTTCGTTCAACGATCTCACTTAAAGCTGTCCTAACTTTTGCTTTGGCTATTAGCATCGCTAGGCTTGGAGGGTCTGCTCCCATCGCATGAAAAAAAATGTGCCGAACACAATTGTATAAAAAGAAAGGGTTCCTTTGATTTTTGAGAGCATGAAGGAGCTCTCCCTGACCAATGAATGCTGTAAGGAAGGCAATATTCACCCTCTATGGGTAACAGAGAGATGTTGAGTGATGAGGGCATGGTATGATACGGACTATCACATTGAGTGGAAGCATCACCTGAGTGCAAATAAAAATCCAGTATCTCCAGTCAACCAAATTGCAGGTAGAGAGGAAGAAATGGCCATAGAGGATGAGATGCCAATTAGTTCAAATCTTTTTTTTTTTTTAATCTCATGGCGTAAGTATGACTGGATGCACCCAGAAAATACTGGGAGAATGCTCCAGGTTGAACATAAATATCTCTATTTCTCTGCAAATCGAAATCAGAAGAACTGATTTTTTTTGGTATGCCTTCAGGGTGCATGTCGCTTCAAACCACAGGAGGGAGGATGTCTTCTTCCTCCTTTAACCTGGCTACACGCTGGACTGTCAACACCATGAGCACTGAAAACAAGACTCTATTGCAGCATGATCCAGCTGCCAGCTTGAGGAGGGACATTTTCATTTTTCATGTTCTTCCAAGCAGGTAATGGGAGAGGTTTCAGCATTGTCACTGGGGGGTTGGACTAGATGACCTTCAAGGTCCCTTCCAACTCTAACCATTCTATGACTCTATGATAAGAAGTTCTTCCTGCTCAGGAAGAATTCTTGGGGAATTGCACGAGTGACGCTTACTCATTTTTTCTGTTTTTCCTTTTAAACATTGTTATTTCTGTGCCTTTAAGCAGCTTTGCACTGTGAATTGCATCTCTTTTGAAACCTAGAGACTAAGTTTTACGTGAATACCAGTTCCAGAACCTGAATCCTTATCAGCAAGACTCAAATCCCATTAGTATTGCCTTATGCATAAAATATTCAAAATGAATTACATATATTTGTAGGGCAAAGCAGGAGTAAATTAGTAAATAGGGGAAAAAAAAAAAAAAAAGAGGGAGGAAAGCATGGCCTGAAGTGTGTATCTGAGATTTGGGAAGTTATGCATAGTGAATAGGTAAGTGTGCTGTTGAATTTGGATATTTTCTGTAGGTGGATGATGGAAATTGCGCAGCACTGATGTGTAAATAGCACACATACACTTAGTAAGTCTGACCCGTTGCTTCTGAAACAGAGGCGAATGTACCAGGAAGAGCCTGACAATAATGCTCAAAATAAGTCTCTAAGCCACATGAACACACACAGCTTCCAGCAGCCATTACTAAGGCAGACTGACAATTTGGGAATTGGATTTTGATGGTTCCTTCTCCCCTCCTGCCCTCACTCGTCACAGGAGGATTTTGGTGACTATATGGATGGGGGCTTCCAATGCATGACTTGTTCAAATACTGAACTTTTCAGTTGCTAGAGGGTAAATTCACATAAAATGTGTGTCCTCTTTGTGTGCTACTGAAAACAAGTACATACACGGTCTAATTTGTTTATAAAATCTCAGAGACGGACATGTGCTGTAGATGAATCTAAAAGAACAGCTGGCTCAAGCTAGATGCTGTGGATTGGAAATACTAATTAATGTTTTTCTAAAGGCTGTATCTCATACCACAATTCACCCCAGGACTAGGGAACAAAAAATATTCACAGCAAGAGACCAAGCATTGCAAGCATTTGCACGCTACGGAAACCTTCTCTCAAAAGCATCACAACCCTACCCTGAGCTCTTCCTCTGCTTCTGCACCCCTAAATGGCTCTCTGCAATAGATCACAGTGTTTGTATTTGGTTCAAAACAGTTGTAAATGCATAAGGCAATAGGAACTCGTTTTTCTATATCCCAATATCTTATCTACTGTCTTTCTGCTCCGGTAATTGCAGTGGTCTTGGCAGTGAGGAAGCCCCAGGTAACCGTGAGGAACCCTACCTGCTCAAAGTAGGGCCACACGCTGGGGAGTCTTTCTTCAGAACACCCCTCTTTCTTCAATGTTTTGGTAAGTAAAAGTAACGAAGTCTTGTGAAATCTAGAGAAAATAACTCCCCTGCATATTTTTCCAATTATAGAGGACAAAACCCTCCATTTGCCTTGTCTTTGATCTCCACAGATTAACTGGGGGGACTCAGTTGAAGGCCTGGGTCTTCCTCTAGTTGACAGCAGTGTTCTGGTCTTCATTTCAGCCTCCAGCCTCCGAGGCACCAGGACTCCTGCCGTCCTGGCAAACCTCTCCCAAATAAAATAATGCTGTGGCTTTTGTAGCCTCCCATTAGGCTTTTTATTGTCTCACTGGCAGAGTGTCCCTTCCTTGCAGTTTGTTGAGAAACCTTCAACAGCCTGTTTCTTCCTGTGTCTTAGTAAGACCGATGGAAGATCTTTCCACAGTACAGAACCCAGAGCTCTGTCCCTATCTGAAATGCCATCTAACAAAATTGATAAAGGAATTAAATCTTCCTGCAAGCATCTCAAATAGATGTGATATTCGTGTTTGGAGGTGATATATGTTCTGCTCCTGTCCAGTGCATTCAGAATGGATAAGCAAGTTGTCACGCATAACTTTAATGGTGAAAATAACTTTGTGTGGGTGACAGAAAGAGGATAAATGCATTTAATATGAAATCTTGTTTTATATATGGATGCAGAGGTTGTATTTCTCATACACGATCGCGTAATTTCTAAAGCAATTTCGAGGTTTTTATAGCTCCAGTTCTGCTCAAAAGAGAATTCACCAGACGGTGTGTAAACTCTCCCCTTCCTGTAGTGGCTTAATATGTGGGCAAAACAGGCAGTTGCTGAAGACCGAAGCCCGACAGGGACAGCAAAAACCCTACAGGAGGCAGCCACGGCGTCCTTTGCCTACAAAAAGGGGAATTGGTGCTGTTGGTGAGGGTTTTGGCTGCAGGAGCTGCTCCGGTGGCTCTTCAGTGGGAGCTGTATCAGCTAAGGTATATAAGCATAATATAGCATAAGATATATAAGCATATACGGCATAAGGTATATAGCTCACAGCTAAGGAACAGAAGTTCAGCCTCGTCTTCTCCGTTAAGAAGACTTGGATTGGCCTTGCCCCATCCTGACCCATGTGAAGTTGAACCTCTCTGCAGGATGGGAGCCTGTTTTTTTAACCTCAACACTCTGATCCTGGCCGAGCTTCCCCAGTGCTGCAGGGGAGCAAATAAAAGCATGAAATGGTGGCATATATGTATTTGGAGTCTTCTGCCCTGCTATCAACGGCCATGATAGCTGCGTGGGGTCACACTGAAGGCAAGCTTTCTCTCAATCAAAATACCACAAAAAGAAAAAGCTCTCAATGATGCCCATGCTGTAATTTCATTTCTAATGGGTATTCTACTATCTGACACAAAAGCTCAGCGCTGCCAGAGGGCTCTTGCATGGTTATGAGTAACATAAACGAGTATTCAAAAATGATTCTTCCTTCGCAAGCAGATCCCATGGTGTGTTTACCTAAGCCATTCTCTTCTGGGGGTAGCTTGGTGACACGCTTCAAGCATAAGAATCACTAAACTAGATTTAGTCATGCATACTTGAGTCACAGCCTGGTGTTACTTAATTTAGTACAGGCCATTAAATATTTTTACCTCCGTATTAGGGTCAGGACAGGAGAACTAATCAAGTGAGATTCAGTGAGGCTTTATATGTCATTCAAAGTACTCAAGCTAATCTTCCACGCTTCCCACCACATGTGACTGACACAGTAATACACGGGGAGGGGGGCGCATTCTCCACACACGTACACATATATTTCCTTGTGAATTTGGTGATGCTAGCGTGTGTCTGTGCAAGGGCGATACTAAACATTAGAACCACCTTCATGCAAAAGCAAAGCCTTTCAAGTTGAGGCTAAAGTTGTTCAAGGTGACAGCCAGAGCAGAGGCACGAAATCCCCAGCCCGGCCTGACCTGGAGATGTTTTGCTGGTACAGATACACCATGGCTGCATTGCAGTGGCATAAAATACTGCTTACTTCAGCGTGGCTACCTTGGCACAGGATACGTTCGCTGGGGTTTCAAAGCACAAGATTTATTAATATATTAAGAGATAGTTACACTGGTGGAAACATCCTTGCTACGCAGAGGCCTGAAGTAAAAAGACACATGCGGCACAATCATTTTAGAAATCTTAATCTATTTAGCCTCTTTAGTATTCATCTTGTTAAACATGTGCAGCACTAAATAAATTGGTGCTACTTAAATATTTATCAGCTGTCTCCCTGCATGTTTAAATAGCAAGCAGGCAGCCAGTCATAAGCATCAGCTTTTTTTATTTTTTTTAAAAACCATCCCTCCAGGATCACCTACATTTCTTCTTTTCTCCTCAAAGGCTCAGCATCACGGTCACCCCGGTGCCACCAAGCGGGGAGAAGCTGGGGAGGGTCCGGCAGGCTGCGTGGCAGCAGTCCAGGAGGCAGGCACGGAGCCCGGGACAGCTTTTGGGGACAAAACCCAAGTCCCTGGCACAGCAGCGGGTCCCCTTCCCCCCAGGCTGCGGGGCTGGCCCTGGGTTCGGTCACCTCAGTTGTCACCCGATGCTGTTCATGGCACCGAGCAGGCATTTCGGCACATTTTTATTTGGAACAAGTTTTGTTTACCCCCCCAATTCCAAATCTTGCTATGGCTTCAAGCTGTTGTATTATTATAACCTTTTGCTGCAAATAAGCTTTAAAAAAACTGGTCTGCACCATCGCCAGGAAGCTAAAAAAGCAGAAAGGAAAGAAGTCAACTATTTTAATATGAATTACAAAATCATAGCAACCACCATTAACACCGATTCGTCCCGCACCCCATTTCCACTGGTGACTTCGGTACGTTCCAGCGATGCGGGGCGTTTGTGCCAGGTGCACACAGAGAATTATAATGAGAATTTGCTTCCAGCCGCGTTTCACACCGCGCTGTCGCCAGCCAAGCAACAAACACGTGTCCTGCTGCTGAAGGCAGGAAGAGGAAATCAAAGCAAAGGGTCTCGACAAGAGGACAATGCGCTACAGATCTGGGTTCTGGGTCCTAGAGATTCTCTGGGTCCAGCAACGTTATTTTCAGCCAACACGAGTGAGGGCAGGGCCAGATACACAACCTTTCCTATTCTATTTCATCTTCCCCCCGAGGAGCCATGCACTCCACAAGCATCTTTGTTTCCCTTTTGCAGAGAAGAAAATCAATGAAAAGGGAGGTTATAATAACTTTGTACCATAATTGGTGAAAGTTGTGGGCAAACTGTGGTATTACCGTCAAACCATTCTTAATCCTGCTTCGTATGCAACCGAGAAAACGGATGGCATGTCAGTCTTTTCACTGTGTGCAACAGGATGGTTTGATATCAATGGCTCGGTGACAACCTCTGAAGGCATTTAAAGTGGGGTCCTTTGGGACCCAGCTCTGCCTCCCAATACTTTCCTCAATGAAGCAGACAAGGGAGTGGAGGGTGTGTTTATAAAATATGCAACCGGTGCTAGTTTGAGAGACGCAGCAAACGTTCTGGAGACAGGGTTATTCAAAATAATCTTTACAAACTGATAAAGTCCTAAATCAGATATATGAAATTAAAGAAAGCAAAGTGAAAAAAGGAAGGAAAATATCAAGGTTGGGCAAGTGTCTTGGGGTGCTCTGGGCAGACTTTGCAGCTGGGCGAGGGAACCGGAGACCCTTCCCACTCTGTTTCTATGCCTGCATGGTATTCCTGAAGTTCTGAGATGCAGTGTCCAAATGAATTGTGATGTTCCTGACGCTACTATCTGTCTTAACATCCATCTGATCTTCGTAGCAGCTTCTAGAGCAAAAGAGGAAGTTAAAAATTTGCTCCAACTGGTTGAGTAACTCAGTTGATAAGACTGAATAAAAGTGCTCTAGAGAAATTTTTTTGGTCACAAGAAACTTTGAAATGACTTCATACTACGATCAAAGCACTGCTAAATCTGTGCTAAACCTCTTCCTGCCCACTGAGAAGAACTGACATTCTACAGATTTGAAATACAGCAACTGAGGCAGCCTGGATGCAAAGGTTAACCTAGACAGATTAATATGAGCTCGTATAAAGCTCTTAATGCTATTCCAAATGCTAATAGTGACTGACATTATAGGGTTTCCTGGAACCGATTTAGAAAGACGAGAACTGTTTGCAATAAAAAGCCTGTTTATCTAATAAGAAGAGCAAAAATTCCTTAATTACCCAGCAATTTAACCAGTTATGATCTCATTTAACAGACAAATCATTTCTAAACATGGCATACATCTGTCTGATTTCCCAAGACACCGTACCGTTCCATACAGTACTCTTCAAACAGGGCTCCAGAGGCACTGCCGAAGTATATGCTGACAGAAACCTGTGAAAAAGGCAAGTTTTATTATAACCATATTGCCAGCCAGCGAAGTGGACTGCAGGAAGCACAGCGCTTTCTCAAGGTGAGAGAGAGGGGGACAGACAACTTGGCAGGAAGAGGTTTTAGCTTCATGACATCCACCTTTTGTTCCCAGCCTTGGGATACACAGCTCCTGGTTAAGCAGTTAATGATTCTCTACCCTCTTCAGCACACAGGTGCTCTGTGGAGATGCTTTTGAAGCTTTTCAGCCATGCACACGTTTTTCCTTTTTATTTCAGCCCTGCACGTGCTTTCCCTTTGTTTTTCCTTTTTATTTCAGCCCGGCACGTGCTTTCCCTTTTTTTCTTTCTTCATTTTGGTGAAATAACAAATGTGGAGACACTTGTCAATCTGGCAAAGGCATAACGGGAATTTTGAGAACCTCGGGGAGCTAAGCCATTTCACTGAGAGTAATCTTAGCTCACAAATAGAACAGCAGTCCCTGGTAGTATTGCAAATCCTGCTTCAGCAGCAAAAATGTCAGGAGATTTCCTCCCCCCTCTCTATAATAATGGTGAGAAAATGTATACTTAAAATCTTTAAGCATGCAATTATAAAAATACTATTCCCCCCTCCTTCATCGCAGAAGAACTTCAATATTAAAAAAACAAATTGGGCTTCTGAGTAAAAATCAAAAGACAAGATATTTAATTTACTGTCCTTCAGATGTTGCGAAGTGACTGCAGAAAATAAATATTGAAATGTTTATAATATACACAAACAGGCTGGAAATTCAACTGGAAGGATTTTTCAAGTGTACGTGGTATGCTGTGTCACTGAGTACAAACTAATAACATTTGATGTACACCAGAATTCAGATTTGGCTGACAGCGACACACATATATCTTCTCTTGTTGGGTTCAATGTAAACTGTATTCCCATCCCAGGGCAGACCCTGTTTCCTAGTCTTTCTGGGAATTTTCACAGATTTCACACGGGCGGGAGATATTTTTCATGTGATCTCTCTGCTCGTGCTTTGGCAACTCTGGGACGGAATTACTACACTTTTTATAATGTTTTGCTGGGTTTCGCTCTGTGCATTGAGATATTCTGCAAGCTACTTAAATCCAATTACAAAACCACTGCGATGTGCATGTTTGGTAATACGAAACAGCTGCTAAAGAAAGCTTAAAATACATCTAATGTGCGATTTTTAATTGCATGCCTGTACTGTATCAGCTCTCAGATAGCTCATATAGAATATATAAACTAATATGCTTTACTGCAGTGTATTGAGGATTACTTTTTATACGATGATTGCTTCTACAACTGAAGCATGATTTGGGAATTTGTTTCTTTGCCTTACTACAAATAGCAGAGGGCAAATACTACAAATCTGCAAAAGCAAATGTTTAAGCCTGTACAGGGGCAAACATCCCCCTGTACTGGGCACTGGTGAGGTCCCACCTCGAGTTCTGTGTCCATTTTTGGGCCCCTCACCACAAAAAAGACATCGAGGTGCTGGAGCGGGTCCAGAGAAGAGCAACAAGGCTGGTGAGGGGTCTGGAGAACAAGTCTTATGAGGAGAGGCTGAGGGAGCTGGGGTTGTTCAGCCTGGAGAAAAGGAGGCTGAGGGGAGACCTTCTCGCTCTCTACAACTCCCTGAAAGGAGGGTGTAGAGAGGTGGGGGTCGGTCTCTTCTCCCAAGTCATGGGCGACAGGACTAGAGGAAATGGCCTGAAGTTGCGCCAGGGGAGGTTCAGGCTGGTATTAGGAAAAATTTTTTCGCTGAAAGGGTTATCAGACATTGGAATGGGCTGCCCAGGGAGGTGGTTGAGGCACCATCCCTGGAAGTGTTCAAAAGACAGGTTGACGTGGTGCTGGGAGACATGGTTTAGTGATGGTGTTGCATTTTGTTGTTTTGTGGGTGTTTATTTTTGTCAGTTAGGTGGATGGTTGGACAAGATGATCTTGAAGGTCCCTTCCAACCTAGAAGATTCTGTGATTCTGTGAAATGCTCAGATGAGGAAGGTGCAACAGAAACTGCGATCTGGTACCTTGGGAAAGCTTTACCAAAATATGGTGAAAATGACTATCATTTGGACTTGTAAAGTTAAATGCAACAAATAAACACAAAGTCCCTGAGTTTGTGAGAATAACCTGTCTGGCAGGTAACTGCCCTTGACTGTACTGTAAGTCCTTTCTCTGGCAGGATGAAACGCAGAGGAGTTAAATGAAGTGTCCGTTTAGCGAGAGGAGTGGGAACGGGAGTTTGCAATCTGAGCTCAGCCTATTGGACCTCCAGCTCTTCAAATGTCCGTGATTCAATGTTCAGGGAACTAAAGAGGAGAAAGATCGCCGCAATATGAGTCGGGTTCAGATTTATAGATAAAGCATTAGACTAAAAAGCAATGGCTTCCAGATTTGTCGAAAGACCTTTTCTACCTTAGCAGCTGTGGAGGATTTGCAGGCTCTCTACGCTGAACAGAATACTGGTGCCTCCTAGTTGGAATTGGCACCAGATTCCCAATCTTCTATGTGTCATCTCCACTTTGGACCACTGCCTTTTCCAAGCACAAACCCTCTTTTCCTACACTGTATAGCTTGTACCATACTTGATGGCAGGGAAAAACAACAATATTTGATCACAGGCACTATTTCAATCAAGTGACCAGGCAATACTAGTGCTGGGAGTGTTGAAACTTACTATTAAACATGGTTCTTTCTAATATTTATTTCACAGAAGGAGACAGAAGCATCAAAGTTCTACTTAGCAAGATTCTCTTCAAGAATGGCACTACACCATCTTAACAGCTTTAGTTTGTCAAAGGAAAAGACTAAAAGACTCTCATAAAGGTCAAATGTCTGACCAGACCTGTCTGGTCTGTGTCCAGCTTTGGAGTCCTCAACACAGGAAGGACATGGACCTGTTGGAACGGGTCCAGCAGAGGGCCACGAAGATGATCAGAGGGATGGAGCACCTCCCCTATGAAGACAGGCTGAGAGAGCTGGGGTTGTTCAGCCTGGAGAAAAGAAGGCTCCGGGGAGACCTCATAGCAGCCTTCCAATATCTGAAGGGAGCCTACAGGAGAGCCGGAGACGGACTCTTTGTCAGGAGATGTAGTGACAGGACAAGGGGTAGTGGTTTTAAATTGGAAGAGGGGAGATTTAGATTAGATATTAGGAGGAAATTCTTTACTGTAAGGGTAGTGAAGTACTGGAACAGGTTGCCCAGGGAAGTTGTGGATGCCCCATCCGTGGAAGTGTTTAAGGCCAGGCTGGATGGGGCTTTGAGCAACCTGGTCTGGTGGGAGGTGTCCCTGCCCATGGCAGGGGGGTTGGAACTCGATGATCTTTAAGGTCCCTTCCAACTCTAACCATTCTGTGATTCTATGAAATGGCACCAAACAGCGTTGGGCCATGATGTAGGGGTTAGACTTGAAGACTAGTATCACCACTGAGTGCTACCACACCTAATCCTTTGGTGTTGCTTGGTACTGTGGAGACACTACATTGTTCATCACTATTACGAGGCTGTTCAAAAGAGTAGAAAAGAAATTAGAAGCTGAAACAAGGCAACTCAGGGGAAGGTTAAAATTTTAATCTTTAATAATGAGAGAAGATGGTCATTCAGACAGTTCACAATCCAACCAAGATCTACTGCCATCTCAGGCCTAGGGACCCCTCTCCAGAAGTCTGCCACACGTGATGAACTTGATGTTAAAACTCCTATGTGAGTCTCCATGGCTTCGTGCACATTGTGCATACGAATCACAAGCAAAGTGATCAGAACAGTCTCTGACTGAAAAGAAAACCCTTGTGAATCAAGGAGCTTAGGAAATAACACTTGATCATTCTGTTCTTCACCAGACACAGTACAGACCAAAGAGTGCATGACTTGCTGCTGCTGCAGTCCCTTTTATGAAAGCAGGCGACGAGTAAGTACCATGATGAAAGTCGGCCTTTCTTTTGCCCAGATTATGTGTGCGATGTCTCTTTTTCTCTGTGCCTGCAGTATAAACGTTTCCTTGTTCTCAAATGCTTAGTGATGCCACAAAATACTTAGAATATGGAAAATTATTTGGCATTCTGATGTGCAAAAAAAAAGGCAAAGGATCAGAGTTAAAGGTCAGCTTCTCTTTTTTATGTCTTGCATGCTTTCACAGCACAAATACCTTTCCTTTTCTTTGTATCTCATATTTTAATCAGCAGGGAGGTAGAATACATTAGTGAGAACAGTAGGGGGAAAAAAGCCAATGCCCTCCATAAAATTCTGAAAAAATTTTCCTTGACAAAAAAAAAAAACGACAAAAAAACCCACCAAAAAAACCCCAAACAAACAGGTTATTTTACAAAGGTAAAAACGGCATTTTGCTTGGGCGTGTTATCATCAGGGCTGCAGTCAGCCTCAGCTGTAATGAACATTTTTTTTGTGCCAGACCTGAGCAGACCAAGGAGGGAGCTGGAGCTGCGAGGTGGCAAAGGGGAGAAGCTGCACTTCTGTTGTGTGTGATAACAGCGTGTGGATAGTAGGCTGCCATCCCAACCATTCCGTGGGAGGTGGAGGCTTGGGATGGGGAGGGACAGAAATGTTTGTTGGTTTTTTTTAAGTGTTCAGTTTAACATGAGGAGAGGGAGGGAAAAGTTCACCACCCAGACCAGAAACATGGACAAGGTAACAATAAAAATTGTTCTCTACCCACTCTATGGGAAACTTAGGCATCGGATACTCAGCACATCTCTGTGAAGAGCGTATAGAACCCAGGCCTCTTACTATCCTGGTAATAAATTTTCAGCAGAGGTACAGTCTGTGATAGAGAAATTGTTATACCTCATGTGGTTCATTTGAGGAGACTTGCACTAGGTGTAAAGTTAATAATAGAAACTAGAGCGAAGGGGCCCTGTCAGGTTAATCCCCCGATGTGTGTTGTTTATGTGCCTCCTGCAAGATGTTGTAGGTGGTGGTGTCATTCTCCCTGAAAACATAATGAACGGATGCCTTCCTTTCTTGTATTTTGTTGCGCTACAGATTATTCTGTACTGATATTAAAAATAACCTTCTTCCAATCTTCTTTACTCACGTCAGACAGAATTTACACCAGAGCAAGCAGACAAAAGAAGGTCACTGCAGCAGCTAAGCTCCTAAGGTAGGATTACATTTGTGGGAAGCATGGGATAGTTACCCTGCGCTGAGGGGACTTCTGCTTATCACAGGGTCACAAACAGAGATGAATACAGATCTTTTTTTTTTCCTGACAACTGACTACCGAGATGAATGACTTTGGTTCTGTGCTAGCTTTCATGAGTGTACTTGGTTTGGCTGATAAATTATTGCTGCGGTGTTTTGTTCTTACTGACATACGGATACTCTTATTAGATGAATAGCTTGTTTAAACCCTACCACAGAATCACAGCATGGCAGGGGTTGGAGATCACTTAGTCCAACCCCCCTACCAAAGCAGGTTCACCCAGAGCAGGTTGGACAGGAACGCGTCCATGTGGGGTTTGAATGTCTCCACAGAAGGAGAGATTACAGCATCTCTTGCCTCTGCCCCATCAGTCCAGCTCAGGTCCTAGCTCTCAGAAGAGGTGAATAAATGCAAAATCAAATCAAATAAATAAGCCATGAGAGAATGAAGAATTTCTCAGTCCTAATCTCCAGGTTTCCATGACTGTAACCCGTGGTGACACAGCGGGCCAGGCTCGGTGCTGTACCATGCACAGCTGCTGGCCACTTGCAACACACGCAGAGGTGACTTTGTGAGCCAGGACTCAACTTTGTGGCTGTGCCTGTGGGACCCAGCCTGGCTGAAGCCCCTATGTGCCTCCACAGGACACCAGTACACCCCAAGAAACAGCCGTAGCGGTAGTCAGCGATTAACTGATCATGAGCAAGGAATTACCAGTAGTTGAGAGCAGACGTGCCCCATGGCCATACCCTCATTTCTGAGGGGGAAGGCACCAAACTGTGCAGGCAAGTTTGGTAAAAAGGAGCAGCCTTATTTAAAATCTTTTTTTTTCTATAAGACAAAATTACACTTGTGCAGGAGGTTTTCAAGACTTCATTTGAAAGCATTATTTTAAGGCCATAAATTGCTTTCTAACAAACTGAAATGCCCTTACTGATGTGGCCACATCCTCTATCAGACACCTCTTTTATGTTCGGTTCCCAGAGAGAAAGAACTTGGAAGCTGCTGCCCAGTCCCTTCGTGTCACCAGAGAAGCATAAGGTGCTGGAGCTGGAACCAAAAATCTGGGGTGGTAGTTGGCCACTGTTCCCCAATCTGTCATCAAACAGCATCAGAACCAAGTCGTGCTCCTTTTGTTCCAGTGTCAAAAAGAGATGTGCCTTTGCCAGTTTAATTTCAAGCATTCCTGACATGGTAATTTATCAGGATGTCAAGCGTCAAAGCTTGCAAGCAGAAATAAAACACAGAGATGATGGAAAAACAGGGTGGGGGGGAGCTCATAAAAGAAGCTACAAGCTCCGAGTACATGCATCATGTAATCCCTGTCATTTTTTATCTTTGTTTAGCTGTGAAATCTGTTATAGCAACTACTAGTGGTTTCCTCAGATGAAAAGCAATGAATATAATTTTTAAGTTCCTTGACGAGTTGTCATGCAGATCTATCACAGTCACGAGGAGGGGGCACAGCAGAGCGTAATGGCAAGACATGTGTAGCTGACAAAACATCAACTCTCTGAAGGCATCCTGAAGTGATATACAGCAGGATAAATCTTCCATTCAAATGAAGGCAATCCGCACTGAAATCATATCCTAAACTGGCATGAATCAAAGGTCTACAATAAAATGTCATGTTGTTTTCTAAGTTTGAGAATGAACGGGAGTAAGATTGTCCATTTCCTCTTTTTATTTCCCCCCAGGAGTGAGAAATTAAACAAATACATGGCAGGCTATAGCACACAGCAATTGTGCTATTTCCCACCATTTTTTATGGATCTTTCAAAATTGATGTGTTTTGTGTCCAATACAGCAACATGTTCCTCCTGCCTGCTATAACCCCCGTTTCCCTGCTCTCCCAGCCTGGGCTTGCCTGGCTCCAGCCTGGAAGAGTTCACAGCTTGGAGTCTGGGCTGTGAACTCGTGCAGCCTTTAATCCCTTAAGCCTCGCATCCCACAGGAGAATTAAGGACGAGGCGGGATGCAGCTGGGGATGTCGGAGAGGGGAGAAACTCTGCCGGACGGGGAGCCAAGCAGAAGGAGGGCATGGGGTATGCAGGGTAGCTGATTGGTGCTGCTGGGTGGCATTAGCTAATTGGGGGGGCTGGTAGAATCCGAAGAGCTAAACCAGACCCAAAGTGTGGCATTGGGTGGCGGGAAGGACAACAGAGTCTGCATGGTGGCGGAGGGCAGGGAAGGACTTGAAGATTATAACCCACAGAAGATGGGCATGCATTGGGGTAAGGGGTGGAGCTGACAAGAGGGATAGGTAGACTGCTTGGATTTTGGGGTGTTGGCAGAATTCACTCTTCAGCATGTTCTTGGCAAAGGGTGTAAATCACTTTTCTCTATAGCCCTGGTGCAGGGACGGCACGCTGCTCCTCTCCCCCTCTCCCAGGTACGCTTCTCTCCCGGCCCACGTGCTCAGGGAACAGCCAGAGGAAGGCTAAACACAACATAAGAGGGTTTGGTACCTCGACCTTTTTCTTTTTGGGAGGTGGAAAGGTTGGAGTTATGATTTTAGATTTCTTCAGGCAACGCTATGCCTAGCTTAGCTCCAACTAATGAAAAAGGCTATTTATCTAATAGACCTTTAATCACGAGCTCTACTTAAAAATCAATTGCATGATACAACCATTATAGTTAAGCTCTAAATCTCATGTATCTCCCTGTTATCTGAGGATTTTCCTCTGAGATAACAGAGATGATTGATACGCAGCCAGATTTTCAAATGCTCAGCACCGAGTATGGGCCAGGTTTTTTTTTTCATCCAGCTGTTCCTGTTTCGGCTGCTTATAAAGCAGGTTTTCAAAGGCCTGAGCACCTACTGCGCTGTGGATTTAAAGACTGCTTCCTCATTTATGTGAGCAATTAGGGGTTTTGCCGTCTTGGGAACCTGACCGCTGCTCTGAGCGCTGAGATCATTTAAAAGTTTTAGCCACAAAGCATAAAGCTAGAAGGCATCCTGATTAATTTTAGCCCAGTCACCCTACGGCACGAAGGACCACAGATAAAAGATGGTGCAGTCCCTGGAGGATGACTCTTCTTGATGCTCCCTGAGCCTGCTAAGGCTCCAACTCCTTTTTTCACACATTCTGCTTCTCCGACGAGCCCGTGTTACACCGTGCGTGCAAACCACGCACCAGCACGTTGTTGGCAGTGCCCAGAGCCCAACGTCAAGCAGGAAAGCGTGCAGGGAAGCCAGCCCGGACACGGTCGTGATCTGTGTGAAGGAAAGGGCTGCAAACCGGTGTGGTATTTCCCACTCTGCCGGGGTCCGCCCCTACCTGACAGGCAGTTAGCGGAGAGGAAACATCAAGGAAAGGTCAGCAGCTGCTCGGAGCACTTTCAGGTCAGACGTAGGCTTGGGGTTGCCAGCAATGTAATGGGAGGCAGCTGAAGAGGTCAGGCTTCCATTTACCGTCTCAGAGTGACAAGCTCTGACAGCTTAACTAGGTGCTACTCGGGGAACACATTTTCAGTACCTCATACGGTATAAATCATCCTAACTCGGCCACTTCCAGAGACCTTAGGCAAACTCCTTGTCTCAGGCTGGATACCAATAGTACGAGGAAACTCAGACGTGACTGGAAAGCTTTCTTGTATCGATGGTACCATCCGTAAAAAAGCAGGAAAGCTGTTACACCTGGATAATACTAATCAGAAAATGGGTGTGGGCTTAGCCTATTGAAGAAATGCCTCCACTAATAGTGTTGGGCTTGATTTAGTTTCAATTCTTCTCTGAAAGCAATTATCTTTTTCCTGTGACTCCAGTTGCATGTGCTTGTTTATGCAAATTACAGACATTTCTCACCTAGAAGTCCTGTGGTAGCCTAGAATAAATGGTGGTAAACTTGTAACTTGTATTAATTAGTAATCCAAAAGAAAAGCTTAGTGCCTTCGGCTCCAGTGAGGCTAGATTTCCCGAAACTTCATTCCATGCTGTTCTCTTCCACATTTCCACATTCTCTTCAAGTTCCTACAGTTCCAAGCTCCTACAGGTTCCACCCTTGAGGTTATTTATCACTGCCTTCACTCTGCAGTTTAAAATCAGTCAATGCGTCAATGCGGCCAGTGAGATTTGGCTTTTCTGTTTTAACCCTGTATAGAAGCAAGGGAATCAAATCCCCCAGATCATCTGGTTAATAGTGTTGGGCACTCACAGCACATTATTTGGAAGGAATATTCTCTTGCATTTAGAACAATTTTGATCCAAAGCTTAAGACGGGAGATGAATTTCTGAATTTGGGGACTATCTGGCTGATGTAATACACTCATCTTTTTGTCAAGACGTTCTGTGTTTTCCCCAAGACTACGGCATTGCCTCTCTTTGGCTTAGGGTGCATATGAGAACTATAAAAAGAACTAGGTCAAGAGCCTTTCTTTGAGCTCGGTGCCACTCCATTTTGGGTTGTATCGCTACATAACCTCCTGCTGAATAAATCCAAGATTAGGACCGGTCAGAAGAGTCGTCCTTTCTATGTGCAGCCAATGTGGCAACCTGTTCTTTGAATGCCCTGGGCTGAAATACAGGTAAAGTTCAGCAACACCACACACCGCTTGTGGGAAAACTGTTCGATGTTTGGCCAAACTTGCATTAGCAAAGCAGACCACCGCCATAGCCATAGCCTTGACTTCTGCCTGCCGATGCACAAAGCCAGAAGAGAGACTAAGCACCTTCTCCCTTCTTTAAGTGTTTTAAGGACTTCCAAAGAATCAGCACGACCTTGGATCTCCAGTGCAAATTCTTACTTTGCCTTGACACGCGATGCTGAATAATGGAAGGTCTAGTAGGAGAGGTAAGAGTCACGTTTATGTTTTAATATTGTGATGGGGGAACCATATTAAAGTATCAAAGCTGCAAATAAGAATCACAAAAGGCAGAAGGAGGAAAGTGCAGTGTTTGTTACTGTATTGCGACCTGTAGGAAAAGCGCTTCTTGTCTTACCAATAAACCACTGGCTCTCAGAAACAAAACCCACTTAGGAACACGGACACCAGCCCTAAGAGAAACGATCACCTCATCAGGAAATAAGACACCCCTCGGGAAGGGTAAAACAAGATGTTTTCCTGAAAGCTAATGGGGTAAGTCACCTTGATAAGGAAAAGCGAACCCGCCTGAACCCAAATCAAGCCCTGGCAGAAACGGCCCAGGGAAACATGTCCCTCGGCGGAGGCCGGCCCTTGGTCCCGGCGTTCGGGGACACCTTCCCGGCAGGGACCAGGTCTCGCCTCGGAGCCAACCCGTCCCGGGGAAGCAACAGGTCCCCGGTGGCTGCACACCCCGACCCGCCTCCCCGCACGGCTGCAGGTTCAGCCCGACCCACCTCAGCCGCCCTTAAATAACCGCGGCACAAAGCCCTTCCCCCCTCCCCTCTCGCCCGGCGGGTCCCTCCGGGGTTAAACCCCTCACGCTCCTCCTCTTCCTCAGCCCCAGCCTGCCGGGGTGGTCCCGCAGCCCCGGCCCGGGGCAGAGCCCGCCCTCCATAGTCCATGCGCGGGCGGCACCACCGCCACCGCCGCGGCGCTGGGAGGCGGCAGGCGGAGCGGAGCGGGCCGTGCCCAGCCGTGCCCCGGCGCCTCCGACTCCGCTTCCCCCGCTCGGCCGGTAAGTGCTGGAAGGGGGGGGGGGTGTCCCGGGGTAACGCTCCGCCCGCGGCGGGGCCGGGGGGGGCTCCTCCGCCATCCCCGGCCCTGCTCCCGCTGCGGGCGGCAGGAGGTCCTGGAGGGGAGAGCGCGGCCCCTTCCCCCGCGGGAGGAGAGGTGTGGGAAGCCGGGTGAGGGGCTGCGGGGGGAGGACGGCTGGCCGTCGAGGAAGGCGGGTGTTCGGGGGAGCGGGGCTGCCTGCGGGGAGGGGGTCGGTGGGGATGCCCCGGGGCTGGGAGGGCGACCGGCGGGATGGAGGAGCGGAGGGAGGGAGGCAGCCCCGGCTCAGCGTGGGCAGAGGGGCCGGCCGGCGGGCAGGTGAGCGCTGAGGGGAGCCGGGGGAGCGGGCAGGGGCTTCGCGGGAGGGAGGGGAAGGGGCTGCGGCGCGGAGGGGCGGTGTGTGCCGGTGCGCGGGGAGCCGCGGCGGATCCGCCCGCCGAAGAGAGCGGGGCGGCGGGCGCGGCCGCTGCCGGCCGAGCGGGTTCCCTTCCCCGCGGGGATGGCTGAGGAGGGGTCGGGAAGGCCGGCTGTGAGTCCCTGGCCGCTAAAGAGAGAGGAGGAGCGGCGGGGGGGAGCCCCGGGGATCTCCGGGGAGCCGCTCCGCGGGGAGAAGGGCGCCCGCTGAAGGCACCTGCCCGGGGGAAGGGGGGGGGGGGAGCGGGCGGTGGGGTCTGAGCGGCAGCGGGGAGGGGGAGGCGGAGGGACGGGGACGCGGAGGGACGGGGACGCCGTGGTGGCCTCGAAATCGGCTGGTCAGGGGCGGAGGAGGCGGCAGGGAGGCGACCCCCTGCCTCGGGGCTGCGGCGGAAGGGTGGGTGTGAGCGGGGAGAGGAGCCCGCCCGCTGCCGCCGGGGGTCCCTGCTGGGTACGGCAGCGCCATGCGGAGGATGCCGCCCCGCAGGAGTTGAGCGAGGCGGTGCTGGGGGTGGGTTGATGCTCAGTATGTACCTGGGCAGGTCCCGCCAGCCCGCCTCGTTGGCGGGGGGGGGGGGGGGGACACGACACGACACACAAACCCTGTTTCTCGGCAGGGGTGAGCTCTGCTGCGAGCTGGGGACCTCACCCGGGAGCCGGAGAAGGGGGGGGAAAAGGGGGGGGGTTGTTGGCGGTGAAAAGACGGGCTGTGCCTTCCTCCGCACACACATGCGGGGGAGAAACTGCAGGAACTGCCGGGTCGGTCGGTAATTCCAGCAGAGGCAGAGCCGCGCTGCCCTGTGCAGTTTGCAGATCAAGGACGAAGCAGCGAGGAAGAGGGAAGAGGAGGTCTCTACAGGTTTAGTAGGCGAAGGAAAGGCTTGATCTCAGCTGCCAGTGGGAGTACGGGGGTGTGTGTGTGTGTGTGTATGTGTGTGTGTGTGTTCTTGTCGTTCCGGTACCTTGGTAATGGTTCACGTCCTCAGCCTTCATCAGGTCACCAAAAAACTAGCTGTTTATGGGCTGGCTTTGCTGTGTTTTAAAATTTTCTATGTGATGCTGAGAAGTGCTCTCGCAAGGAAGGCGCTATGAACGCTAAGGTAGATGCACCACTTAAAATCAAGTTAAATATATATATTTATTTATTTATCTCGGTTCGGTTGGTGAGACTATACGTTAAACACTTAGGCAATCAGCTAAAAATCAGGCCGGCTGATGTTCTGGGGAGGATGTCTCTCTTAGACTTTTTACAGGTCTGTTTCTGCTGTTGTTTGCAAATGGCTGTAACTTGCAAAACAGCAGGATTTTTTGGCGTTGCTTCTTTTTTGTTTGTTTATTTTCAAATTTTTAAGTGGCTGCTCAGAGCGAACTGGGTTCTGAATATCCATTTTTTTCCTGACTTGAGCATTTACTCATTTTGAGCCTATAGCAAGCACGTCAGATGGATACCGAGGCTACCTTGTGTGGAAGATTCTATTTGTTTGCTTTCTGGTGGTGCTGCCAGACTCTATTTTGCAGTCTTTAGTGCTCGCTTGGTTCATTTGCTTCCTACTCCTCCTATGGCAACAGGTGGTAATTGCTGGTAGGCTTAGGACAGATTTTTTAGCAGAAAACTGTACCTTTTTAACTTGCCAGCGTTTAGCTGTGTTATGTCTCTTGAATGGGACATTGTTGTTTGTGGGTTGGGTTTTTTTTTTTTATAAATACTTAGGAGTTGTAGTCTACCTGTATCTATCTGTTTTGTGGCTGGTTTGATGCATTTCACACTTCTGGTCGTTGCTTTTACTGGACCAACCTCACTGAAGAGGATTATGGATGGGGATTTTCAAATGACTAGTTAAAAGTTGTCACAAACGTAGCCAGATCCTTTGTGTGGGCTTGCTATGGACAACCGCCTCTTCCACCATCCCATGGTGGTTCGCTGCCAGCAGGCTCCCACGCTGAGCTTTAGCAATCTAGCCCCCGGTTGACTGAATTTCAGTTCACAGGGTTAATCATTGTTGCATCACTGCACCGCAGCGTTGTATTTGCATGGATGGCAGTGTTAAACAGAAGGAGGCCAGCCCTGTTGAAACAAAAGAGCTGGACATCATGCTGTTTCTGAGCTCTGCTGTTTTAGAGTTGATGTGTCATGGAAGCAGTGGCTGAATTTCTGCATCTCTCACTCCGAATCCTCTCCCCCTTTTTAAACTTACCGTGGAGTTGCTGATGCTTTATTGGTTTTGGAAAATATTACCATATTTTTAATAATAAGTAACATATATCGGAGACGTGATAATACAGCAGCATACTTGGTAAACGGGGGGTGATGTTCTCCACAGACAGTGATTAAAACCACAGTAATTATGTTTGGTGACTTGTGTGTGTAGAATATTAGTGACAACTGCAGGATAAAAACCAAAAGCTCTAGTCTTTTAAAGATGGATACTTGCAAACCACATGGAAAATAAATTAAATGCTTTCATTATTATATATGTCAGCCGGAAAAGGAGGGTCAAAGAAAGCGTAGACTGGCAAACTGGTAACATCGGACTAAGAGAAGGCTGAGGTGCTCAACAATGTTTTTTGCTTCAGTCTTCACTGGCAACTTCTCTCCCTGCACCTCTTGAGTGGATGGACCACAAGGCAGGGACTGGGGGAGCAAAGTCCCTCCCTCTGTAAGAGAAGAACAGGTTCATGACCACCTGAGGAACCTGAACATAGAGAAGTCTATGGGACCTGACGAGATGCATCCTAGAGTCCTGAGGGAATTGGCTGATGCAGTTGCCAAGCCACTCTCCATGATATTTGAACGGTCATGGCAGTTGGGTGAAGTCCCCAATGACTGGAAAAAGGGAAACATTGCACCCATTTTTAAAAAGGGTAGAAAGGAGGACCCTCAGAACTACCAACCTGTCAGCCTGACCTCTGTGCCTGGGAAGATCATGGAATAGATCCTCCTTGAAGCTATCCTAAGGTACATGGAGGACAGGCAAGTGATTTGAGACAGCCAGCATGGCTTCACTAAGGACAAGTCCTGCCGGACCAACCTAGTGGCCTTTTATGATGGAGTGACTACAGCAGTAGACAAGGGAAGAGCGACGGATATTGTCTATCTGGACTACTGTAAGGCCTTTGACATGGTCCTCCACAACACTCTTCTCTCTAAATTGGTGGAGAATGGGTGGACTGTTTGGTGGATGAGGAATTGGTTGGATGGTCTCATCCAGAGTGTAGTGGTCAACGGCTCAATGTCCAGATGGAGATCGGTGAGAAGTGGTGTCCCTCAGGGGTCCGTATTGGGACCTCTTCTGTTCAATATCTTCATCAGTGACACAGATGGTGGGATTGAGTGCACCCTCAGCAAGTTTGCAGACCACATCAAGCTGAGTGGTGCATTTGACACGCCTGAGGGACGGGATGCTATCCAGAGGGACCTGGACAGGCTCGAGAAGTGGGCCTGTGTGAACCTCATGAGGTTCAACGAGGCCAAGCCAAGTGTAGGTCCTGCAACTGGGTTGGGGCAAGCCCTGATACTAGTACAGTCCAGAGGAGGGCTACAAAAATCATTAGAGGGATGGAGCTCCTCTCCTGTTAGGACAGGCTGAGAGAGTTGGGGTTGTTCAGCCTGGAGAAGAGAAGGCTCCAGGGAGACCTCATAGCAGCATTTCAGTACTTTAAGGGGGCCTACAGGAAAGATGGGGACAAACTTTTTAGCAGGGCCTGTTGCAATAGGACAAGGGTAAATGGCTTTAAACTAAAAGAGGGAAGATGTAAACGAGATATAATGAAATAATTTTTTACACTGAGGGTGGTGATACGCTGGCACAGGTTGCCCAGGGAGGTGGTAGATCCCCCATCCCTGCAAACATTCAAGGTCAGGTTGGACGGGGCTTGGAGCAACCTGATCTGGTTGAAGATGTCCCTGCTCATTGCAAGGGGGGGGTTGGACTAGATGACCTTTAAAGGTCCCTTCCAACCCAAACTATGCTATGATTCTATGATATTAACTACTTAGCAGGGTTAGTGTTTTGGTGGTTTGTTTGTGTTTTTTTTTTTTTTAATTGAAACGGCTATCTTATTTGGTAATTAATCTAAGCACTTCAAAGGTTCACACAGCTTCTTTTCATTCACTGTTTACTTGAACTTGGGTCGCGTTGTTCTGGCAGTTCCTGTAGCTCGCTGACTGCAGCGGTGCCACGCTGCTTCTGAGGAAATGAGATGGCCACATGCTGCAATGAGGAGTACCACAAACTGCTGTGTAATTCTCTTTATATATATATCACTCGTGCGTGTGTCACGCTTGTAGCTCTCACAATAACAACTTTCTTGGATAGATTTTTTTTTTTTTGTTTTCTTCTTAATACTGTTTGTCTAGCGTATTTAACTACTAACATGCTCCCAGCTAAGTTGCTTCTAGATACCAAGATGAGGATAACTGCTGGGAGCTTTTTTGCATCCGAGTTATTTTTAGGTAGGTTGAATACATACTGAATGCTCAGAGGTATCCTGTGTTATAGGTTTAATAGTGTTTCTGCAAGTTCCTGATCCTTATTAATGTAACTTTGAAAATATAGTTGTGGTTTATGCAGAATAGAGAAGACATGGTGTCAGCCTGGAGGAATTGCCCAGAGAGATCATATATACCATGTTTCTCGTGATGTATTTGCCAACAAAAGGAGAGGAAGAGGGTATGGTCAGAATTCTGCAGACGCTTTGATTTGCAAGAAACCCACCTGCTTTGCTGAAAAATTCTGAACTTCATGGAAGTTTAACTGAAAATTCTGTAGAGTTGAGGACTTCAGTAGTGTCTTTGGAATCGGAAGGTGGTTATGTGTCTCCATTTAGCAGGGTGTTGTTTGTACCTGCAGTACAGGTAGTGTCCTTGCAATTTCAGTAGTGTCCTTGACTTAAAGCTGCCAACTCTGTCTTGGTTAATACGTGACTTCACATTTTTAGCAGGCATAGTGATTATTTTCCTATAATGGGAGGGCATTTTGATAGTGCTTTTTTTGCCTATTGGTACAATTCGATACACTTTAAATTGCCTTTAACCTAAAATCTGACTAAAAAAGTTGTACATACTTTCTTTTCTTCTGCCCTCTCTCTAGTGTAGCAGAAAGCACTACAGAGAACAAGCCCTGTCTTCTAGCTTTGCCTTAAGACACCAGTTAGGGAGGCGGTCTTCCTCTCCATTTCATCTTTCACAAACGCACCTAATGTTTACCTATACTATATGCTTTTTTATCTATTTCCTTAACTCTTGGAATCGGGGCTCAGTCACCATCAGTCACCAGCTTTTTCTCCTGACTCGTTGAAGTGTTGCAGCTGTGCTTGGGAAAACTCCAGAAAAGCTGAACTTAGAAAAAGTGTTCAAATTAATTTTTTTAAGGAAAAACCAAGTTGGGATGTATTATTTCAAGCTTGCACAATCTTCACTGTTTTGTCATTAAGGCAGAATACTTTTTTTTATTTCCTTCACATAGTTCTGGTCTTTTGATGTTTTGACCTGTAGAGTTTCTGTAGACTTTTTAATAAACTGCAGCCTAAGCAATTTTCAGTTTCTGACCATTTCTGTGTTCAGCCCTGAAGTAGTAGGTGCATAAAAGATAATTCCACTGAAAAATGTCTTTTGAGACTAGTTTTCTTCAGCCTAAGAAAAAATTAAGGGAGGAAAAATAAGATTTTTGAAGCTGGACTTTTTTATCCCTCCCTTTCATTATTCTTTAACAAAATATTCTTTTCCAGGTAGGAAAATACTCATGGTATGACGTGTTCTAAGTTCTTGTATTCCTGTGTTGAATGTCGTATTTCAGAGTGGTTGCTGACATCGTCTTTTTGAGTAATGTTTGTATAATTCTGCTATTTACAGCGTTGTTACTGCTCATGCTTCTTGGTTTTCAGTAGCCATGAGTGGCTAATCTTAACTCCATTGGACTTCAGGGAAACAAAACTGTCTCTAGTTCTCTGATATGGTCTTGTATTCCTTTGTTGCTTATTTTTCTTGATCTTGACCTATGCTTTGAATGCAGCACAGACCACTAAACAAGCCTGCAGTATGGTTTCTTGCAAGTCAATAATGGTTTTCAGAAGGCTAGCCTGTATCTTACCAGAGACTGAAAAACATGGGAGACACTTAAGTCTCACCTTAGTACCAATTTTTAAGTCTTTTGCCTACAGCATCTCTTTGACCTGGAAGCACCTTGGAAGTCAAGGTATTGGTGTAGGATTGGGCTGATGGAGGCCATAAGATGTTTGTGTTATTTTGGTGTCATTCTTGCAAGTGGATGGTCTGAACACCAGGGTGGAGATTAACAACGGTTCTGTATAGATAGTGCTGCTGAAAAAGACAAGAGAGAAGCAAATGTGCTGAGCAAGGGCAGTTTGTGCTGGGTGCTCCCCAGTTGGAAGTGGGCGGCTTGTCCCAGGCGTTTCCACCAGTGGCACTCTGGTGTAGATCACCAAAGCCATTTCAAAGATAAGCCAGTCTGGTGGGTGGTAAAGTCTGTGTGATGATCGCTGGCCCACTGTGGACGCGACTTCCAAAGTCAGAAAGGGGCAGAAGTCTTTCTGTTGCCTTTTATTTGTTATTTTTGGTCTGTTTCCTTGGAGGCCACCATGGCCCATGCTGAAGTGAAGGAATCTTACCTAGCCCCAGGTAGATGAAGGTGTTTTGTTGGAAACCCGGTGGGGGAGGAGTGTGTGTCAGTTTACAACTCTTAAGCAATTAAGTTGATTAAACTGCTGTGATTTTGTAGATTCAGAATGTTCTTGAACACGTGCAAGTGTCCAAAGGCATCTTAATGTCAGTCAGCTTTAGCAAGCTACGAATAAATATTGTTGAGTTGACATCTCCAGTTCCTAAGGAGAGCCTTGAGATAATTGGAGTTAATAGAAAGTAATTACTGACACTCGTCACCTGTGTGAAGTTTTGTTGGTGGTTTTTTTTGTTTTTGTTAACTTTTCAGTGGCGAATAATTTCTTTCCTCATTCTTGGAGAACGGTTAGGAGTAGCTGGTGTTGGGAAGGTTAAGGAAGCTACAGGATATGGCTTGTAATAATTGCCATCAACTACAGTAACATCAGGTGGCTGATTAAATGCTTTGTGTAGCTGTTGTGACATGACATATTGTACTTAGTCAGAAGTGCAATTCATACGCTGTTCCTTTAGTTCTCTTTCCCTTGGAGCAGTCCCAGTGCTCTGCTTTGTTTGTCTTTGAAAACTCACTGACCTGGAACTACACAATATTGTTTTTTCTCCACTCTTTCAAGTACATTGTATGTAGTAGACCATATTATTCACAAACTTCAATCTTTTTTTTTTTTTTCTTTTCTATCCTATCTGGCTTGCTTTTACAACTATTGATACGTGCGATATCCACAGAAGATTGCAGGTTATCTTTCCATTCACTTTCCTGTTTGCTTGCGCACACCTTAATGAGCTCTTTCTTGTTTTTTGCCAGAGATGGTGCGCTGAATCATCTCCACGAGAGGCTTCTGTACCACTGTGAAGCAAGAATACATTAAAGAATAAAAGGTGTGGGGGTGCACCAGTGTGTTCCTGGCTAGAAAGCTAACCCCTGAGTGAATGTACTGAAGATTTCTAGACTTGGTGGGACAATTATCTCTACCTCCAATTTTATGAATACTGCTAGCTATGGCTGTGGAACTCTGTTTGCTGCTGCTGCTGCTCTTCTGTGGAAGTACTATTTCAGAGGTGCAGCCTATATACAAGCCACCTCCTGGGACTTTGGATTTTGGGTTTGTACCAGCCAAGACGTATGATACAGGTGCATACCATGAACCTGGGCCAATAGGAATTTTGTTTAAAATAGTCCATGCATTCCTGTACTTAGTGCAGCCAAATCCTTTTCCTCAAGGTAAGTAGATACACATCTTTTTTTTTTTTTTTTTTTTTTAAATATTTTAGTGATGCATTCCTCCTATTGTAGATACCAAGACCATCCTCTGGAACTGAATGATATGAAGGGCTTTGTTAGTAGCACGTGTTATGCCCTGGAACTGTGTACAGTTGCATATGAACTAATGTTTTTCTGCTAAGCATAGTGTGTGTAGGGGGTTGTTAATTAAAACGAAATGTTGATGAAACTTCGCAGGACTCTGCTTACGTATCTCAAAGCTGTCACTGATGCATTTGAGGCTTCTTTTTTCTTAACTGAAACTTTTTCTTATGTATGCCCAGAAGCATGGGATATAGGATTAAAGCATAAACTGCTTTGTATTTAGTATTAAATCCGTAAGAGACAGCTCTTGAGATTTGCATATTATGATAAACAGTCAGGTGATTATAATACTATGAGATTTAGCCTAGGAAATGGAAATGTAGCAACTTGAAATAAATTTCATTCGTTTCCACATTTATGCAAACTAGTCAAGTTTTATATAAGGGCAGTTCCATAACTTCAGCTTACCAAGGAACAAGAAGTTGCATGTGGCTGTGTAAACACTTGTGACTGCATTCAGAATTTGTTTTATTGAGTTTTTTGGGTTTTTTTCCATTCCTTTCTTCTAAGATGTCTCTTTTTCTAAAGGAAAAGTTAAGGTATGAGAGGAGTGTGTGCTTATTGAGGTTGCATCGATTAAAAGGTGTTTTGGGGAACTCTTGTGTGTTTGTGGATGTGGTAGCTGTATCAACTTAACTTTCCAACGTGCTTTTTCTTACATTTAGTTCTTAAAATGAAATGCTAATGTGCTTGTATAAGATTTGCATTTAAATTTATATTGAGGTGAAGCTTTAATAAAATCTAAGAATGGCTTTGGTTTGTTATTGATTCCTTCTGGTGACTTAGCTGTAACTGTGTATAGAAAATATTTATATTATTCTGGAGTACATCTTTCAATTTACATTTTAAAACCTTTAGTAGTTTAAATTCTTAAATAAATTCTTTGGTCGCATACCAGTATGATACCTGCGAACTATTATTTGCTTGTATTTTTGACATCTCTTCAATACCTGTAAAAGAACGAGCTCAAATGAACTTGAATGAATGAATTCTATTCAGACAAGTGCTTGGAGTTCCAGGTGTTAACCTGGAGAGGAAAAACCCAGCGTATTCCCTGAAGGGTCTGTCTTCTGAGCAGGTCTTACACAAGGTGTAATGAGGGCAATTGCATGAAGGTGACAGTTATGTCACCTTTTGGAGGAACTGTTTCCAGATACCTCTGCTTTTGTGGCCTCTTTCCTGCCATTAAATATGCAGATGAGCTGTTTGCCTCCCTGTGAGAGCTGATATGGTGGGATTGTCATCTACATTGGACTCTTAGGAAGAGGCCTTCATCCTGCCTAAAGCCCTGCTTGAATGTTTGATTCTCTTAACGACTGAGGAAACTTGATTTCAGCGGGATGTTTACTGTGTCTTTATATTAACAGGAATTTGGCCTGTAACCTTGTATGTCAAATTTAATATTATGTGTCCGAAGTATATAAGTAATTATTGAGTATAGAATTTATGATCAAGATTATAGTCCTGTGGGACTGCTTGTTGTAAGTTTTGCATCAAGTAGGTGTTACGAAATTCAGCATTAAAGCGAAAGGAGACATTCAGAAGTAAATCACTTGCTCTTAGCTTGTAAGCTTCGAACATCTCATACCTCTCCTTCCTTCCTTGGAGATACTTTTTGCCAAATCAGTCATTTTTAGGAGTCTGGCTTTCATTATTTGCATGAGGTGAAGTCCTTTTCCCGTGCCCCCACGTACCTCACTGCAAAATACAGATTTGACGGATCATGTCGGTTTGAGTCATACCATTTAATTGGTTAATCCCCATAATCTCTTTTGCCATATGCTGTTCTGTTTTCACATTCAGTGTATTAATGGTGTAGTTACATATTTGGAATGCTTTTTTTTTTTTTAAACTGCAAACTTGAAATAGACTTAATTCTGATTCGGAGATGAAAATAAACATAATCACAAATGGGCACAGAAAGCAAGCCTTTTGATGTTTCTAGCTCAAAACTTCATCATTCTCATTGGGCTGGTGCTTTAGAAGAGTTAGCTCCAGGTTGATGCCCCAGTGTATTGCATATAACCATAACATAGAGAAGTGTGATTCGCGGGCAGAACTCTGGCATCAGACGCTTAGACCTTTGATTTTAGTAGTCCTATTTTTTTTTTCTAATACTTGATGTTTGGTTTTCCAAGCTACTTCCAGTGCTTTTAGCTGGGAGGAAAAAAAGTGACGGGATTGTCTAATTGCATGTGGATATTCCTGCCTTTGCAAATTGTTGTTGTGCTTGCAGTAGTGCTCTGATGGAGCTGAATGTTACAGTAGAGCATTCACACTCCTTCAGTCCCAAGGATGCCTTTTAGGAAGTGTCATGGTTGAACCCTAACCAGCAGCCAGGACCACACAGCCATTCTTCTCCCAGTGGGATAGGGGAAGAGAATTGGAGGGGGGGAAAAAGGAAATATCATAGGTTGAGATAAATACAGGTTAATAAAACATTAATGGAAGAGAAAATAATAATAATAATGGTAAAAGAACATACAAAATAAGTGATGCAGTAGAATTTCTCTCGCTACCCAATGATCGATTGCCCAGCCATCCCCAGCAGCGCTGACAGATTCCTCCCAGCCTTGGCCAACTCCCATCCATCTATTGAGCATGACGTCTATGGTATGGAATATTCCTTTAGCCACCTTGTCCTGTCTATGGTCCCTCTCAGCTTCTATGGGAAGCTGAAAAAATCCATGACTTAATATAACCATTACTTAGCAACAACTAAAACAAAATGTGTTATAGACATTTATTTTCATGCTATATCCAAAACACAGCAGCTACTAGGAGGAACATTAACTCTATCCCAGCTGAAACCAGGACAGGAAGAAAGTATGATAAAACAAAGTATGACGTACTTCAGAGTCTTTGGGTAGCTCTGTTCATAAAGTATTTGCATGCTGCTAAGCCCTAACATTTATTTAAATGTTCTTATGTTACTTAAAAGTTGAGAAGGATCGCTTCATTTAAAGGAAAAAAAATCAGTCAAGAAATATTTTTCTAAGTTTCTTTAAGGGGTTAAATCTAAGTGAGTAATTATTTACTCGCTTCTAGATTTATTCTTGTCACCCGGTTTGTGGACATGCAGCTTTGTCTAAGTTTAGATTTAATAGGTAAGTTATTAATGGGAATAAATATAGCGCTCACATAAAGCACAGTAACGGAACCAGAGCAAGGAACTGAAACTCCTTAAGTGTGGGGGTTTTTTTGTTTGTTGTTTTTTTTTTTTTTTTAATTGCTGAATTGGTAAGACCAGCTCTGTGCTCTTTGGATATGCTAATAAAGTAGTTTAAAAAAGTGAATTAGGATATCTGATTGCAGTGCTTCAGTGAGTGTAAATGGATCCTGCTTTCAGCCCCACCAGTCAAATCCTTTTGTTCTTGCTGGATGATGTCCTGATGTAAATGGGAGTGAATTTACTGCCAAGCAGAAACTGTTGTGCAGGGAAGCAGCCTCCACTTTGGGTTAATGATACACTGGAGTGGAAGAGACCATGTTTGGTCACTGGTTCCTGCCTGGGGCTCGGTAGGTCTCTAATCTTGCTGTACCTTGGTTTCTCCATCTGTAAAATGGAGATGATGGTGCTACTACTCCTTTTGTTGAGGACTGTGTAGGAAAGAGCATCGTTATTCCTTCCTTTTAATAGCACCATTTACAATAAATAGATGATGATAGGAAAACTACAAGTTCCTTCTCTCACTCAGCTGAGAGGACATCTAACAAAACGAATTGTCATGTTTTTCTCTTAGAATTTGTCATAAGCTGAAGCGTTAATTTATTAATAAAGTAAAGTCACTTCACGGTTGTGACATGGTGCATGTCACCTGTTGTGTTGGAGACCTTCAGATGTGAACTTGGTGCAGACAGGGCATGGTCAGTATGATCCTCTGGCTGCTCGGAATATCTTACCGTGGCTTTGTCTTTGTTCCTGTGGAAACCAGTTGTTAGTTCCAGTAAGACGATGCTAATGTGAGATTCCACTTGCCAGCAGGATGCGCACAACAAATCTTCAGCTTCACAGCTTGTGTCTTGTAACAGAAATGTGAAGAGTTCACAAAGGAAGCTGGGAATAAATCTGCTCCTTTTTTTTTTTAGGTGAAATAAGATAAAAACTTACAGGCCTTTTTACCTTGCTCGACTCTACCTGACCATACTGCAGGACAAGTGTGCTACTTATGTTAAGTTCCAACTTATGTTAAGTTCCAAGCTTGTTCCAGCTTCTGCTTTTTATTCTGTATCACCCCATTTCTGCTGAAGCAGGAATAAAACTTTTAACATCAAAATCACAGGTACTTTCTGGTCAAAACATAGTATGAAGAGTTAAATGTACTGTTTGCCTGTGGGGAACAAGAGCAAACTGGTTTTTAGACCTGGACTACAGCTCTCAACTCTTTCTGCTTGTGGAGTCTCACTTATTGAGAACTTAGAGAATAAGGCTGAGGATCAGAGCTTGACTATTTTAATGCGAAATCCTGTTTCTGACCCCTTCTGGTCTTCCTTTCTCCTCACCTGGTCACCTTTAAAGCAGCTGCAAATTATGGAGTTCAGCAAGTTTGTCTTGTGTACCCTATCTCTGCAATTAATCTCCCACATGAGTCTATTCAGCAATTAAAACATTTTAACATTTAAAAAAATGTCACATACACTGTTTATTTCCACATCAAGTTATCTCTAGCTAGTATAACTGTAATAGAAAATACATATGCAAAACCCTGTTGTTTTAGGTAGGTTTGACATCCTAGGGTATTGGGGTTTTTTTTCTTATAGATTAGCTGTGTTGGATATGAGGTTCTAAAGAAAATAATCAAAACACTTCATTACCCCCTCAGTTAAAAACTCAGTAAGTCAGGATTGGGTTTTTTGGTGGGTTTTTTTGTGTGTGTGAAACTAACTTCTTTGCTTTTCTAACTATTTAGTACTTGGCTCTCCATTTCTACTTTAGTTTTGCTTCCTGTTAGTAACAAATCTTCCATGGCTCCCCTACGAAACAAAAAAATGCATGTGCCTGGAGGTTGCAGCATTGGAGCGGAACTCAGCTATGTGTAGCTGGTAATGCCTTTTTGGTTTTAAACTTGAGACTTTCCCTGGAATGCCTTCCACATCCACACCAGCATGCGGTGAAAAGCCCACACTCCGGCTCTGACTTACGTGCAGATGCTACAGTTCGGCGACAGAAGATGCTGCTTGGGTACCCCAAGCAATTATGACCTTTTATGAAACCCGAAATTACAATATCCTTTTTCCAGTTGTGCAAAATCTCGGTTTCAGTTTGGGTGTGAAACTGCACTCATGCGATAGACTTCATTTTTTTTGAGCTAGCGTGCCTACAGGTTTCTTAAAGCTGGTGTCCTGGAGCTGTGTTGGGAACACAAGATGAAATTGCTGGGGCAGGAAGCGAGAAGAAGGGAAGAAGAGCAAGAGACCTGCTCTTTAGTAAATTAGCTGTTAGATTGGCTAAGCTCTGTTGCGAAATGACAATTTCAGTAAACTGGGGAGTCAGTGCCTTCACCACATCCCTGTAACTGGTTTTGCAGCACGGTGGCTGGAGCTGTGATGTGAATTTAGAGTAGTAGCTGGAGCGTATATGTCAAAAAGGCAGGTCTCAGTGACAAGCAAGTAATGGTGGTGTATTTCGGGTAGAACTGGGATAAGAAGGGGGACGTGAAGTGCCCCTTCGGTGATATGGTGTCTACATTGAAAGAAATGTCATGTGTCTAACATTGGAAATACTGGGGAAGATGGAGCAGCAGGAAGGTACAAGATAAATTAACCTCTTCTTTTCTCTGCCCACTCGTATACATTTACGGAAATAGTGTTTAAAAAAAGCGTTGCTCATTTCATGCTGGGAAGTTGAAGAGATGCTTCACTTGATGGCATCCCCGTGTAAACAAGGAGCATTCTGAGAATGTTTCTGAAGCAGATTTTCTTTTTTTTTTATTTTCTTAGGCATCAGAAGAGTAATTGCTTTTTCCCTAAACTATTCCAAACTGCAGACTATCTAGCAGATTGCTTGTCAAAAGGATTTTTTTGTGAACAGGGAGGAGAGACAGAGGTTTTAGGGAGGGGAGGCTTAATACAGATTATCTGCTAGAGGCTACCACAGAAAACTACAGTTGCAGACATTAATGCTTCTCTGATGTCCTCCTGCCCACTTCTTCTGGATTGCATAAACAAGGGATCTATTTTGCAGGCAGGTATTATGTGGAAAATATGCAAGTCATTTTTTAATCAGCATAGCATAGCTGATCATCTGAAAATCTTACACTATACACACATCTGGAATCCTTTCTCTACAGTATCCTCAATGCTTGCCCTGATCTGGTTTAATACTGCGTGCCAGCTGTGCCTAGGAGAAAAAACATCCCTTGACAGCAATTGGAAAATGACAATCCAGTTTCACAATTTCAACACTACCAGGGCAGAAGGGAGAAACTAATGAAAATGAACCTCAAGTGGAGTTTGGGGGAGCTGGGTTACTTTCTGTGGGGAGGATGTTCAGAAGTGGGGTTACCACAGATGGCTGTGGTGACAGGCTGGAGGGCACCTCAAGTAGTACCTCTTGGAGGCTAGATTATAATAATTAAGAAAATGGCCCTGCGGTTGTGTGGTATTGAGACTCAGCTTCTATTTCCCAAAGCTAATCAGACAGCTTTGTTCTTTCTGTCTGTTGGGAAGGTTTCCTGGTGAGTGGGTTGGGCGTTTTCTGGGCAAGGTGCTGAGTTGGCTCAGGAAACCTGCTAATAGTTACAGCATGGGCAGTGCCAGGCGAGTGCTTGAGCCTGTCCTGACCCTATTCTGTTTGTCTATGTACCATGTCCTAAAAATGCATGTATGTAGATAATTAGTACTACTGTGTGGTGTGTGTATTGGTGGTGGGGGTGGTAACGTTAGATTACCATGGAATGTAGCACGGTGTCTGTGTACAATTACAGTAAAACACTGAATTAAACCTCTGCATGCATTTGTTTTTCTTAACTTTTCTAAAAGATTAGCCATCCCATTTAGTATCTCATAGCAAAGAGATAAGCAATTTGGGCATCAACTTGGTCAAAGCCTAAGTTTTGCCTTTTCAGATGCCAGCTCACAACCACAGTCAGAGTACACCACGTGAAGAAGGCAGTTCTTTGTGTCCCTCCCTCTGTTAACAGGAAATCTAAACCACTGAAAGCATGAAAGCTGATTTGAGACTTGTAAAGTGTACCTGCAGCATCTTGTATGGCGAGAAGTGGGATGGAATCAGCCACATTCTCTGGTAACATGAATCACGTGTGAACCTCTTCAAAAATCATCTATGACTACAGAATCCTTACAGGTTTTCAGGCCGCTCTGCTGAGGCTCCATGATTTTCCTCTCCTGTCCATCCTCCCCCTCCATTTAATTTTTACAGGCTTTTCTATCCACATAGTGTTGAGCCTCATTCTCTTTTCTAACTTGTAGTTCATGGAGCTGATGGGGAGAGAGAGGGGGGATGTCACTGAATTTACTGGGATAATGTTTTCACTAAGGGACCTCTCGATTCCTTTGTCATCTTGGCTGTTATGAAGCATTTTGAGTTAATCATGTGAGATACTGTACGGATACTGCCTGTAATCAGAAAAGCAGTCATTTGACTTTCTCTTTTTGTTATAGACCCATCATAATTAGGTAACAGTAGCTTAGCCGTCTCATTTTTTGTCTGACAATTTGCTTAGGTTGTTGTTTACAGACCAACAAACTCCTAGGTCTTGTTCAATGATGGCTTTTTCTGGAATGTCAGCCAAAGTAATAAGAATTTGATAGATTTTTGCAGCAAATCTTCTTTCCACAGTCCTCATATTCAATGTCTTGAAAATTACAAGAACTCAAATTTTTTCCTTTCCCTTTTTCTCACTTTTTTTTTTCCCTCAAAATGCTTTGTATAACTTCTAGATGTTAACAAAAGTGATGCTTTTTTCAAAGTGAATATGCACTATTCAAAAGTTGCTGGAGCAAAATAAATGTATAAGTATTAGTTTTAGTAGGGTTTGTCTTCCTTTCAACAGTATTAAATCTTTCCAGATTGGTATTAAAGCTTTTGAGTATACTTCTTCCTTTTCCACGAGCAAGTTATCTTCTTGTTAGAGGGGAAACCAGCTACCATTAATGTCAGCTATTGCAGTTCAAGCTGAGTAATCTATCAATATATACACCTTAGTGTAAGCCTACCAGTTACAAAAAAAAAAAAAAAAACAAACCACAAACCTGGTTTAACACTTTTTTGCAATATGCAGATAAATTTTTTTCTCATCTAAAACCAGTTCTGTGACTAAATTATGACCTGTATGACATCGTAACATAGCCAAGATCTTTCTTTTCTCTGAAAATATGCAAATTGTTTTATTTTTGTGAACTTTAAACATTGATTACACTTGTGAATGTGAATATTCTTACTAAGTGTTGCCTTGGCTGTTTAACTCAGCTGAAAGATGCCTGGGTGTACTTGTACAGAATAAATACAAATTCAAGGCCTAGTTAGTAGGCCTTCACAGTATTGACCTTTATTTTTGCTTTGATTTTTGAGTGAAGTAGTGATCTCTGTAGTACTTCGAACCAATACGTGTGCCTCAGTTATCAAATATATGTGGAAAATTGTGTCCCTTGCAGAAATGGGAAAATGGAGAGAGGGAATTCTGAGGAATCTCAGTGAGGCTGCCAGAACACCACTCACTGAGGTAATTAACAGCTGGTACCAGCAGGGCTCCAGCGTGTCATTCCCAATTATCTGTGTTCATATTTCCAATAATTCAAGTTATGCAATATGAGAGAGGATTTTCTGTGCTTTCCTCGGTTTACAGCATCTTCTGAGGAGAGAAAGCAGTAGGAAAAATCCTGTTGTTCATACAGTCTAAATATTTACTATTTTGATCAAAGTTACAAGTCCAATATGTCTACACAACCCACACTATCAAGAAGTTGCTCAGTCTCTGCAGTGTGCTAAAACAGATGAGCATATACAGTGCACCAAGTTAAATCTTTGCCCGTAATCTGTTGTAAATCCTTAACAGATGGTGGCCTAGAGAGAACTTTAGGTAGCTCCTGCAAACAAAGTACGTGGCAAAAAAAATAGCTGCCGTGGCACCTACAATGTGCTACACAACTTTTGTTGCCTTCAGAAAGTGAGAGAATGCAGTTTCTGCGTGGAATACTTCTTCCAAGCTTTCTACTTGACCTTGTGTCTGTGTGATGTATGCAAATTTATTGCAGCCTCCTAAGCAAAGATTTTTCTAAAGGCTACTCTCTTTTTTTGTTCTTTTCCCAAAACTTCTGCAGGAACAGAACTTTCTTTGTAGCAAAGAACAACTAGAAAGTGCCTGCAAAGGTTACTTTCAAAGGAGAAGCCTTTCATTCTAGGTGTCCTGTGACAGTCAATGTTGTAGCAATTTCTTTTTTCCTTTAAACCTTTTCCTGACCAGGCTCTTGAACGTTGTCAGTGTTGATAGAAAGCAGAACGTGCCGGAACAGAAAATGTGGCTGCACTGAAGGAATAAGCGGTAAGGTGTCAGGATTTAGTGCTTAGTGACATGGTTTAGTGATGGCTGTTATTAGAGTTAGGTTGATGGTTGGACAAGATGATCTTAAAGGTCCCTTCCAACCTAGAAAATTCTATGATTCTGTTATTTTCTGTGGAAGACTTAAATTACCCATTTGGTCTTCCTGATGAGTAACGACCTTGAGGAAGCTAAATTCATAAAACTTCCATAGTTTCATCCAGATTTTTTTAAAATTAGGGAACTTTTTGGATGCATGAATGAAGTTGATTGACTGTTATTATTATCTGATCCACTGCTCTATAGTTTCTTCAGTGGATCAGTGGTGTTTTCTGTTGGGAAGTCCTAATGCTTTTGGGTGTCCTTAATTTCATGTTCCGGTTACTGCAGCCTGCTCGTTCAGCAGCTGGTGCTGCTCTGCAATTCCTCATCTTCAGCAGTTGCACCATGCTTAGTCTTACCTGTGCTCTGGTTAAAGCTCACCCTGTTTAGACCACTCCTGGAGCTTCAATTCTGCTCGTAGTTCTTCATCTCTTCATTACCTACTTCTTATTGCAGCTCTACCCCCTCTCACATTGTCCCTCGCCGCATCCAGTGTAAGCTAAGACTCGTTCCTAGGTGGTCTAGTAGCTTATCCTTTCAGCTATGAATAAAGCAGTGTGTGTTTTACAAGTCTGCTGAGACCTTAAAAATGCATTTATTGTGTTTTTGCTTGTGTCACATTGTGCGTTGCTGGATTTTGAGACCAAGCCGGAGTACTGTAGGAGAAATGCATTTCTCTTGCTTTTGATCAACATGTAATTAAAGAATGCAGAGTCAGAGAATGAGAATGGATGATGGTCATGTAGATGGGGGGAAACGGCATACTGAGGGCAGAAGGGGGTGAAAAGGAAGACTGCCTTAGCAGATGAGAAGTTAAAATACTTAAGTGATTTAGTATGTATTTGCCGTTTTCTGCTTCCATTCAAACAAATTCTTCCAGCCGTAGTAGCATAACAGGTTCTAGGGCTTCATTCTGCATGTCTGACAAGGCTGGGGTTTTTCTTAGTTTGGGGACAAGGGTTTTGGCCCAAGTCTGTCTGAGGGAGATGTGAAGAGGGTGGGGAGTGAACCTGCTAAATCTGGGGTTGGAAAGGAGCAGTCTAGACTGAGTCAACAACACATGGATTAGACTCCTCATCTATGGACTACAGTGGTGGGAAGTGGGAAGATCTCACCTCCGAGACTTCCCACTTGGCCCACAGAGTGAGTTTTCTTCTTGCTCTGTGGAAAGAGTGTCTTCCGCACAGGGCGAGCGACACGGCAGGACCCTCTCTGCAGTCTCTGCACCAACATGCATGGTGGATTCTTCGGCCACCAACATCACTGAGCTCCCACCTCACTCTGCGGTGGAACCAGAGCCAAGTGATTGCAGTAGGAGTGAGCAGAGCTGTTGGGTGGGTAGCTGTGTGGCAGTGAAGAGGAGGACACTGGGTTACCTGCTGAAGGAGACCTCTTCAACGGGAGATGAATCTGACTGTAAAGACTAATGGCTAGGGGCCTTCTGACTTTGGGGAAGCAACCAAAGCCCCACTCAAGTCAAAACAAGTATTTTAAAATGTTGATACAGTGAACTTGCAGTAAAACTTGCTATAAGATACCCAAAAGATTTTTATCTCTGATATTAAGTCTGCAAGGCTAATATAGCTTTCCTGGTTTTATTGGACTTGCAAGAGTTATTCATTAGTCTGAGTCATAATTAGAGTGGAAAAAAAACAATCTTGAAGTAATTTTAATTCACTAATTTCAGATTAATTATTGCTACTTATGACACTAAATGTGGTCAAACTGACTCGTATTCAGAGAGATGCTGAATTGTTCAGTGTGTGTGCAGTCCATTGCCTCTATGATGAAGGGGAATGGGGTGAAATACTATGATATGCATTAGAATGAGATAGCATTAAAGCAGTTATTAATTTATCATGTATATTATCTATGTAATCCTCCCCTGTTGTTCTGAAAAGTCTCCATTCAGTACAACATGAATGCTTCAGTCATGGTTCTTATTGGTTTGCTTGAAGTCCTTTCCAGAATAGAAGCCTAATATGTTATATTATGCATAAAAAGATAAATTAATTTCTGGCATAATTTGATTAATGCTGGAGTTGCACTATAACTGAACGGGCTCAATGGAATTGTTCGAGTGAAGATGAAGCATTAGCGTTCCCAAAGGTTTTAACTCCAACTGTTTTCCTGTCACCTAGATTTGAAAAGCTTTCTTGGCAGAAGAATTTCTAACTAATTTATGTTGGTACTTCATAGCCAGAGAGCTTATTTTTAAACCTCTATTATTTTTGCTCTCCCTTTCTGTAGAGCGGTTTTAAGAAGCAAGCCTAGTGCTAACCTCATTTCCTTGTGTGGGTAATGAGACACTGAGCGTATGTATACAATACGCGTGCAATGCAGGAGTTGGTGATCATGTTTTCTTAACCGGGGCTCCTCCGAGGTGCTTAATATTTCATCACAAATTGCATCGGTAAACTAGCAGTTCATCTGGCTAGTTAGATTTACTCGGGCAGATGGCATTTTGCATGTGTGATGAGAGCAGGAAGGAGACAGAGCAAAGCAGTAATGTAATTAGCCGTGTATACGAGCCACACAAGGTAAATCTCTTTAACCCCAGTGATAAAATGTGTTCTCTGCTAAAGCCTTGGATTATTGGTCCTGTGAAACAATGTGTGCAGCTGGTCAGGCTGAGATTTCAGAAGTAATCCCATTAATTTGAAAATAGAGGACACTGCTTTTTATCACACCTTCCCAGCACGTTTTTATTTCAGGAACAACGTGGTGAGCAGGACTCGGGAGGTGAGCGTCCCCCTGTACTGGGCACTGGTGAGGCCCCACCTCGAGTTCTGTGTCCATTTTTGGGCCCCTTACCACAAAAAAAGACATTGAGGTGCTGGAGCGGGTCCAGAGAAGAGCAACAAGGCTGGCGAGGGGTCTGGAGCACAAGTCTTATGAGGAGAGGCTGAGGGAGCTGGGGTTGTTCAGCCTGGAGAAAAGGAGGCTGAGGGGAGACCTTCTGGCTCTCTACAACTCCCTGAAAGGAGGGTGTAGGGAAGCGGGGGTCGGTCTCTTCTCCCAAGTCACAGGCGACAGGACAAGAGGAAATGGCCTCAAGTTGTGCCAGGGGAGGATCAGATTGGATATTAGGAAAAATTTTTCCACTGAAGGGTTAATTAAGCATTGGAATGGTCTGCCCAGGGAGGTGGTTGAGGCACCATCCCTGGAGGTATTTAAAAGACGGGTTGACATAGTGCTTAGTGACATGGTTTAGTGATGGTTGTTATCAGAGTTAGGTTGATGGTTGGACTAGGTGATCTTAAAGGTCCCTTCCAACCTGGACAATCCTGTGATTCTATATTTGAAAGAGAAATCAGCTTCAGGGTGATTTGTACTTTACCAATAATGCAGCAGAGAGTCCCATGGAGTCACCTGAGTTCAGTTTAAAATAAAAACTTATTTGAATGCTAGAGATGAGGTGTTCTAGCTAGGGAGGAAAGGTGCTTCGGGAAAGCAAACCAAAATCACAGAGTGAATTAAATGTGAGCTGAGGTGTCTCTTCACAGTGCTCCAGCGAGCAGTGTCGCCGTAGCTGAGAAGATGGTGTTTCTTCTACAGCCGATGCTGTAGAAGATGCAGTACCTGGCACAGGACGTTCCCCTGCTTAACCCTTAATCACAGTGGTAACTGTGATTACTGTCAATATGCAGAAAACCTAACAGGGAGATTCTTGATTCTGCAAAACCGCTAAGGCAAGCTTGTGCTTATAGATATGTGGGTGAGTAACTGCAGGTGATCTCACATTCATTTAAAGCCAAAAGAATTTTTTATGGGAATATATACCTGACTTCCACGTTTCATTTGAAATGAACTAACTGGGAATATCTCTCATCCAGTTGATACTGAAGGCTATTGAATTAGTAGATTCGTGGCAAAGACTGGTCAATCACTGTCTGCTACCTGGTGAGAAAAACACCCTGAAGCTTCACGTTTCTTCAAAAAAAACCAAAAAACCCACATTAGAAAGTAACATAAGTAGCAAGTTTTTATTCATCAGGGAAGTCTCACATCCTGGAAAACCAAGGCAAAAATATGCTGTGTAATACCGACTATTGTGTTATGCATGAAACCTGTATTATTCTCGCTATTTAACTTACTCAATCCACGTGGGAACTTTTTCTATCTATTTTCAGGCTTTCTTGTTGATTATAAACCTAAAGGTGTTTTAGTTTCTGATGAACAGGCTTTAGAGCCTCTAAATTTCAAAAACATATTGAAACTGCTGTTTTCTGCATCAGTTTGTCATCATGTATTCAGGTTGATTTCTGTCTCTTTTTTTTTTTTTGACTGACAGGCTATAAATTATGGAAACAGTATAAATAAAAATTGTGAATCAGGAACATTCTGAGCAAGTAATCAGACGGTTTGGGGTTGGTTTTTTTTTGTTTGTTTGTTTGTTTTGTTTTCTTGAAGTATTGGATGTTGACCTTGGAGATACTCAAAACCTGACTGTGTCCCTGAGTAACCTGTGGTGGGTGACTCTGTGCTGATCTGGTGGGTCAGACTGGGTCATCTTGGGGGGGGGTCCCTTTCAGCCTCAACCACCCTCGGTTTCTCTTGAGTAGTTTTATGTATGCACACACATACGCATACAGATGTCCATAAATATATATGTATGTATAGATGTATGTAAAACTCGATGTAAAATGTTGTGGGTTTTTTTTTTTTGTTTAATTTTCATTTTAATTTATGACAGGGACAGACACTCAAGTAGAAGAACTGGTAAAACCTTTCAACTTTTATTTAACAGGAAAAGCTAAAGCTTTAAAAATTTTATTCTGTACTGATTCCCAATGGTAGGAAATGTATCAAAGGACATTTTTGTCAATAATAAAATTTAGCTTTCTTACGTGCTTCCTGGCAGTGCTTTCACTCCTCCATTAAGTAATTTATAATAAAAAGTCAGCAAGATTGTACGGTAACTTTGGAATAATTTAGATCAGAAGGAACCTCTGGAGGTCATCGGGTCCAACTCTTTTCCAAAGTAAGATGAGCCTCCGGGTTAGGAGCAGCCTGGAAGTGAGGGCCAGTTGCTTGGGGGCTCTCCTGCTCGGCTTTGGAGTAGCAGCAAGGAGGATGGGGCCACAGGGTCCTGGGCAGTCGGCTCCCTTGTTTGGCCACCTGCCTGCAGATGTTCTGTACCATTTCAGGTCGAGGGAGGTCATCCTCCCTCTCTACTCTGCCCTGGTGAGGCCCCATCTGGAGTACTGTGTCCGGTTCTGGGCCCCCCAGTTCAAGAAGGACAGGGAACTGCTGGAGAGGGTACAGCAAAGGGCTACAAAAATGATCGGGGAAATGGAGCATCTCTCTTATGAGGAAGGGCTGAGACGCCTGGGTCTGTTCAGCCTGGAGAAGAGAAGACTGAGAGGGGACCTCATCAACGCTTAGAAATATCTAAAGGGCGGGTGTCAAGAGGATGGGGCCAGACTCCTCTCAGTGTTGCCCAGCGACAGGACAAGGGGCAACGGGCACAAACTGGAACACAGGAAATTCTGTCTGACCATAAGGAAAAACATCTTTACTTTGAGGGTGGCAGAGCACTGGAAGAGACTGCCCAGAGAGGTGGTGGAGTCTCCATCTCTGGAGACTTTCAAAACCCACGTGGACATGTTCCTATGTAACCTGCTCTAGGTAGACCTGCTCTGGTAGGGGCTTTGGACTAGATGATCTCCAGAGGTCCCTTCCAACCCCATATCATTCTGTGATCTCTTCAGCTTGCACATCAGCCGGGTCCATGCTCCTTCTGCAGGGTGTTGGGGAGGGAGGACTATGGGTGCTGTTAGCTTAGGAGTTTCTTCTCCTGAGCTACATGCAGGATTAGAGAGGAGTAAGATCCCAGCCCCTGGGATAAATTCTGAGGGGGCTTGGATTTTTTGGGGAGGTGAACGGTCAGGCTTGAACCTACAGATCTTTTATTGATCCACAGGATAGGTAACTTGCTGGAGGTTTTTCTCAAGTATGTTTAGTTGCAGATGGGGAGACTAATGATGGGGCAGTAGTACCATGAAGTGCAGCTCTGTATGAACATGTGGGGCAGAGTGCTCCTTCCTAATGTGTTTCCCCTTCGTCAGAGGAGACCAAAAGTTTGGTCAGTCATTTCTCCCAAACATCCAGACGCTGCTGCTTTTACACAACCTGGCATGGAGCATACCCAGAGCCACTGATGTCCGTCTGAGGCAGAGGGTCTGCAGAGCTTGAGGTGCCCCTCTTCAAGGGCAGGGGGTCACTGAAATGGCCAGGGGCCACAGTTCCCAGCAGAGTTCCCACAGGGTTGGCAAAACCTCCATAAGGATGGTAGGTCCATTCATTGCAGCTCCTGGTGTTTACTGAAAGAAACTGGTGTGGTGAAATGATATTTGTAATGTTAAGCTGCACTATTTGTGTTAAATTCCTACTTTCTTTTTTTGGTGGTTGCTATATTTTGTCTATATTGTTAGAAATTAGTGTGCTGGAGCTGCACACACAGTAAGTTGGCATGTATTAGGCTTTCTGTTTTGTTTTGGTGGCATTGCATACTCTCATACCAAAGTCTGTTGGTCCAGGGACCAAAAAAAAGAAGATTGGGATAATGTTGGCAAGAATAAGGACCACCTTCCTTGTACCATCCAATCAAGAAGTCATCGTTAACATGCTTATTTTGCACATTATCTACCTGATTCTGTATATGTGTGTTTCTATATATTTACACACACATCCGTGTTTGTACTTGTCGTAAACATGAAGCAAAGCTGATACCTGAACTTCGTCCAAGTAATTGATAAGTTTGGGATTTGCTTTTAATAATGATGCTGTGGTACAGAGGGTGACCTCGGGAAAACCTTCACTATATTTCAGCGGATATTGATTAAATGATAGATAACCTGGGTATCTTCCTGTGAGCTCATAAAATACACAGTTGATTAAAAATGTTGTTACTAGACAGCTTTATGGAAGCACTTACGCGATTGCCTGTCCTGATGATGTCTGTTCTTAATTTCAACTTGCCTACCTAACAGTAGAATTCATACCATCTTCTTACCCCTCCCGTTTTTATTATTTATGTTGTTTAAAACTCTGGAATATTCTTGCTTATTTTCAGATCTCATCAGAAAACTAGCACAGCAGAAGTTTGGAAATACACAGGGAGATTATCAAAAGGTAAATTGTCTATGTGTATCTGCATAAAGTATTGAAAACAATGACTTTGAAATTCAGTTTTCTTTCTAAAATAGGAAATAGGATTTTAAAGCTTAACAACAGGATGCAAGAATGAAATTTGTGAATGATGTGTATGATGGTTTCATGCAAAATTTGGGACCAAAACCTTTCAAAAAATATTACAAAGAAAATTTCATAAGTCACTGTAAAGAAGCTACATATAGTTAAGGCTCACTTATCAATTCCAGCTGTAATGTGATTGTGGTGTCTGTTGCACAAAGATTGAAGGCTCTTTGTATTTAAAAATACCGCTTTTATTTAAAAACACTTAGAACCATTAGTGCTCAGCTCATGTTAACTTTAGCTATTGTCCTCAAAAAGCTGAATTTATGTGCTTGGTCTGGTGCCTTTGTAAAATGAAGTTTCCACAGCCTGATTATAAAGTACATTTTAATTTACGTAGTGTGCTGATCACGTCAAGGGTATTTTCCATTCTCTCTTTAGGTTGCTGATTATCCTGAAATCCGCGGGGTACTTGGTAGCAAGAGAGGATAGAATGTAGAGTGGGTCTTATTTTAGGCTGTTCTCAGGGACAGTACCCCATCTTTGAGGCAATGTCACAGGTTGAGTGCGGTAGGAACCTTAACCAGGCCCACACAATGGACGTGTTACTTCATGTGAGCCACTTGCTGGTAGTCCCTGCCGTGTGGTGTACCTGTCAGGAAGATGAGTATGGAACTTGGCAAACAGGCGCTGAGCTATTGCCTTCAGTCAGGATGACCTGAATGATCTTGAGATGTGAAGGGGGAAAGCCTTGTGCTTCCATGAGTTCCTGAACGAAGCTATTGCTCCGGTAGCTTGATAACCTCTGCAGGGCATCCCAGTGTGTGAGTATTGCCGTTGTGGTGCGTCAAGCGACACGTACCGATCCCATGTGCCTGGTGGGGCTCCCAGAGAGTGGTGCATCACAGATTGTGCCTGCACACCCAGGGAGGAGCCTAGGGTGGAATTGGTTGGCAGAGGTTTTGGAACAAAACCATTAGACCATGGGTGGTATGCAGAAATGTGAGTATTTAGTAACTGCTATGCAAGTCATGAGAAATTTGAGACTGATGACAGCTGCGTAGTGGAGACACTTGTTAAGATACGGTTTGGTTATAGGGTGGCAAATACAATATTAGGTGTGCTTAGGAAGTAACACAGATATAGGCCATTTATAAGTCCTTATTTTGACCTGAATACAATGTAAACATTTAAAACAAATCTGGGAAAGGAAAATCTGTCCAGATAAGTAGAGAGTCCCTCAGAAGACAGAAGCATCAATGAGAGAGGTAGCTGTGAAGAGGCCAGCGTGGCTGTAGATGTGCCCTGGAGGAGTTTCCAGTGGGGTCAGGGAAGTGCGAATGTCACTGAAGGGTGCAGGTAAGTAGTTAGAAATGTTGCCTGTGGATCGCTCAGATTCAGGGAGAATGCACTCGGAGTAGGATGGGTGCAGCAAGTGAGCATGAGGATGATCTGGGAAACACACAGGTCTTCAGAGGAGACTGGAAGAGTTTGCTTAGCTTAGCAAAATAATTGGTAATTGATTACTTCTTATAAGTATGTGTGGAGAGAAAAGACCAGGAAGAAAAAACTGCTAAATGGGCAAAAGAAGGTGCTATCACAGAAGCGAAGGGGCAGAAATGGGCCACGTGTACATCCATGTAAGACTTAGTAGTTCACCAAGCGTTGGGAACACTCCTTCAGTAGCGAGAACAGGAAATTTGGTTCTGATATTTATCCTGTTAAATTTCTACTGTTGTTTCTCTCTATCTTTTTTATTAACTTTTTTTTTAAAACCTATTTGTAGAATGTGTTAGTGACCCAGGAGGCCCTTCCGGCTTCTGTGCCGTGTGTCCCTGTGTTCCCAGTTGGACTCTAACCATCGACATCGTCCCTGTCCCCTGTCAGGGACAGCAATCTGCCGGGCCAGCCCAGCGGCTGAGCACGGCTGCCGTCCCTGCTCAGGGGGAGCCAGCTCGCTGCTTTACTTCTGCTGGGAGATGGGCTTGCTTAAAACATTAAAAATCGTACTTGGTACCAGATTTTTAAGGGAGGGTAAGCATTTGTTTTCCTTCCATTGGAAGTATAGTTCCAAATATGATTTTGAACTTTTTAAGCACATTGTACAGTAGAAGTTTCATAAAGATGTGCGTGGTGCTTAAAAAAAAAAAGTTCCTAAAACTTAAGAACATTTCTGATTCTCACACGTCAGACTTTGGGTTGAAGGATCTTGCTGTCTTTAGCTTGTCCACTTCCCTTTTCTTTTCTACTTACGAGGAAGGGGAAGGCGTTACCAGCTGCGAACTTGTCATACAGGGATAAAGGGGGCCTACAGGAGAGATGGGGAGGGACTTTTTATCAGGGAGTGTAGCAGTAGGACAAGGGCTAATGGTTTTAAACTGAAAGAGGGGAGATTTAGATTAGATATTAGAAAGAAATTCTTTAGTGTGAGGGTGGTGAGACACTGGAACAGGTTGCCCAGAGAAGCTGTGGATGCCCCATCCCTGGAGGTGTTCAAGGCCAGGCTGGATGGGGCTTTGAGCAACCTGGTCTGGTGGAGGTGTCCCTGCCCATGGCAGGGGGGTTGGAACTCGATGGTCTTTAAGATCCCTTCCAACCTGAACCATTCTATGATTCTAAATACAAGAAATACTATTTCCACTGTGGAAACAAAGGGGAAATCGGGTTCTTCTGAAAATCCTGTCATTGAATATTTAGGGTTTTTTCTGAAAATATAGATAAGAAATCAGTTAAGAACCTGATAAATAGACATCTTCAGTCTTTCTTGAATGCCTTTTCTTTTTTACTTTTGAATAATTTAAAATAAACCTCTACATATTAAAGTGAGGGTGAATTTTCTGTGTAGTGTGTTAAGGTCCCAGAACTGCTACTAAAACTGCTGCTTTTATGCCAAAATAAAATTAGCATTGAAAAAGTTAGTTAGGAATATCATAGGTCAGTTATGACAGGTGGAATTTGTGAATAAATCGCTAAACCACAAAGTAATGCAATCCCTGGCCTTCTAATCAGTGAGATGTGTTAGGAATTAAATGAAACAGATGCTCAGTGTAGAAATAACTGATCTGTTGTTGTTTCAAGATGGAAATATTTGTTGGACAAATCCTAAATTCCTCTCATTTACCAAGGAAACCAGAAATTATCTTCTATGTATTTTACTGTAAATAATTTTCCATAATTATTTAATGTTGCTTCTATGCATTGTTTTACTTTAGTTGCTTTTTATTATTGTTTCTGTGTTGTTATTTGTTTTGGTCATGGTTAATTATTCATTATTCACGTGATTTGTTTTTGTGCATGCTGCCTGTGCGTTATACACATTCTCCATTTGTTTTGACTTCCACAGCCAGAAAATGTTGTCCTGACTCTTCAGGTAATGTCTTATGGTAGATGTACAGCTTTGAAAAGCAACTAACCGTGTCTGTATGCACTACTTCTATTAAAACATGCATAACTATTTTTCATGTTATTTAAAATGTGTTTTTCCATCTAACCTATTTTAAAATTTATGTTATCAAATAATTTCTGAAGTGTTCAGCTCACTACAAAACGGTAATTCTTTTGCAAATTCTAGCCAAGTTCTTCTTGCAGGCACCTAGTTTGTGTTTTTCAGGAGGGATAACAGCTTTTAACCAGCGGCTAATAATAATAAAATAGGCTTCATCCTGGAATTGGTAATTAGGTCAGAAGTTTGCAACTCTGTTAATGGGTGATGGTTGCTGTATTTGGATCAGCTGGTGATTAGGGATTGTGAGGAAGGGCATCAGCAAAGCTGGAACTGGAGCATGATTGATAGCTTGTGAGAAGTTGTAACTTGTTTTGCAGGACAATACACGGGCCTCAATTTCCTCCTTTTACTGCCAAGTCGCCCTGGTGCTGGCGGATTAGTAAAACAGAAGAGGACTCAGAGCACTAGCGTGAGAATTAGCTCTCCTAAAATTGGGAAGGGAAAGGAGAGAAGAGATTTTTCAGGGAGGAAAGACCACCGGGGCATGGCCTCACCGTGCTGTCTACCTCTGGCTGCCCACACCTGCCCCATCCGCGTCGGGACGCGTTGGCTTGTGTCGGCAGGCGAGGGCAAACAGGGTGGCCAGCTCGCAGCTCGTCCCCTGGAAGCCACATCCCCTTGTGTGGAGCTGTGCAGGGTCCCTGGGGCGCTGGCACCGCTTCCAGCGTTACAGCTAGCCCAGGGTATTGCGTTGCATCGTTCCCTTTCACTCCTTCCAGCTTTCGAAGGCGTCCTTTTAGTTGCTGCTGCTTTGCTGTTTAGCAGCAGAATAAATGTCTTTACCTGAGGGAGCTTGAAATTCCGCTCCTTCGCGTTGTTGGGTCCCTAAGCAGTTTTTACTTCAGCAGTTTGGAGAAACCTCTGCCTTTGGCAATCGATCATCCAGCAAAGTACTTCCCTTTGCGGTTCATACAGATCTTTACACTCACAATTGATTAAAAAGGAGAACAAGCCAAGCCTCCCTCCCTCCTTCCCTCCCTCCTAAAGTGTTGATCTAGTCAGCCTTGCTGGCATTTGGGGAGCCTTTTTGGAAACAGATGTGAGGAACAGTAAATACGTGGTCCAGGAAATCAAATGTGTTCATTTATAACCTATTTCAATATATATTGAAATTTCAATATATATTTATAACCTCTCTCTCTATATATAACGAATATAACATTCGTTTCTTGTGAGCGTATTTCTCTCTTGGCACTCACTCCTGTAGTTTGCCTAGTTAATATTCTAGCTAAATAACTATTAGCTGTCACTATCTACAATGTTATGTATCTTTTTGTTAGAAAAGTTGTCAATTATTGACAAAATACACCAAGTCCGTAACCTCGGTAACTTAGTAGATGGTTTAGTCTGTAGTTTGCTTTTTAATTATTTGCTCTATATTGATTGCAGTTACTGTGTGATATCTGCTATTACCACTATTTTTGTCTGAATTACAGGCCATCTACTATGAAATCGGTTTTATAGTCTCCGCAGCCTTGGGATTGCTATTTATTTTGTTACTGCCTCTTGTGGGACTTTGCTTCTGTATGTGTCGTTGCTGTGACAACTGTGGTGGGGAAATGCATCAAAGACAGAAGAAAAATGCTGACTGTCAGAGGAGCTGTTTTGCAACATTTCTTTTTGTTGCTTCTTTAATAATAAGGCAAGTGTAATAAAGAGAACAATATGAAGCTTGGTATAGCGCTAATTTTGCGGTGTCATAAGACAAATAATGTTACTGTGTTAGCCTACAGGTGCAGAAATGATTTTATTAGACTGCTGTTATTGCTTATTAAAGAAAATTTGACTGCATTATAAAAATGCTGCTACCGTTGCTATCCACAGGTCATTATGTACTCACTTGAGAAGAATGTAGGTGTGAAACAAAAAAAAAAAAAAAAAAATTAAGCTCGAATTTGGCAAATGAAGTTTTTGCCAGTCTCGAAATGGCAATTGCAGAATGTTACATTGAACTTAGAAACATACGATAACTGTGTCCTATGTTCAATTACCGGCTATACAGAACTTGAGGTACAACATACTGCTTAGCTCTTGGTAGCATAGAAGTGGTGAGAAAACCCATTGTATGACCCTCTTCGGTATTTGCTGTCCTCCATGTTTTCTTATTAGTTCAAAATAATGGGTTTTCTCATGGGCACTGGGTTGTTTAAACCATGCATGCACTCACTGTATAATCCTGGAGTTTGGAGACGTTTTAGCTCTGTTAGTGTTAGCAGCATTCTCCTGGTCTGTGCCGGGTGTGTAAAGGGCGATGAGGGACCACAATCCAGACTTCTCTTTTCCCTGTAGATGCTTTCAAAATACACTGTTTGCTTTCAGGTTTTTTATTTTCCTTCAACTTCTTCATATTTTCACCTGCCTACTGTCCTTATTTTGTGGTTATGTTTAATAAAAAAAATAAATTTATACTTTGTGTTCAGTCAAGGGGGATTTACTTTGTCACTTCACGGTAATCTAGAAATTTTTTTCTTTTACTACTGTTTGTCACAACAAACTGAGACCTTGCCTTTGCTCAAATGGACAGCACGCTGGTATCAGGTATGGGAGCACGCTCTTTTCTCCCAGGCATCACTAACAAACATGACACTTAAGTATTCTGAAGGCCGGAAAGCTGAATGGTATTGTAGGTGATAGGTGCATCCCTGCCGTGCTGACAGGACAAAAGTTCTTCAGAGTACAGTGGTGCCTCAAAGAAAAAAAGTTATTAAATTACCTCTCAGCATGCCAAAACTGAAGGTAGCTCACAGAGCATGCCAGCTCTCTTTACACTGCGTTGCAGGGTGCTACGTTCTGGTTATAATGGCTGAGGAATGTTGCCTGTCAGCAGAGGAATGAGGAGATCGTCCCCCTTGTTGGTCTCTTTAACTTGTGCCTTTGCTGCCAGCTATTCTCGTGGCATTAAGCGTACCCAGCATTGGCAAATGCTTCTTCCCAGGTCACGTCTGGGAGATCAGTGATCCCTAGTAACATGCTTTCCAGGACTAGGGAAACCGCCTCTTTGATTTATCTTTTTTTTTTTTTTTTTTTTTTTTTTTTTTCCCCTTTTGTATAAGACCTCAGGAGTATCAGATGCTTGCCCTAAGGAAGGAATCGGCCTGAGCTCTGTTTGCAGGTTTCCATAGGTGGAGATAATCTCATACGACTCCCCGGCTCAGTCTCTAATGCTGCGGGTGCTGCGCAAGGCAAGACAGGACTTTACAGGGCTAATGCTGCTGACCCCTGCCTGACGCAGTGCTCAGGTCTCCAGAACGCCTCCGTACAAGCAGGATTTTGCTGCCCTTCCTGAATCGTCTTTCACCAGGGAAGACAGGATGCCATGCCTGGATCTGTTTAAGCCCACGTCAGCTTGTTTGCTGCTATGCTGAAACACAGAAGTATGGTCTTATTGGTAGCCCAATTGGTATTGCCTCAACAACAAAAAAAAAAACAGAGAAAGCCTGAGATTTACTCACAACTGTTTCTTACACTGTGCTCGGACTAAGTCTCCTTGTGGTTTTATTCTCTACTTTTCCCCCCAAGTTACCATGCAACTTCATCTTAGGTGGAAGGTGTATCTGTAGAGGTTCTTCCCAAACCCACACATCTCAAGTGCCACAGCTGCATACATAAGCTGTGACAATAACCAAAAGAGTTTAGGCCTTATGCAAGTAAAATTCTTAATGGCTACTTGCAGACAGAGCCAAAAGTGCAAAAACTTGAATGATCTCTGCTGGTACAGGGTTACATCAAGACGTGCCGTGAAATCGCTAAGGTGGGCCCTCCCATTTTTTGGGTATAGTTTGAAATTCACGCAGCACTGGGGGCATCCCTTGGGAGTATAGGTCTTCCAAACCCTTTTCCAGGTGACTGGAATGCCATAGACTCCTTCACCAAGTGCTGTGCCGCTTCAGAAGATGCGTTTAGCAAGGCATACAGCCATCAGAGTACCCTGAACACACATCTCTGCCTGTGGAGCTTTGCCTTAAAGGCCCTCCAGCAGAATCTGTGTGTGGAGGGAACGGGAAGGATTTCCAGGGTGTAGACTTCTTCAGGAGATACCATCTAAGTGTATGTTCTGCATCTTCTCTCCATCTCTCTTGCAGTACCAGCTGTTCTGGGATTCTCTCAGTCAATGGATCAGAACTTTAACAAGCAGGAAACATGACTAATTTTTAATTAATTAATTAATTAATTTTTTCAGTCCTTGGTATGGACTTAAACAGGTCTAAGCTACCTTTCCTTGGCTGGGAAAGACAGGTCACAGGCATGGTAGAGTATTAGTAGGGGAAAGACGTGGAACACAGAGCTTGCGGTAGATTATGTGTACATATAGGTGACAACTCTTGAAAACTCCAGTAACAAGGGGGTGGCTTTTCTGTGTGTCAGCACGCAAGTTCACACTGACATGTGTATGCTGGTAATGCAGACTTTAGATTACAGCTAGTAGATTTTACTCGTGAGGGACATAATTTCTTCTCACTTTTCCACTGATACAGTGCTCTAGTAATTAGGGTGAAGTTTACTGGAATAATATGTAAATGAAACACAAAGATGACAGGTTTTTTTATTAAAAAAGAAATTTTACCTAACCTACGTGTGCTCTCTGAAGATGAGGCAGGCGTATGTGGGAAGTCTGCTTTCCTCCAGGAGAGATAGAAGCAGCGAGTCAGAAGCCTTGTGATTACATACAAAATTGTTTATCTTAAAATGAATAAGCCTTGAGTGTGTCATTTCCAGTAGATGCATTTTTGTGTTTGATATGTTTCTTCTGGTAGATTGAGTGAGAAATACATGTAGTATTTCGGTAATTCACAGGTTTTATACAAGACTGTTGTCATACAAAGTAAGGGTGTAAAAATAATCGGTCCAATAGGTAGCTGAGTAGGTTTGATATTCCAAATTTATCATTAAAACAACAATGTGCTTTTCTTCAAAGGTTAACTGAGAGTTCAGGGACATAGAGCTGCTATTTCATTTTATTTCCTACTCATCTGCAAGGTTAGGCAAACACACGTTTTCTCTGTGAAAGAAATGCAATTTCATTAATTCCTCGACATCATAAAGACAAGGAAGAGACACTGGATTTTTAAGAAAGCATACATTGCAATTCCAAATGTAATACTGGTAATAGAAAGTGTCCTGGCTATTAGATAGAAAAATACGTAGTCAGTTTTCTGTTCTTCCAAGAGAGTTTGTGTTATCTACAGCTTCAAGAAGGAACTTGGGTTGTTCTGTATGAAGCTGAAGAAATTCAAGTCTGGAGGAAGGGAATGGTACTTGGTATCTTGGCAAGTACCTCATGCAGCCTTCGTAGAAGCCCTCTTGGCTTTGTGAGGTTGGTAATGCTTCTTGTTCAGAGCCTGGGAACCAACATTATCTGCAAGAATTGGTGAAAAAGTTGGTACAGAAATTTCTAGCCCATTATTTTCTTAAATTCATTAGCTAGTAGTGAGGAAGGCGGCGTTTCCCCAGTATGTGAATCTGTTCAGAGTTTCTGTTCTGTGACTTGAAATTTTTTGCAAGCTCAGCTGAAGGAAAAGCTTGCAATTTGATTAGTAACATTTATATCAGCCTGTGAAACCTGACAAGAAATTGAGTGTGGAATATGTGTCTCCCGAAGAGACCGTTTAAACAGTTCTCTAATCTGTTACAGAAAAGGCTTGTCCTTTTCATTCGTGCTTTATGCCTCTCTCCTTGTAGCTGCTTATTGAATGTTGACTCAAGGCTCAGTTATGCAATAAATAGATTTTTCCTCACTTACGCTGGGTATTTGTTTAGTTACATTCAGAGTGTAGTCGCAGTTGTTCCGAGTGCCTTGTCTGCTTAAAGCATCTCCGCTATCTTGTTTCCTCCCACTCCTTCCATTTAGGAGACTGAAGAGAAAAATGATTGTGCTCAAGTCTTGCAGAAGTACTGTTTTGTTAGCTTCCAGTTGACCTTTCTGCTCTGTGAGCATAACATGGAAAGGGCATAAAAATGATGGCTGTTCAAAGAACAAGGATGTTGTTATAAACTCCGAACCTCAGTGATGTACAAATGTTTACTTTTCCTGGTAGCGTGAGATAGCTTGTCTTCTGATTAAAAAAAAGAAAAAGCTTTAAAAGCAATTACCATCACTGTAGAGTGAAAAGAAATAATATATTGCGTGTGAAACTGCTGAAAACTACTTGCTTCTGCTTATGCTGAAAGTTACTCAGTTTCTTGGCATTTTATGCGTTCTGAGTTCTCGTTCCATGAGTGGTAGCTGATGTTAATGGCTGCTTGAGTGTTGGTCATAGTGGAAATAAGACTATGGCATTTGCTGTTAGTTAAATAAGTAGTAAGATAAATGTTGGTGTCCCTTTGTTCATTAGTGACTACTGGGAAGGTAGTTAATAGCCAGTTCTCAAGACATAGCTGTGAAACTTTGGGTAGAGAAGCAACCTCTTTATGTCAAATTCTGCCATCCTGTTCCGATTTTTTTTTTTGATATTGAGAAAAATGTTAGTGAAGGAATCCTAACACATCAGCACCTGTGGTGCATAGTCTTGCCATCTTTCCCTGTATCATTCTCTGAAATCGGAATTTTCCCACTGAGGGTATTTGTCAGAGCAGCAAAAATCCTTGTACTTGAGACCAGTTTTACTGGGAGAACAAGCCTTTACTTTGTTTGGGAAAGTTAAAACAGGAAAAGCAAAATAAAGCTGAAGGTTTGGTTTTGGATCACTGATAAGAAGAGATGAGCATCATCAGGGTGTTTGCTCCTGTCTTGCCAGGGTACGCTGGCCAGGATATGGAAATCTTGTTATTTTAGGTATCTGTTTGCTCTCCACTGTCTCATTTCTCATTTATGTGACTGGATTATGGCTTCCTCTGAAAATACATTCTTTGGAGCAAGAATTTTACTTGCCATCCACGTGCCATCCAGGAATTCCCTGTAGCGGACTTGACTGCGGCCTCTGGGCAGTGTTTGCCCTTTGGGGACGTGTCGTGTCTGTGTTGGGTGGATCTGTGCTGACTGTACCTGTTAAATCTGCGGAAAGTTAGTGCTTAACCCATCCGGTGGGTTTGTAGTCAGCGTGCCTTTGAGCTCTGGTGGCTACTCTTGATTTTTCTGCTGCTTGTCTGAAAGATAAGCTGTTGTGAATGCGACATGTTTAAACCCAAAAAGTCATCCTTCTGTTTAAGTCTATTTTACATCTAAGCTAAACAACAAGCTAAGGATGATGAGAGAGATTTTGAAGCTTCCCATGAGACTTTTAATTGCCTTTTTACTTACTGTTTGTGCAGATCTGCCAGGCTGTAATTAGAGTTTTACAGAGGGGAATGATCAAATAGAAAATAATCAGCAGCAGTGCTGACTGCAAGACTAGCTCACTTTTCACCTTTTATTTTACTATCAGGAAATGCTTATATATTATTGTAGCATTAATAAGGACTATTCTTGTGCTTTTAAAAGATCTATGCAATTATGTAAATAAATTGGGCCATTATTAGTACATGTTGCTGAAGTTTTCAAATGTAAAATATTGCTTTTTACAGTTATTTTATGAGCATTTGCTTGTAGCTGTGTTAAGGTTAATGATACTTGTAAAAGAGCCTAACATTTCTGAGTCTTACACAATTTACCTAGGCTGTATACGTTTTCTGGCAGTATCAATGCAAATGGATAGGTAGCTGTATGTTAATAACGTCTGAAGACTTCTGAGTCTTTTCCCTTCTTTTTTTTGAATTAGTAGTACAATATCAGCCCTTATGGCTAATTTCTCTGCTCCGCCTCGTGGTGCATGTGAGAACTTGTAGTAAGAAAAAAAGAAAGTGTATATTTATGAAGACCTTCATTTTGATAACGTTGACTTTTTTTGCTGTAGTTTTTTGGTTCTGTTTTATGTCAGAATGGGCATTTACAGTAATAAAGAAATATCTGTTATCTGTGTTTTTTGTAGTGTTGGAGTGCTCTGTGCATATGCTGCCAACCAGCATTTAACTAACCAAGTCCGAGGAGCAAAGAAACTGGTTAACAGTAACTTTAAAGATCTGAAAGTTTTCCTTAACGACACTCCAGCGGTAAAGAATTATTTGTTTATGGGGAATGGGGGTGGGAGGGAAGAGGTGTAAGTAAGAGGTATTGCAGAAAATAACTGTTTCTTTCTATTTGTTATAAATCACACCTAGAGTATTTTGTTTATTCTTTGTGTGTCAGTCTCATGAAGTAGAGTAAGTGATGCAAGGTAAGACATTTTCACATAGCAGTAGGTGTTTGGGAATTATCCTGATGGATCTGCATTCTTTGACCAACTTTTGAGCTGGGAGTGTGCTGCGATGATGCTTGTAGGCCCTTTTCCTCCTACTGAACTAGTGTAGATCTCTAGGAGAAGGTGAATCATTTGGAAAAAATACATTTTTAGAAGGAATACTTATAAAAAAAAAAGATATTACATGAAGACTTGGATTCCTTGTTGCACTTTCCTGTTTCCTTGTATTTTGAACTTAACTTGTATGCGCTCTGGGAGTGAACTACAATAAGTTCTTTTCCAGAAGTATTTTTGACTGTTTTTTCTTTAGACCAGTGTCATACTGTGCCACGCTGAACAGAAAACATTCTCTCCTTTCTACTTTCAAACTTCCCTTAAAGTACCAAAAGCAGTCCTCTGCATTGAAAGAAAAAAAGAAATGCTAATAAGGAAGACTTGCAAACTTTCCCATGTACAAATTTCAGTTCTTTAGGGATTAGGAGGGGAAAAAAAGTCCAACAGTCCTATTATCTTGGCTTTCATTAATTTTCATAGAATCATAGAGCTGCCTTGGTTGGAAGGGACCTTTCAGATCATCTAGTCCAACCATCAACCTAACCCTGACAAAAACCATCACTAAACCGTATCCCCAAGTGCTATGTCTACCCCTCTTTTTAGTTAATTTAATTTAATTTGCCTGTTTTACTTGCACGTGACTGATAAATTAGAAATAGGTGGAGTTCATACAATTATGTGGGATCCACGAGTGTGGTGGCATCCCAGTCACAGTAACTCTGGGCTCCCATAACCGACGAGCTGTTTTTCTGCTGGCAGAACTGTATGAGAACAGGATGCCATTGAATGTTTCCATATCCGGAGTTGTTCCCTGTACAATTATTTGTTTGCCCATGGTGTGCTGACAGTCTGGTGATGGAGGTCTATGGCAGGAAGTGGAGGTCGTGCCAACAATCTCTCTTAAAACAGAGTGCCTTTGTCGGCCTGGAGCTGACGCAGGGCGCAGAAGGATGTAATCCAGTTGCATCAGAAACCACTGGACTCCCCTTCGCAGCACGCTGAGTGCTGACAGCTGGAAATGTCAGGGTAGAAAATCCATTAAGTAGAAGTAACTATGTTAATAAAGAAAAAAAATAGACACTAGCTAAAAAGTTAATAAAAACGCCTGAATTATTGAATTTAAAAGTGTCAGGACTTGAACATTTGTGCCGGGGGTCCCTCAAAGTCTCAGTTGGGAAGTAGGTTTTTAGTTTCTTTGCAGGATTATTAATTTTTCTTTTTTTAGATTTGATGATACTTGATGATGCAGTTATCAGATATATCTTCTCAGTCATTTTGACAGACAAGGTACATGGGTATCATGTGCCCACACACATGTGTAAGAATTTTATAAGGATAGGAGAAGGACTTCAGCTTCTTAAAAAAGTCATAGAACCCAACTAATTGGCTCTGAAATCCTAATTGATGTCCTTGACTCATCAGTATGAGGTGTACAGCACATAAGAGGATTTGTAAAAAGAAGTCACATGTTAAGAGGTCGTGTCATAAAAGATTTGCAGACTGTGAGTACTGAGCGGTAACACTATTACTTCCATGGAATCGCCTTTTGTCTCTGACATTGCTGGAGACAATGCAAAACCTCTAGCCCTGCAAAATTTTTGTCCTCAGGTTAGCCTCGGAAGACAAAACAAACAAAAATATACCTACATCCTTCTTGGTAGGAAACTCAATTTTTGCCCTCTTTTTTAGAAAAAGGAGGTCTGCCTCATACTGTGTCATTTAATTATGTCCACTGCTGTATGATCGATAGGTTGGTTTGAGGGTGGTTTTTCTTCTGTTATTTTTTCTTTATTCCATGGAAAGTTTGAGATTGCAAGTCAGATAGGCTTTGGTACACATTTGAGTCACGTTTAAAATTGTAACCCCATTTGTCAAGTGTGTTAACCTTTACTTTAACTCAATTGGAGTAGGATTCATAATGAGTTATCTTAAACATGCAGAAATCAATGGAGGTTATTTAATGTCTTTTCAAATTTAGTACAGTAAGATTTCCACTTGGGATGGTTCTTTGGTAGCCTTTTGTCCAAACCCAGGATCTGGTGATAATTAAGTTGCTGCTGCTTATCGTTCCGGAGCCTTGGAAGAGCCCAAGTTGTGACTGGGCCAGATCCTGCCGGGGGTAAGGAAAACCCTTTGCATTAAGACGGGGCAGCCAGCCCCTTTCAGCAGGAGAAGCTCTGAGAAGCTGCCCAGATACAAGCCCATCTGGTTGGTGAATTGCTTCCAAATTACCACCCCATCAACTTGGCCACGTGTCTCTCCATAAAGGAGGAATTAATGCCACTAGAAAATCAAATAACAGAGCTGAAAACATGCAAAACCTTATTGGCCTCACCAGCTTGAAGCCTTCATAAGGCCAGAGTTCCTGCTACTTAACACTTTTAAGCTGAATCATTTACCCCACTGATGTTCCAATTAAGCAGATTTCTCAATTAAACACATCTTTTATGACGTGCAGTTCTGCCAAGCAAGGTTTTAAAATACTTAGTTAAATGAAAACAGTAGAGTGTCAGGATTCTGGGGGTTCGCACAAATATTTTGATTGTTTCAAAGTGGCGCTTTGTCTCATTATTTAAAAACATTACTTTTTTCCAGTGATTTTAATAGGTTTTTTTCATCATCATCTTTTCAGCAAATTGACTACTTGGTGAGCCAGTACAACACAACTAAAGATAAAGCACTCTCTGACCTAAACAGTAAGTACTACTTTTTGATTTAAAGGGAGTTAGCAATGTGTATTTAAAGACTTCAATGGGATGATATAAATAGCTTATAATGCAAAGTGAAATTTTATTTGTAAGAATATGGTTTTCAAGCAGAAGTGCTGTTCTTAGTGGTAATTGAGACTAAAACCTAAAATTCTCCTCACATAAAATGTCTCGGAGCAGTTGTAATGTATATTATACCTTGAAATAAAAATCTTTTATTAAATTGCTTATACAATAAGTCAGGCTAATATTTTATTTTCCTTTCTATAGTTCAGTAGCCACTAATACTTAATGCTTTTTTAGAATATTATTCCTCAGTTATTAATGGTGGAGCCAAAGGTCAAGGAACAGAGCTACTAGCTGTTTTGATGGTTCCAGCGAGCAAAAGATCTCTCTATTTGTTTATTTTTGTTGCTGTACCTTTGTCCCCTACTCAGCTAGAAGTTGAGGTATAAGCTTATCTTCTTTCTAAAGCTGCTTAAGGTATTTACCATTTTAGAACAAGCAGTTGAAGAGCAGGAGATAAAACTTGAAATACAACTGCTGCACTTTCCCCTTCAGCACAGTTACAGTGGGAAGCGTCACCTTTTAAAGCTCTCAGTAAACAGAAGCAACAAACCCCCTGGTTTTGGTTTTTCTTTTTTTTTTAATTTAAGCATCACTTTCCAAAACTAATAATAATAATAATAGAAAGGGCTGACTGCATTCAGTGCAGATTAGAACTCAAGATGCACTGTTAACAGGTGTTAGTAAATGTGTACAGGTCTGCATTTGAGACTGAAGTGAAATACATAAATACAAAATACAAAAAAATGCAATGTAGTGACAGGACAAGGGGTAATAGTTTTAAATTGGAAGAGGGGAGATTTAGATTAGATATTAGGAGGAAATTCTTTACTGTGAGGGTAGTGAAGCACTGGAACAGGTTGCCCAGGGAAGTTGTGGATGCCCCATCCCTGGAAGTGTTCAAGGCCAGGTTGGATGGGACTTTGAGCAACCTGGTCTAGTGGAGGTGTCCCTGCCCATGGCAGGGGGATTGGAACTCGATCTTTAAGGTCCCTTCCAACTGTAACCATTCTATGATTCTAAAACTTATTTTAAATAAGATTGTTGCTGGGATCAAACTATGCAACTGTGGCAGCGTGCCACTTATCGCAAATTGGCTTATCGTGCCCAGAATCTATGCTTCTGTCTAGGTTTAAAATCTATTTTAAAGGTAATTTTCAATGCAGCCAGCTTGGCATACCCTGGAGTCAGTGTGTCTTGGCTGTATGAGGTAACTAAAGCTCATTGAATGTGGTTGCGAAAGTAGTAGTAGCCTTCCTACTTAATTCTAGGCAGGAACACTCTGGTATAAAAAAGTGTGTATCATCTTTAAGTCAATAATAATAATAATGAATTGACATCTGCATTTCAAGTACTAGCTTGTTGCTTCCCAGGCGCTTCAAATAAAATCTCAAATTAAATATTTATTTGTTCTCAGTGCCAATTTAATATGTTAGTTACTGGGAACCTAGCTGGATCTGGGATGAGAGTGCTCATCAATAAATAAAGATAGCTTTTATTTTCTTGAAATACCAGAATTAAGTGTGTGACACCTGGGGACAAAAGGATTTCATTCTAAGGGAATCAACAGTAGCATAAACCTCGAGAGAAATGTAGATGAGTTCAGTTTGCCCGCCCTAAGGAGACGCTGAAAAGCGTTTTCTGCTTGATAAAAATTTCTATCCCAAGCCAGACATGACAATGCTGACAGTAATGGATGCTTCTGTACTGTGCGGTATTATTGCCTTATCAAGAGCAAAAAAAAAAAACCCTCAAAAAGCTGTTCATTGTGATCAGGAGAGATGGGGAGGGACTCTTTATCAGGGAATGTAGTGATAGGATATGGGATAATGGTTTTAAACTGAAAGAGGGGAGATTTAGATTAGATGCTAGAAAGAAATTCTTCCTGTGAGGGTGGTGAGGCACTGGAACAGGTTGCCCAGAGAAGCTGTGGATGCCCCATCCCTGGAGGCGTTCAAGGCCAGGCTGGATGGGGCTTTGAGCAACCTGGTCTAGTGGGAGGTGTCCCTGCCCATGGCAGGGGGGTTGGAGCTCGATGATCTTTAAGGTCCCTTCCAACTCTAACCATTCTATGATCTGGAAATGGAGGGGACCCATCAACTACCTAAAGGATGTATTACGTGAAGATGCTTCACCAAACTCTGCTCGGCCTCTGTCTGTCTGTCTGAACCAAAGCTTCATCTCTCTTAGTGGGTGGAGAGGCAGGAGGGTTTGGTGGAGGGGGTAGCGGTGGGTGGGCATGATGCCAGTACTGCAAGCATCCATGCTAAATGTCCTGCGGGGCAGGATGGGGGCGGGGAGGAGGGCAGGGACCGGCAGACATCGTGCTTAACACGCTTAAGGGATTTCAGCAGGGGCGGCTGGCAGGTCTGGTGGGTGACCTTGACATTGCTGGAGGCATGAGGAACAGGAGAAAGGTAAAGAGTTCATTTTCTTGTTGCTCTTGCGCTATGGAAACATAGTGAGTGGCGAGAGAGTATGCCACAAAATTCCCATCCAGATGTTGGACCTCTTTAGGATAGATTGTGGGGAAAAAAGAAAAAATCTGTTTCCAAAACAGCACTAAATACAATGAAATGTGTGTTTTGGAGTTTGTTGAAATGTTGTGTCTTTACCTGTATGGTCAAGTGCTAGTGAATGTTCTCTGCCATATTTTGATTTACTGCTTCCATTTATAGGCCTGTAGCTTGCTAAAGGAGAACTGTGTTCCTGTGTTATCTTCTGTCATTAAGTACTAACTGTCAGGCCTTAGAGAAATTTTAATACTATATGTATAGTTTGTTAAGTCAGGGTCTGACAGCACCTATGCTAAGAGATAGTTTAAATTGAACTAGTGTGTAATGGTTTTTTTGGTCTCTCCCTCCTACAGATGTTGGACCATTGCTTGGAAGCAGAGTTCAAGAACAGCTGGGAAAAGAAGTGCGTCCTGCACTTGATGCGGCTCTGACAATGGCAGGAGGTAAAGATGTACAAGTTGTTGTATTAATCTTCTGTTGCCATGGTAAGACAGGCATCACCTTTCTAATGCACAGCTTGGGATGGCTTTGTGCAGTACGATGATTCAACCTTGCCATTTTTCTACGTGCCTTGATGTTGCTTTCAAACTGAGGATTTCAGATATTTTGAGTTTATAAATCTATTTAAAAACTAAGTAAAGATTTATGTGCCAATCATTGAAGAGAGATGAAATCCAAATTCCCTGCTCCAGGTGGTTGTCCCTTTCCATTGAATATTAGGAAGACGACGAGAACTGCTTTAAGAGCTGTCCATAGGGCTTTGCAGGTTAGCCCTCAACAGGTCAGGGAATGAACATTCAGTGGTCCTGTCCTATACGCTTCCAAGCCTGTTATGAGAGTGGTAACCATCGTTTCTTGGGTCTCTGAGTTTAGCATCGCTCATGCTTAGTTCTGTCTCCCTTTAAAGAAAATCGCCTTTTATTATTTATTCCATTTAAGGGTTTTTTTCAGGAATCAGATACAGCTTATAAAGCAAACGGAAAGGCATCGGTGAGCTGGAGTCACCTTGGGTTTTTTTACCCATTAATTCTTTCTCATTCATTCGTCATCATTGTCCTTTTTTTTTTTTTGCTTTATTTCTCTTATTTGTCTTGAAGTCAAAGTGGAAAGGGCTATCAAAGGTAAAAAATACAGTAAAACCTTGTGTTGTGTCAAGTGCACTTTATTTTTGTAACTAGTGTATTTTTAGTTGTATCTGTGTGGGTTTTTTGTCTACTAAATACCTGTTCAGTGGTTGTTTTTTGGTTTGGTGTGATTGGGATGAAATCTCAAGCCAGACAGTGTCGAACACTCTGTAATGTTTGCTGATGCAACATGATCTCTTTCCCTTCCATCTTGCAGCCACATACTTTGTGAGTTGGGTTATACCCAAAATACTGTTTTGCGGGCTTTCTTTTCATTTCTAATGGCCAAGGGTTAAAGTTCTTTACTGAAATCCCTGGGTAAGGAGAGGAAGGGAAAGGGTGAGAAAAGTTGTCGGGGAAGTGGATAGAATCTCAATAAAAGTAACCTGAGCGTATACATTTGTTTGTAGGAAAACATAAGTGGCATCACTTATGTTTTCCTCCAAACAAGTGATTTTTTATGTGCAATAAATACATATTCTGTGTTAGAGGGTTTTTCTGGGAGGGAGGCACAGTTGTTAAAATCAGTATTGTTAAGAATATCATAGCATTTACACCTGTGCACTTTCTCCCCATATCTGTATCTATAGACTTGTTTCTAACTACTTTTTTTTTAAAAAAAAAACAAACAACTTTACATCCTTGCAGCCATCAGAGAAACAAAGGAAGCACTGGAAAATGTGAGCGTCTCTGTAGAGGTTTTGCAGGAGGGAACAGAGAGGCTTCATTCAAACTTGACAGAAGTTAAAACGCATCTGAGCAACACCCTCAATGATTCCGCATGCTCTGCGGCTCAGGCTGCCTCAACTTGCAATATCATCAGGAATTCATTAAGTCAACTGAACATCAATGCCAATTTTAGCGGGGTAAGGGAACATTTTGCAGACTCTTACAGTGCGATTGCCTTGAATAAGCCCAGTAGTATCTCTGCGATGGTGTGTGCTGTCACTTGTGAGATAAGTGACCTTCCCTTATTCTGTGTTCCCGGGTAATTCCAGTCACTGTTTTCATCTTCTGTGTAGCAGTGGATAAAGTGTGTGTCAAGCGGCTGCATTAAAGTGCCGCTCTGGGCACTGAAATAATCTGCCCCCCCAAAAAACTCTGAGGTTAAGCTTTGCTTTTGTACAGCAAAGGTTTCAGGAGCGTGCTAGAAAGATTCTACTGCTACAAATTGTCTTTCTAGTTTCTTTGCCCTCTCTCCTATCTTTGAAATATTCAGTAAATTAGCAAGATTACTACTTTGATATGACTCAAGAATGTTTTTTGCTTCCTAGTTGCCGGGAGTGAGCTCACAGCTTGCCAAGGTCAACGATGTCCTTAAAATAGACCTTTCTAGTCTGGTTCAAAAGGTATGTTTCTTGACAGGCTTGTAAACTGTTAATTAATAAACTGGGTTACTTATGATTCTCTTGTTTTCCCTTGGCTTTCTCAAGCAGAGTTCTCTTGTTCCCGCCGTATGCAGCCTCATGCTGGATATCTCTCCTTATTATTTCATTGTTTGGCCAAGATTTAATACTTGAAAGTATGAATGTAGTGCTTTATATCTCCAGTATACTACAGATCAAAAATGTATTGCTAATTGTCTGCTTGAAAGAACAATCCTTAAAAAACAAAAAGGTAGAAACATGGATCTACTCGCATGCTCTATATTTTTTGATTCAAACTAAAGGGAAAAAAATCCCCACTCGCCTAATTAGTTGTGTTGAATTCCAGCTATTTTGAAGTATGTCTTTCAAATTCTGAATTCTTTATGTGCGCATTTGATATTAAATCTGGTGCAATGGACTTAATGTAATTACTGTTAGTATTTTTGCAAGACTGTCCACAAAACATCATGATTTTCTCCTAGGAAAAAATGTCTTAGTTTGAGCAGTTTAAAAAAGGCAGGTTTAGACCCTGCCTTTCCCCTTCTCACTAGAAAAAGCACTGCAGCGTCTTCAGAGGCAGTTGGATTTCGCTGCTTGTAACATGAGTTTCATGTTAGAGAAGGCACAGAATTGCAAAGAGGGGAGGTATTTGGTACGTGGTAACTCCTTTCACTGAGTGAGTCTTCATACGTGCCTTCTCAGTTTTGTATAAGGTAGGTCTGGCAGGCAACAGTACTATAAAGTTTGAGATGATTGTGACTGGTGCATGTGTATTTACGTGTAGATTTTTTTTTTTATTTTTTTTTCAAGAAATATCCTGGAGAGCAAACCAAATCTGAAATATATTTGAGTTCCTATTTTGCTTTGACCTCTTCTAATGTACAGTGATAAAAATGTATTTTTCATAACATTACCACATACATTCTAGTGTGTCTATACTTCTTGTATAAACAGAAAAAAATAGCAAGAAATTTTGCAATGAGAAACTTACTATAGTTTTTCCAACTTTTATTCTTAGGGTTATGCAGCATTTAATGATACTCCAGACTTAGTGGTGAATCAAACCAGGAACATTTTATCAGGTGAGGACAATCTGTCTTTTCACTTTGATTGTTTAATGTTTATATTTTTACATCACTTACTGATGTTTTTGTTTTATTTTATTGATAATATATTTTCTGGGCTAAAGATCATTAAAAATGGAAATATCAAACCTATTTTTTTTTTTCTTTTAAATTTGATACCGCAAAAAAAAAAAAAAAACCATAGAAAGCAACTGTCTTAATGAGGACCCAAAATTAAATCTAAAAATAGACCGTATGGTATTTTATTGGAGTGGTTTTATTTGTTAGGCTTTTTACTGCTCAAGTAATGAGAAATCTTAGCATCTCAACTGCACGCTGATCCTTTATCTTTATTTGGTTGAAAAGCTAATTTTCTTTGACTGATGTGTCTGTGATGTATTTGGAGTGTGATGTTAAAAAAACCCAAAACCTGCCTGATGCTGCATTCAAATGTAGTGGATAGTGAAGGAGAGGTAAAAATATGCCTTAAGGATAATGTAAATGTCTGTCTTAATTGTTTTGTTACTTGAGCTTTAAACTGTTACTCTTTGACAGTACCTGGACACTTGACATTTGAATAAAATGTAGTAATACTGTATGTATACTAATCTGTTTTAATTTTTGTTCTTGCATTGTGGACCTGTTCTGCATATATAAACAGCTGTTCCTTGTAAGTTTTTCTTTTTTTTTTTTTTTCTGGGCAAAATGAAACACAGTATGTATTCAAGTATAGTATACTGTGTGAATTTGCCTAAAATGAGCCAGTTTTCGAAAACCGATGTTATGCTTTTTATTAGGAAATCTAGTGCAGATTTACTCATATTCGGTATCTATCTGCTGATAAGTGTAAACACAGACAGCTCATCTTAATTTATCTATTTATAACTTGTTGGGGTTTTGTTTTTATAAAAATGGAGTTTGAGTTACAAATCCAATGAAAAAAAAAATTCTAGTTTTACCAGTTTGGCACCTGGTTGAATTTAGAAGAGTAAACACCAAAACAAACAGCCAAAAACTTGTCCAGTTGTTTGAGGAAAAGGGAGGTGTTGCCTACTACCAAGTAGCAACCTACGGTTCTACATCCTGCTGTTCCAAGTATGTTCCAAGTGGAAAGAAGGAGAAGAGTAAACAGAAACTGCATTTTACAAATAGACAATACATATAATAAGTGAATTAATCATGTCTTTGTGTATCTAGATAGTGTGTATCTAAACTGTACGTATAGGGTAGCATGTTCATTCATAATTTGAGGGAAAAAAAAGCTTAATTGATCATTATTTCAAGAGTGTTGCTAACTAATTGGAATGAATTTAAGTAATTTTTTTAATAAGATTGAAAATAACTAGTATAGATTCTCGATATAGGCAGTCTAATTTTTTTCACAGTGTTGTATTCCCAAGGGACGGAGCTTAAATAGATTTTGATCTTCTCCTTCGTAAACTTAGTGGCTAATTGTCTTGCTCAGTGTTACCATTTGCAATACTGCATGAAAAGCAAGATTTAAGCTGGCTAGATAAAAAAGTGACACATTCATTATAACGAAAGGAAAGAGAGAACTCTGGCTCAACATCTACATCTTTCATCGTTAAACCGAATGCTAAAAATAAAGTCTGCATTTTAAAATGCCATTGTGTTACTTTGAAGCTCAGTGTTTTTGTTGCCTGCTTGTCTCTTCTTCACGCTTTTCTTCATGGCTTGCTCGTTACATGTGGCAAATGGCTTTTAATAGTGTTTCATAAAGCATACATGGAATGTAAATTTCTTCTATGAATCTGTAATGGTACAATTTGTTTATTCTTTTAGATATCAAAAACGTGCTGGAATCCGTTGGTTCAAATATCACTACCTTCACGAAAACGCTCCCTGTTCAGAAGATTTTAGCAGATTTGACCATCTATCTTACCCAGAGTGAAGCATACGTTCAGGATTATTTTCCATTAGTGGAGCAGTACGATTTCTACAGGTATGTACGGGAAATGAGGCGGGAGTGAAGTGCTGCCTGTTGTTAGCACTTTGTAATATTCTGAAGTTCTGTAAAGTCAGTTAAACTTTTTAATGATGAACGCAGTGAAACAAAGATGCTGTGGGGCAACTCTTTGTTACTGGCAATTTGGTAAAAGCCAAAGCTGTGGTTAATCAACAACTGGGTGCTGTTCCACCACAGGGCAAGAGGCGGTTCTTACTCTGCCTTCAGGCCTGTTGCAGGAAGGACAGACGTAGGTAGATGTCGAAGATGTAATGCACAAAGGAGCGGATTGTTTCACACCACCAGGGCAACTTCTTATTTAGGGCTTGTTTTTGTTGAGTTGCAGGTAAGTTGCGAGAGCGTAGGACCAGAGAGGCCTTGAAGCCAATCCCTTTTTATCTTTCTCCCACAGAGGAGGAGTAGCACAGATTCTGCTTCACACCTTGTAAATCTTTGCACCTCCATGCTTGCTCCTACTGGGGTAGTACTTGTCCTTGTGAATGCATGGGTACCTTGAGAAAAACATATTCTTCCTATTTGAGACCTGTGTGACTCCTGTATTTGAGTAATATCTTTTTTTTTTTTTTCTTAAGCATAAAGCTTTTCATTTCATACCGTTTAGCTTTGTGCAGTTTTAGTCAGTTCAGTCCTCAAGCTCATCAAGTTCTCCCTGCATTTTGACACTTCACAGTTGATCCTGTATCGATAATTGCTTCTGTCTTTGGGTCATAATCAGTTTCACTGCTACAGAATACGTGTGCTAGTGGCTATTGTGCAACGTTAAATAGAAGTGTGCAGAAGACTGAACTTTAAGAACCTTACTTATAACCTCACCTTTAGCCCATTCCTTACCTGGCAGCTTTTGTGGTGAGCCTTAATTTGACAAATTTATCCATATTTTCTTTGAAGCTCAGATTGCATTTAACCAAATAAATATATTGCTTCATTCTGCTACAGTATACCTCTGCTAATCTTGTATTTCTATTTGAAAAAGTGGAGAAACATATCTTATCTACATGGCACTTAAATACCCATTCTCATCAAACCTGACATAGTAGTACTTGAAGTACAAATAAAACCAACAAGCCCGTAGTTGTCCAAATTATTTTCCATCTATCCCTTTCTTAATTACAGGCGTGTTATTTGTAGTTCTTAATAAGTATTCTTTTATGAATGTGACTGTCAGCATTAATGTTTTTCTTTCTCTTTATTGGCTGTGCATATTCATTATGATAATCCTTTCTCTGATTTTTTCTGGTTCCTGCTTTCTCTCCACAAAGCTACAGGGAGGAGAAAAGGGAACTTAAGAAATATAAGCTGGTAGAAGTGGCAAAAGGGAAAAGGAAGAGGAGAGGGTGAAAGGCTAGAATGAGATACAAAATGTGTGAATAAATGGATGTGCTCCAAATACGTGGACAGATAGAACTGTTATGCGATTTAATTAATAAAAACGAAAGTTCAATTCCTATCCAGGATCTTTCACCTGATCAAGTTCCTTTAACTGCTCCATACGTTGAGAGCATTCCAGCACAGACACACAAAGCCTAGGTTTTAGTAGCTTTAAATACAGTTATTTACAATTGCAAGGCTAACACACTGTGTGCAAAAATAGTAAGCCTTACAGTAAGAACGATTACCGACTTCATGACCAATGGCCAGTCCACATCCATAAATTTCTGCTTGCTTCTTGAATAAATGACTGTTTGAGCCTCTGCCTCCTCTGAGTCATTGTTTGCTCCGCTTGGCGCACGTTGACGCTTCGGTACAGTCCACCTGCAGTAACTGGAGTTGGGAACACCTTGTTCTTGTGATGTTTGTTCCCCAACCCTTCAGTAGCAGCTGTCTATAAACAAACAGCGATTATCTTCTGGCCCAAAATACCTGCTAATGTAGGAAAAGCGGTTTTTTCATGGCTAACATTTGTTGCTCAAACAGAACCAAGAGCGGGCCAGCTGGGAACGCGGTTTTGCCTGATGTATCCTGCAGGTCTCCAGGGTGTTCTTTGTGTGTGAATAACCAAGCACTTCGGCTTTTATTCCTTAGGTGGCTCGGTTGTCTTATTCTGTGCTGTGTGCTGGTCCTGATTCTGGTCTTCTTCTATCTTGGACTGCTCTGTGGCACCTGTGGTTACGATAAACATGCTTCTCCAACAACCAGAGGCTGCATCTCCAACACGGGAGGAAATTTTCTTATGGCGTAAGTTTCGCTTATTGGTGAAAAATAAAATAAAGGTAGTTGTAGAAGGCTGTTTTTAATGATTTTGAAGGTCATATGTATGAAAAGAATTTGTTTCGTTACCTCTCTACGTGTGCTGAAAAAAATAGACCAAAAATAAATATTAACCTCACGTATATCCACTGGGGGACTTGGGGATTTTGGGTTGTTCTTTCATTGAGGATCATAGCTGAAGGAGAAAACCTCTGAATCTACTCTTTTAAGGCGAGTGATGTATCTAATGAATTTCTGTGTAAGCCCATTTGGAAATTGCAAAAACTGGGAACAGATAATTGAAAATATAAAGGTAATTTTTAGCTTTTTAGTACACTTGAGCACTTGCTCAAAAGGAAAAAAAGCCATGCGAGGAGTCAAGAAAAAGTTGACTTTCTCAGAACACTTCAGGAGGTTTGGGGTTGTTCTTGGAAGTTCCTAGTAGTGATTTAATGTCATTTCTGTTGGGTGTAAGAGAAAATTGTGTCCGAAGTCTGCCCAAAACTGTTTTGGTAGCACACGGCTGGAGAATTGAATTCAAAGAGGAAAATTGTGTGCTTTTGTGCTCTTTGTGCTCTTAAACTTATCTCTTGAAAGACTTTGCACATCCAATGTAAATGTGGGCATTTTAGATGCACTTTAGCTGAAGACTTTACCGTACTGAAACGTATAAGATATTTCAGAGGAAATATTTGGAAAGCAAGTGTTTTAGCCATCTATCAGTTTTTATCTCTCTGTTATATCTGCTGTTGGCTTCACTGTTGCCTGAAGTAGAAGTATTTTGTTCTTAAAACGCAAAAACTTACTCGACTTACTTCTTTTTCAGTGGTGTTGGATTCAGTTTTCTGTTCTCCTGGGTGCTGATGATTGTAGTGGTGCTCACTTTTGTCACAGGTGGAAACGTAGAAAAACTGGTCTGTGAGCCCTTTGAAGATAAAACTTTATTCAAGGTAAAGTTATTCAAGTTATTAAACAATGAAGAGAATCCCCATGAGTCCCGATGGTCTTGTCAGTTATGTATAGCTTATTATTTTTTATGGGACACTTCAAGTCAGTTTGGATCTGGTTTTACTTTCCCCTTATACACCGAATAGAGACATTCATCCTTCCTGGGTTTAATTTGCTTTGCAGTGAATCCTGCATGCCTGTCTTTCTTTGAAGATAATTTTTTCTGTGATTTAGCATTTCTTGGTGACATGGAGCTTTAATATTCACTTTCTGCATCAGAGATGTTGAATTTGCTGTTTTGCCTGTATTTCCATTATTGGGTGATAAGCTTAGATGTGGGTATGTGTCAAAAGATTGCATATGAATAAATTCATTAATTGAAAACTCAGAATTATAGTAATATTGCTGATTTTTTTTCTTCCAGGTTTTGGATACTCCCTACTTACTAAATCAACACTGGAAAAACTACCTTTCTGGCCTCCTGTTTAAAAATCCAAATATTAACTTGACTTTTGAGAAAGTGTACAGGTATTAAAGTTGTGGTTAAGGTTTAATTCAATTTATACATATTGGTTTTGTGGTATCTTGCACACTTCATATTTCAAGCATGCGCAGAAATTGCATGCATTCCAGAAGACATCCTGATTTTCTAGTGAATCACTAGCAAAAGCAATTTTATTCTATATATGAGTTATTAGAGAGAGCCTTAGAGTAATATTGTATAAAGATACTACTTGAGCTCTTTGAAAAAATATTTTATGTCTTTAAGACTAGCAGAAATTGTTAATGACTTGCTTTCTTATAGACTGAGCTTCAAAAAATATAGCCAGAACTTCTTTTTTTTTAAGGGCTGATTTTCTTAGAATATGAAAACATTGTTAATCATTCTCTTAACACTTGATCCTCAGGGTAGTTTTTAGGCTGAAGTATGTATTTTTATTTTTATAGTGATTGCAAGGAAAACAAAGGAATTTATACTTCCCTTCACCTAGAACACCTGTTCAATATCAATGAATTTCTAAATGTTAGTATGGTAAGTAAAGAAAGTATGAGTGAGCTCATGATTATTTTTGATGGCTGGAGAGGTGTTTGCTCTTGAACACAGTATAGCATGGCTGGGTTTTATGGGAGTTTGGTTTTATATATGATACATCCTGCAAGGAGGCAAGAACTCTCCAACTAATTTGAAAAAAAGAAAGCTATTTACAAATAAGATATTTTTTACCAGTCTCAGTGGACTGTGGAAGGTTTTCTGGTGTGCCTTTTTTATGGCCGCTGATAATAATATTAGTTTTAATTTTGAAACTTCTGTAAAAGATTCAAATCTAGCATCCTCCAAAGGCTGTTTACAGTGTTTAATGAGAGTCTTGTTTTTTATAAAAATGCCTTTTTTGGTTTGTTCCCTTCTGATTCCAGTCAAATTTATGTTGGTCCAGGATATAATACGCTTTGCTCTTAAGAATGGTTCTGGTTTTGGTGGGAAGGGGTCGGGATAAAATAAAATCTTTTCAGTTAAACTTTAATAGTACACGACTGCACTGTCATTACACAACTCTACTAATTTTGGGGTCGCCTGTAATACTCATCTTCACTACAGCAACCCCTAGGGGATCCGTATTCTGAGCTGCCAGGAACTGTACCCACGCTTAATAGATACAGTCCTTGCCCCCAGTAATACACAATTAAAATGAACAGGGAAGATTCACTAAGAGGGGAAAATAATTTTGAGTTTCCGCAGCAGAGTAATGGTGGAGGCTGGGAAGGAAGGCAATCTATCGCTCTGCTGCCTGTGCAGGACAGGTGACATTTTAGATTTGAGTGTAGTGCAAGAAGGCTTCGGGTAACACTAAGCAAGTCGTCTGCACTCACCATTAAACATCTTTAGAGGAGTCTCATCCAGTCCTGTGGCTAATACAGCAGTGTCTGTCCTGGCCACAGGTGAGATAGTGAATTCTCTGGGTTTCCCTGATTCGGGCCAGGAATATAACTTACATTTTTAAAGGATAACATTTCCTGGAAGGGAAAGAGAGTTCTATCTTTGTCTCCTCTTAGGAGGATCTAACATCTATTCAGAGATGCCTGCTTAAAATGTAATGGAAGGCAAGCAGTTCATTGGTATGAAAGATGCGTAGGTAGGTTAGAACACGGCATGGCCAGGCTGTGAGGATGCTGCAGATCAGGGAAGAACATTACCTGGTAGATTCTATCAAAGCTAATTGAATTAAACTGTTGTAAGCAAAAATCAATGTGTGCTTCGTCATGGAAGTGGCGAGTCAGCAAAAATAAGATGCTTTTTGAGAGGGGAGTGGCTACGGAGGAATATGCACTGGGTGCAAACTGCTTTTGTGCTTTATTTTGTTTCCCTCTCAGTATACAGAAGATGTAGCACTTAAAATTGAACACATTCAGATAAACCTCAGCAAAATCATTCTGCTGGATGAAATTGGGAAGGAGAATCTTCTGAATTTCAGCTCTTCAGGAATAGAAGGGATAAACTTTGCAGCATATTTGACAGAGGTGAGACTGTAGTAAACTGGAGACGCGACTGGGACAAAACATAAAATGAAATGTTTCTTTAACAATGGACAAAATGGAGAAAAATCTGCTTTTGTGTTTTGAAGAATGGCAAAATTTGGAGCAAAAGCACTGCAAAAATTAATGTCAATAAACAGTAAAAGAAATAAAGGGTCGACAAAGTAGGTGGTGTGGTTAAGTGCAAGCCATCTGTATATGCAATAATACTCGTTTTCTTTCCCTACTGTTCACGTCTTGTTTCAGATCAATAAGAGTGTTACCAAGGTTGATCTTCTGTCATTTGCTAATGACTTAGAAGCAAGAGCAGACCAGCTGGTAAGTTTAATACACTAACACAATAATACATAAAATATATTGTTTATATACTATATAAATACAGAGCCAAGTATTTAGACTTCCTATGGGCAAATTCTTGTACTTCAGACACATATATGGTACATTGTCACATAAGGAAAAGCTTTTGAGAACACGTTGCATGAGAGCTGTATTTTAAATATTGCTAATTATTGGTTTTTGTATGCTAACTTGTACAATTTGTGCTTTGGAAGTGTAATTTCTTAAATTCCACTGTTTGCTTTAGAAATGAGGGGAATACTCTGAGTATTTCCTGTGATAATGTCTACATTTTAGGGTCCCGGTTGGAAGAAAAATGGGTTAGATCATGATGGGAAAGATGATGGGAATTAATTTTCTTTCAGTTTGTGAGCAGAAGATTTTGCAATTAGCCATAAAATTAACACCGTGGCAGCTCATAAGGGCTCTGATGGGAACTGGGGCTCCATTGTGGAGGGAGGGTGCACAAAAGAGATGCTGTCTGCTCTGGAGGGCTTTCTGAATGCGGACACACAGTCAACGGTCAGAGGGTAGAGCTACAACATCGGCCGCAAATGAACCTGCAGAATGACAGGGCTGTGTTAACAGAGAGAGAATATTCAGTTGATACGTTTGTATGCACGTCGAGGTCACTGTCTATTTACTTTTCAAAATGAGAGTCATAGTTTAGCCACTAGATTGGACGCTGGCCCAAGACAGATTTCTGCGCTGGGATGTGGGAGAAGGAGTTACGCTGTGCACGTAGGACAGTTGCTCGGGTCTCTAAAGGACACACACAGCGGTGTGAAACCGTTCCATTTGGAATTTATCAAATATCCATACTTCCTCCAGGGAGAGGAGGGCACCGGTAGAGGCTCCTGGTGTGTTTACTCCAACTTTTTGCATAATTTGATCACACCCGTTGCGTTATCTTATCTTTTTTTTTCTTTTTGCATACCTGGCAAGGTCAGGCTGCTCGTCAGTTTTTTGTATCGTCGTTCGCATCCTCTCCAAGCACTGTGAGCCACACGTGGCCTGTTCGCTCCTCTGGGAGGTGTCCCTGCCCATGGCAGGGGGGTTGGAACTCGATGATCTTTAAGGTCCCTTCCAACCCAAACCATTCTATGATGATTCTGTGTAGGATGTCTGCTAACTTGGACAGACACCAGTAACTTTGCCCACGCTTCACTTCCATTTTCAATTTTCACTGTGCTATTTTGAAGGTAATACAGGTGAGGAGCTTTTGCTGTTGTTTTGGGGCTGTTTTCAAAGTGGAAGTTGAGGTTGTTCAAACATGTTATATCTTACACAGAATTGCCTCTGAGATGTCTGCTTAATGGTGTATTCTGCCTAGCTCCATAAAGGAAAATACATCGTGCTGGTAGAGTGGTTTTTCATTATTTTTTGTAATAGAATCTAAGGGAAGCATTAGAACTGAGAATAGATCAGGCAGAGTAATTTTTTCACATAAAAGACAACGAAAAATGCCCAGAGAGGTGGTGGAGTCTCCATCTCTGGAGACATTCAAAACCCGCCTGGACACGTTCCTGTGCAACCTGCTCTAGGTGGACCTGCTTTGGCAGAAGGGTTGGACTAGATGATCTCCAGAGGTCCCTTCCAGCCCCGTATCACTCTGTGATTCTGTGAAAAATACAATATTAAATGTGTTCACTGTCGCAGTGTATGTTTTTATTTCTTCCTTGTGATGCTATTTAGTGGAATCTATGAAATGTCTAAAAAAAACCCAAAAAACAAAAACAAACAAGCCCCACAACAATGTGACGTATTACAAAAATCAGATTTTTTTCAAAATTGATACTGGTTTCCAAGGATATTTTATAATCCTGCTTTGTTATTCATGATAGCTCTTAAAGTTTACAAAAACAATCAATTAAAAAAAATAAAAGTCGGGAGCCGCTATAATGAAAAATACCCTTCGCAGGCGCTTTTCCAAGTTACTGTCTTGAAAATATGTAAACTTCTGTGCCCCTCAGAAGAGTGCCCAAAACAAGAGCAAGTTCCCGTGACAGGGAAATGCTCGTCCCAGCTGGGGCACCGAGCTGCTGGGTTCCTGCGCCGAGGTCTGGCTTGTGGCGGGTGAGAGGGGGATGCGCTCGTGTGAAAAGTCACTTCGGTTAAATCTGTGCTGATAAGGTTATAGCCAGAAAAGCAGTATAGAGTGTGTTCTGGTTTGGTTGCTGAGGTTTGAATTATTAATGGGGTGAGGTGTTGTGTTTTTTTTTCCCCTCCTCGTGTTGGGGAGTTCAATTTGCCGTACACCGCTGTTAGCACCAGCTGTTGTGCAGCGGATGAGTTTACTGTGCAACTTTCATTGTTTCGTGTTTGCTGGAAAGCTTTGAGGCTACCGAACAATACCACATAATGGCATTTTTTTTTGCAGCCAAAAGGAGCACTGGAAAATGCCTTAAAGGGACATGCAAACAACATCCGAGTGATTCACAACCAGCAAGTCGTTCCACTAGAGCAAGCTATGGTAAAATATTAAAGCAATGTTAGACTTATTTGTAGAAAATATGAATCTCTAAATCTCTTAAATATGGTCTAGAAACCTGGATTTTTGCTATTATATAAGCAAAGATTACATTTGCATTGTGTCACTGAAGAGTAACCTGGTGAAAGTATGTGTTTAAGAGTTTTCCTGGTTACAGTACTGCCAGTACTCGGTACTGTCTAAAACCATGACCTTTTTCTTCCCCATTTTTTTCTGTATCTATTTGTGATTATGTATGAATGAAAGAGGAAGCAGAGAAGAACTTCACAAAATTCTAACCCTACATCACTCATTTTTCTTTTTCGCTTACCATTTGTCTTCAGTAATGAAAGAAGTTATCACTTTCACACTGTGTTTCTTGGAGTTAGTGATCTCCTGACAGTGTTGGAATTGGAAACTCCTGACAGTAGTATTTAGAGCCAAAGAAAAATCTTTTTCATTGATGCTGTAAAAGATGTGAAAGGGCTGCTTCTGCACTGATTTGTATAGTACCAAGCTGTGAATCTCATACATGCCTAGGTGTTGGTTTTTTCCCTCTACATAACGTGAAGACTTTTAGTTTATCCTAGCAGCAGATACAGTATTTCTGCCTCTATCAAAGCCCTCTTGTAGAAAAGCGTTAGGTCTTCTGTTCCACTCTGATGCTATGCTGTTCTTTCCTAATTAACTCCTAATTATGTTCATCTCTTTTTCCTTTTACAAAACTGACTGTCAAGAAATATGTTAAAGCTAGGGTAAGTGCTTTTTCCCTTCTGAAATTGGAGAATTGTAGAATTCTCTGAACACTTGGTTCTGATTTTAACTGTTCTCTCTTCCCTCCAAATAAATCTTACTCAATTTATTGCTACTAACTTGAGTTAAATCTGAAGTCTTTAGTGCACAATTCATAACTACTTAGTGTTGTTGGTGAAATACTGATTCAACGATTAAACCCACAATATATTAGATTTAATGCAACTGTTGTTACTATTTATAATGTGATATGTTGTATTAGAAACAAAATAATCTATAGAAGATCAAAGCATGCATATAATGTTAAAACAAGTGAGATCTTTTCCTTTAGTAATGACTTGAATCGGTTTTTTTCCCCCTTCTTTCTAATAGAGCACTTTAAATCAGAGCATTAGATTACTGAAGAGGACATCATCTGAACTTATGGTGAGCTTTTCTTTCTGGCAACAGGAACATTTGTATGTGTTTTAAATCCATCCACCACCATAGGCAGGGCATATATTTTCAGTACAGCTTTTTCTATTTCTAGCTGTTCTGTTATGGGAAGAGATTGTAATGCACTGAGGTTGTAACAGGGATTTAGATATCTTTTCTGCACAGCTTTTTCTACCCTGGCTTTCCCTTCCTTATAGAGGAGGAAAAAAGGAAAGAAAAAGCAATGTTTGGGATATTTTTTAAAGTACGGATTGTTAACTTAATTGCCACATGATAAAACAGACTTCAGTACAGTTCCATATATTGCGTTATGTTCCTAAAAATATGGTTGTTTTTTCTGGAGTCATTGAATGCAAAACTTGGGGGGATGACAACCAAGAAGCAAAACAGAAAAATACAACTGCAAAAAGAGAGCTTTGTGATTCACATCCTTAACCACCTCTTGTCCGATGTCCAGCTCCCACTGGGGCCTGTTTCTTTAGCATTGTACTCGTTACCTTCCTGCCTCTGCAGCATCGGCCCCGCTGTGGCAGCAAGTGGTAGCTTGAATCCAGACACACTAATTGGCACTTAAGAGTCATAGTCACGACAGCGTGATGGGCCATACCTAACCCGGTTCTTCCCATTAAGGTTTTCACCCATCCACAGCAGCAGACCAGCTAGATTATTTTTAGAATCCGTGGTTTGAACCTGGATGTTCATGGCTTCTGGTAGGAAGCCATGGAATAAGGTGTTGATTAAAAAAAAAGGATGATGATTCATCCTTAAGTATGTTTAAGTAACACCTCTACAGTTTGAGGCTGTATGTGCATTATTCTTTGTGTGTATTCTTTGAGAGACTTTATGGGATTGTACATATATTGAAGAAGTGTCTCAATCCTTTCGGATGTTGATTAGCAGCACGTTCTGCTGGTAGTCAAGAGTAGTGAGAGTATATGGCCTGCTGTTTTCTTCCTATGCACTGTGTGTGTCCCTAGTGTATACGCATACATCGATGAAAGTATCTCTACACTTAAGGAAAGGAAAGAGAATGGAAGAGAAAGCTGATCTAGTACATAAATTAGTTACATGGGTGCCAGGAAAAGATAACACTCATAACCACTGGTACCTTACTTTTTTAGTAGTGAGAGAATTTGTCCGATGATCGTGAATCCTTAGGCAGGCTCATATTCTGTCTGGAATTGCATGTTTTGTGAAGTTTTGACAGGACAGTGATGCTGGTTTATGAAGACAATATGTTACTGACAAGGGCTGCAGAGCCATTCTAACAGCCTGACAGGGGTTTATTTGTTTAAATGCCTTCTCTTCCTCTCCAGGTTAAAGTGAAAAATGTCATTAGTGCTGTTAATGCTGCCCAGCTTCTCATAAATAACAATGCTTCTCTCGTTATTGTCCAGGTAAGCTTTATTTGATTAAAATACATTAATTTATGATGTCATGGAGATAGAGGCTCACTTACTTTTGTCTGTTCCTAGGAGACAAAAAAGTACATGGATACCATAGTTGGCTACTTTGAGCAGTACATTGAGTGGGTCAAGGAGTCGGTAAGGTGCATTTGCTTTATTGAGAGAAGCTGCATATAAAAGACATTAAAAAACTAAATAATAGTAATAGTAAAAAGTGTTACATTGTTAGTATGTTTTAGTTTGTATAATTTAGTTTGTAAGATATTTGTACTTTCTATGAAGGTGAAAATTTGTCTCCTATAAATAGGTCTGTTGTGTTTGAAGTAGAATCAAAATGATGAGTTGTGTTGATTGGAATAAAATGCAAATTTAACACAGCATCATTTTTCCAGGGCTTGCCTTAAATCTACCATTTGTGCTAATATTGCACTGAGCCTGACCTTGCTTAGTTCAAATTAACGTCATTAGCATCTTGTTTTATTTTTCTTTTGTCAGCTGCAGCCTTTGAAAAAGAAAGCTGATGTTTTAAAGATGTGTATGTTCAGTTGATAGCATATCCCACTGGAATTTATTTTGAATTTGGGTAGGGTGAGAGATAACAATTTAGTAAACTGTATCTGTAATTGTAAGCAAGTTTTGAGATTCTTATTTTATTCTGTTAGATACTTCAAACTATTTTTTTTAATCTGTCTTTCAGATTGCCATGGAGGTAGCAGCATGCAAGCCTATTGCCAATGTGATAGATACAGCAGTAGATATTTTTTTATGCAGCTATATAACTGATTCTGTGGTAAGAAATATTTTCTGTTACTCAAAATTGGGCCATCAAGTGGGGAATGCTTTGAACATAAATCTGCATTTAATTATTCTGGCTAGACTATTCTGAAGTATGATAATAAAGTATCACATCCAAAGTTATGGAAGGGAAAAGCATTCTGATCTGGATCAAGTCCGATGCCAAAGCAGTGCTGGACTTGTTTTAGGTTCCCATTAAACTTAAGCTTTCTATTAGCAAGAATTCTGTAAAATTAACTGTTCGTAGTAAAATTCTTCCAACTTGAATTGCAAAGTAATACTAGCTTGGAATAAAAACTCTGGAAAGGGTGGATTTCATTTTGATTGCTTGATTCTGAACCCCCCTGAAATGGAAAAGCATAAAGATCTGAAGTTTCAGCTGTAACTCTTTCTAACCTAAGGGGATGGGGCAGAACATGAGTGAGAAACACCAATGAAAGACTTTCTCATGTGTCTTTCCTGGAATCTAGAAAACCTCATTGAGATAAAGGAACTCTTTATCATTTGACTTGTATCAGACAGATCTTAATTCATTTCTGTATAGTGGAGAATTTGAGTGTGACTGGTAGCAGTATATAAGGGTAATATTGGCTTTTTCATCTTGAAAAGAGCTTGGAAAGAGGACAGCATGTATTAAAAATAGAATAAGCAGCCATATGCCTGGAAACCACCTAAGACATCCCATAGCTATTACTTAACTTTATTGCACTTTTAGCCAGGTCCTACTCATACCAACAGTAAATGCATGTAATTAATCAAAGCCAAAGCACTCTAACCTTGATAATGCTCAACCATGAAATCTCCTAACCTGCCAGAATCACATTGTACTCATTGATTATCTCATAAGTAAGAGAGCTTTTCTTCTCCTTTGTGTAGCCATTAACCATCTGGTGGTAGATGGACCACGTTTTTCCTCATGATAAAACTTAGCTGAGTCACCTATAAGTCAAAATGCCTCCAGCCAATACAAGTCAAATTTGAAAAATCTCATTTTAACACCTGGTGATAACTCAGTTCAACTGTATGGTAATGAAATTAGTTACACAAACAGGCTGCAGTTAGCAAGTTCAAAATTACCTTGACAAAGTGCTGGAAACTCAGATTTTGACAACTAGTCAAAATAGTTGACAACTAGTCAAGACAACTAGTTTAAAATATCAAGAAAGGAAAAAGAAATGATGTGGCTAGTCAATTAATGCTGAGACACAAAATTACTTTCTAGCCCAAGGCTGACTACATTGAAATAACTTCTTAGGGCCCTATGGCTGTGTAGCTTTGAGCAGCTTTGGTCATATTCCTGTTTGGTTACATTTGTAAGACAGTGGTGTCCTTGCTTTAGCTCACATTGACAGTGGAGCATGCTCAACATGCCCTGTTCCACAGCAGTATAAGGAGCCTCAGATAGTCCACAAGGCCAGTGCCACTAATTTCTACTGTTTTCTTGTGGTAACAATGCTTAGAATATCACGCAAGGATTCAGTACTTTTCTGATAAATTTTCTCTGTGATCTTTTTTTCCCCTGGATTTTGCTTTGTTTCAGAATGCCTTCTGGTTTGGTTTGGGAGGCTCTTCAATATTTTTAATTCCTGCCATAATTTTTGCTGTAAAACTCTCCAAATACTACCGTAGAATGGATACAGAGGATGTGTATGATGAGTAAGTATGTACTCCTAAATAAGCTGAATGGCAAATGGGTCGAAGTGGTTTTTTTCTAGTGTCTCACACGAAGGCGCTGTAATCCTTGAACCTTCTGTGCTGTCAGATTAGAACTGCATGTTCCTGTGAAATACTGCGGGTTTGGGTTGGTGCCTGCAAATTGCTTCACGCAGGTGGGCTTTGGTTGCCCTGACTTGCCGTGACTCTGTGCAGATAGTGCCAGCTCTGACTTCGAGAAGCTTAATTCAGAATGAGGTCTTCAGAGCTTTGTGTACAGCATTTATATAAATATAAATAACTTCCCAATGTGCAAGTGATTAGCTTTGCTAAGTGACCTGTTTAGGTGAATTCTGCCTGCTTTGTAATCTCCTTGAATTAATTATTTGCTTTCTTACTGTCTCAGTTGTTCCTAACCAGTCTTTCCTTTTTCAATTGCAGTTCCTCTGTCTCAGGGACTTGGCATTTTACTTTATGATAACTGTTCTTACATATTTTCCCATCGGTTTTGGTTTTGCTGTTTTCTTTTCTCCTCTTTGTTTTGCTCATTGTTCAGTTAGCCTGTGCACTGCATTTCTCAAATTTCACACTGCTCATTTTTCATTACACATTCACAAGTCAGGAGAGCAGAAACAAGCATGTACAGCTAAAATTGCTCACTTATTAATGTCTAGTTAATTACTCCTCCTTTTCTGTGTTTTTGTAGCGTCGAAACTATACCCATGAAAACGTAAGACATTTTTGCTGGTATTTTTTAAAATTATTTTATTCAGGTGTGGGAGGGTTTATATTTTTTATGTAACATGTTACTTCAGAAGAGGTAACATGTTCTGTTTCAACAGACTTTATAGTTTATATTAGAGTATACAACTCAAGAAGAATAGCAAAACAATTAATTAATTTTTGGAGAATATAAAAATATTAAAAATGTAAAATTATAACTATGCTATGTCTTGAATGTTACAAAGGAAAAGTTATCTTCTATTGTACAGACACAGTTTATCTTTGCATATAATACCATCATCCATGTACATGTCTTAGAAGCCATACTGTACATAGTGCATCTTATAGTTAACATGGTCTTTCTTGGTGTATTTATTTTATTACAGTACAGAAAATGGTAATAATGGTTATCATAAAGAGCATTTATATGGTATTCACAATCCTGTTTTTACAAGGTAAACCGAGTCTGAAACTGCATGCCTTCATGTGTCCTTACTTAATCTACTATATTAATCACCTATCCGATTTTCTGCACGCTTTAAAGTGAATCACTTAATTCTCTATTTATGTTTTTTTTTTGCATGACTCACTATAGCAAATGCTGTATGATTTATATTTCTCAAATATTCTTTACATAACAGCAGGTTTTCTAGTGATTTCCAGCAATTTAAAAAGCAATTGCCTAAATTTATCTTAAAATCCAGGTAACTAGGTATCTAGTGCAGTGGGTGGTCCTAAATTGATAAACTTATTAAAATACTCCGTTAGCAGTTGAAAGTGATCGGATGGGATGCAATCTTACTCTTAAGTTGGTTTATTTTTTTGATGGTGAGGAGAAAAGCTTTTCCTGTGCACGGGGCAGGTGATCCAGGGTATGCAGAAAGCATGAACAGAGAAAATGGGTGTTTCTGCATAGGTAGAACTAGTGTAAAATCCCAAAACAAGAAGTTTGGCTAAAGTTTGAAAAAGAGGAGATTTGGGTTCTTTTCTGTCTCTATAACTTTTGTGCTGTAAAACCTTAGCTAGTTGTGAGACTTTCAGTTTCCATAGGGATAACATAGGGTGTCCCACAACTTCAATATTTGGGTTTCCAAAATATCCAAGTTGCTTAAGGCAAGATCTGATTTGTGATTGAAATCTGTAGCTCACTGTGCCTTAACTTGCAACTTCATGACTGAAAGTATAGATTAAATATTGGCAGAGAAGTTAGATATCACCATTCTTTCAGTAATGGGTAAATACCAAGAGAAGTCAAAGTTTGGAAGTCTTGCCAGATTTTATGGCTGCATCGGTTGTATATTATTATTTATTAGAACTGTATTTTACAATAATTATTTACTGACCAAATCTTGATTCCACATTTCCTTCTGAAGGAAGTATTTATATATAACAATGTCTTTAGTGATATTTATCATCATGATTGTCATGGTCTGTTCTGCAGCTTAAGGGCACTCCCTAAATTAACCTACGAGTCATTTAATTCAAAAGTACTCTCCACTGGCGTATCTAAGGACACTCAGTTTTAAGGACTTTCAATATTTTACATAAGAGGAAACTAATAATTGCTCAGGCCTTAGAAGTCCCTCTCTGATCTTTGAATCTTTAATATGAATGTTAATACTCTTGAGGTTCATAGCATGTTTTCTGTGATACTTCAGTGATTGATTAATAGTTTAATGCAGAATTCCTGAATAATCTAAAAATCACTAACATAAAATAGTCTTAAACAAAAACCCACTAGTTCAGTGTTGACTTCCTTTTCCTAAATTTTAAGTTACTCAAAATGGGTTTCCATAATAAAATAGAAGGATTCAGGTTGAAGCAGTGCTGTCTTCTGATGTGCTAACTGAGGTAATTTGAAAAACTGCTAATTATATGAGATACATGATTTGAATTTCTCAGTCTGGGATTCCCATAGCAATAGAGTCTTTTTTTCATTTCAGCAAACTCTTTGCTTTTATGCTATCCTTGCTTTTTCTCATTTCTTACAAATTATTTTGAGAAAGACTTTGAGAGATATGACTTTGGATAGATCTCTGTACACCTGTGCTTTTGCAGGTGTAAAGAATCCCATAGGTTTGGGGGGTTTGTCCTTTGAAATCAGCTGGATTGTTTTGCTGGAAAGAGATGCAAATATCTTTCTTTATAAATATAAGTTATGTTAATACAAGTATGAGATCTACATGAGATATATTTATATTTGTATAGATATCTCACGCAGGTGTTTTTATATACATGTCGAAGATACAAATAACCTCAAATGCAGCCACCATTTTTGTGAGAGCAAAATTGGAGGCTGGATTAAGTTCTCAAAGAGTGGTGTTGAATAGGTAATCCAAGCACTTCTTCCTATCATGAAACAAAGATAACCAGAAAGGTTGGTGGAGAAAACCATGAGTCTATTTCCTCCTGTTTGAAAAATTCTTAATTAATTGGGTAAAAGTTGGAGAACAGTCTGTGCCAACTGAGCTTGTCTCACCTTAGTTAGACATGGTATTTCTGCTGCATTTGTGGGCAAAAGAAAATGCTGGTTTGTTTTTGTTTTTTCTTGTATAGCTCTGTGGAACAGTGGTAACATACTGGAAACATTAAGGGGTAAGTAATAACCTTTTTAAGTCAATTATTTCTATAAAATGTGCTGCAAGGTTTAAAAATAAAAAACAAAAAATAATTATTGAACCATATTGATGTTCATATGAAAATCTATGGCTTCGTTCTGCTTAAATTACATTATAATTCTGTCTTCATCAAATTTTCCTGAATTGTTTTTGTGATTATTTCCAGGCTATAAAAATGAGGCTCAAGATTCTTCTACAGGAATATATCATTATTCTTCCAAGTGTATTGGCATTTGCATTCATCTTCTCAATTCTGAGCCACTTGTTTTATGTCACCCGTACTGTAAATCCCAAATGTACTATTGAATGTTATGCCATAAACTACTGTAAGAATATTTTGCGATCAGGGCACTGCCTCTCAAATACCACTGTTCAAGGCTTGAATTAAAACGGTTTTTGTTTTTTACTTTTTTACACTGGGCTTTCTACCTTACATCACAGTATATAAATTAATTAGATTAATAGCCTTTGCCTAGCAATCCTCTGACAATTGGTCAACTTCTTATCTTAAATTGTTGATTTGTGTTAAACACAGTACATACAAGTTTACATAAAATTACATTTTGTATACAGAGACTTTTGTATATACATTTTTCTTAAAACTTATAAGTGTTTAGTTAAGATTTTAATATTGTATAATACTCTTCACAATTGAATTTACCAGCATGATCAGTGTTGCTATTTGGTGCTCTTGAATGACCACTTTGGACTAAATTTGAAGTGTAATGGGATCCACAGTGTCTCCTTATGTCTCTGAAAAGTTCTGTTGCAGTTTTGCTTTCTCCCCCCCCCCCCTTTTTTTTTAATTATTTAATATTTAGTGGTTTTTGCAGTATAGACCTAAAAGGGACTTTTTGGAGAAGTTTGTTTTGAAACTCTTTGGGTGGGAGGGTTGGGAATGTGCGTGATGCGTAATATAGCAAAAAAGCTAAGCTTTCTAGCGTTCAGTAGTACTCAAAAAGAGCATGAGAGATGTCCTATGTTGGTGATTTTTAGAATGCTTTACATTTTCTGTCTCCCTTTTCTTCATTCACATTCACTTCTGTCATGTCCTTAATAGTATCACTGTTAAGCTGTGGCTCTTTCAGGGGGCAGTGATGCTATTTTGGTAAATAATTTCAAAATATGATTTCCAATATTGAAATTCAAATGTGTTTAGCAATTGGGGTTAACATTTCTACTGTTAACGTTATTGCCTTGAATTTAGGCATACAGTTGGATCGCTGAATTCATTAACAGCAGAATTAATCAACAGGGCCAAAAGTATCTATGTTACTACTGTAAAACATTTCCACAGGTGAAGTCATTGGGTATATTGAGCTAAATAGTGTCTCTTCATATATCAGTGTTGTTAACTTTGTTTGCAACGAGGTTCATTGGCTTGAAGTAGCGATAATCCTGTAAATCATTCATATAATTTTAAAGAAATGCTGAAAAGTGGTACCGGTCTTTAATCTGGAATAACCTTAAATTTTTCATTTTTAGGTCATAAATGGAAACATTTCTAATTGACAGTATGTAGCATATGTGTATATGTAATGTTCAGAACTGCAGATTTTTAAAAGTTTCTATTTTTAATTTGAGAAAATGTTCCAAATTCATTTAAATAAAAAAGAACTTGCTTAACTACCTGATGTTTGCTTCTCAATTATTTTGTTGTGTAGACCTGTCTCAGAAGAGTTGCACTGAATTAAAAATCTTTTTTGGTTTTACCCTGATTAAAAATTGGTGCTATATTTGACTTTTATTGATGACTTTACCTTAAGCAAGGTAAGAGACCAAGAATTGGAGCAGGAAGGACTGAGAGAACATTGACTCTGGGTGAGGGATCTTCCAACTTCCACAAAGGATGTGATTTATGCAAAGATGGTAGGATTTGAGCTAATGAGTTGTGGAGGTTTATCCACGTACCCTGCAAGTGCTCAAGGTATTACTGCTTCCCTCCGTTGTTTCTGTAGCAGAAATTAAATGTTTCCCAGTTCTTTAGGTCCCATGGTTCACTGCTAATTTGTGAATCCTAGCTTAATTTCTAAAAGGACAATTGTTTTCCACTGATATAAGAGAGCACGAGCTGTTTCATCTGAAGCACAGAGGACACAAATGGCGGGTGGGAGTGAGACAAACACTTGGCAGTAACATATTAACTGTAATACATAAAAATACCAAGGCTCTTGAGTCCAAGCTTTGGTATTTGTGCTTATCCTTCTAGTCTGATTTGTTTTCGTGATTACACTTTGAAAACTTTCAGAACGAGAGGTCTGAAACTGGGATAAAGTAACTTTTAAGTAGTTTCGAACTCTTTAACAATTATTAGAACAAGAGAGACAAATGCCATTAGTTTCTAATCTAGGAGCTGTCAGTGCTGTTGTGCATAACTGAGTTTAAATAATACATTTGTTTGTCAAATATTAGGAGGCCTTTGAGTGCTTGCAGTAGGGATTTGAAGTCCTTGAAATGAAGCGTGACGTGGGCAACAAGATTCTTCTGTCTGGCTGGGTGACGGGTGAGAAGACTCCCCGGAAGACAACAGAAGAATGAATTGTAAACCTTCAGTAGGCTTGTGCCATTGCAGTTTCTCCTAAGACTTGGCTGGCGAGCCACACCGCTTTGCATTTTTTGCAATTTTATTTTTTCGTTCTGCTTCACTGTCTGTGTTAAATTAATGTTTTTACTTTGGTATTTTCTGTAGTGATATCTACTGAGCGGCTAGATATACAAAATGGTATTCCATTCCATTATGTATAACTATTCTTAAACCCAGGGTTTCCAGCACCCGACGGTTATTCAAGCATACCCTAAATAATACGATACTCCTTCCAGAAGCTGTTCAGGTCAGGCTGGGTGTAGCACATGTGTCTTTGAAAGAAGTGCCCAGTGGGGTCTTACTAGCTGGAAAAGTCCTGTGGCTTGCAATAGCGTGGGAGGGATTTTTCTTCATGGCTTCCTGAATGCTAGGGGAGTTACTAGGATTTTTCTTAGCTCTGCTTTTAGTTACTGCAGCGGAAACTGCTAATACAGGATTCTGCGCTAAAATATCTCTATTCTCTTGCCTTTGTTTTATGGTATTTTTACAGCTCGTTTATTATGAACAGGAATTTTTTTTTTTTTTTTTTAAAAAAGTGAAAGGTGACGAAGCACCAATATCTATCTGACATCCTCTGGGCTCTATTCCCGCTGCTGTGACCCATGATAACCTAGTTCTGTTGTCTTGCTCTGTGGACTGAAACTAAGCCATGGTGTGACAATGGTGGTAAGACTTTCAAATGTTTGGTTTATGTTTAGTCCTGTAATACCTTATTTTGCTAAAGCTTTATTCCTTATCTTACTTAAATATTGCAAGTCTAAAAATCTTCCATGGCTCAAAGAATGTGCAGTTGATTCTTCCATGTGTCCCCACTGCATGTCATTTGCTGACAAAATAAAGTACTAAAGTTGCATTCTTACTGTGCAAATCCGCAGAAAACCCATTCCACAAATCAGACTTTGTTAGTAGGACACATTTATAACCATCCAGATGTAGCTGCATAGATTGCTTTGGCACTTTTAAATTATTTTTTTTTTTACTTCAATATGCTCTTACAAGCTCTGGCATGAAGATAGCTATAAAGCAGCTGGAGAATGGAAAATATCTGTTAAAAATCAAATATGACATGTTCATCCTGGATAGGAATGTGCTTCTTGGTTATACAACTATCGTTCTGTATTTAACTGCGTTTACAAGATTTGTCTTGTTACCTTCTTAGGAGTTCACAGGTTATTCGACACTCCCTTGGGCTATAAATTATGTGCACATGCCTACTGAAGTGTGATTTATTATTTTTATTTAAAAAAACCCACCTTACATCCCACATTTCGCTGGAAAGAGGCTTCTTTGTGCACCAAGCCTTTAAATTGTGAGCAGGCACTTAGTTATTGCTTTCGCTTTTTCGGATCGTGTTGCTCAAGGATCTCAGTCGGCTCCTCTCACCATGAAGAGTTTTGCTCTTCTTTTCCTGGTGGTGGTCTGTGGCGTGGGAGGATTGGGACAAAAGCTGAAGCCAAAGAAAAGAAGCAATGGTGAAGAAATCAAATTTCGGACTAAAACCAAAGATGTTTGCACAATGAGCATGAGTGGGGACGAGGAGATGAAACTTAGAATCGAATGCAAAAGCCAAGACATGTCCTACTGGTGTGAATTCACTGGCAAGCCGTCGGTCTGTCGTGCTTTCAGAAACAATCCAAAGATTTACTGGAACCAGATCGCCGCAGAACTTAGAAAGCTCCCGCACGCTTGTGAATCCACACAAGTGCTGAAGACCACCATGTGCCAAAAGGCTCCCGCAGAGGCTCTCATGAAGCAAATAGCTGCTGGTATGGAGCCAGAAGATCTAGCAAACCAGGACAAATCAGTCCAGAAAACTTCCACTTCTATGAGGGGAGCAGGGAAAAGCCCTGTTAAGAAAATAGGGAAACTTCCAATGGTACCTCTTGCAAGACCAACCCATCGTGGTCAAGGGTCTGAAAATGAAACGGAAGCAATGAAACTGGCACGGGAACATTGCTGGGAATCCCTGCATGGTTTCTGCTCCTACATTATTGGCATCTTTAGAGGTTAAGGATTTGCTTCAGGTAAAACTCCCATCTTTAAGCACAGCAGAATATACCTAAGAGTAATGCCGTTGTAGTTTTGTTTTATTTTGATCTTGGGGGTCTCTCAGGGGTGCAGACAAGGAGGTTCTGGGCTCGCTCACTAAAATCTAATGTGGCAAAGCCTCTACTGTGGCTTCTGAGGGGCTGGACAGCTTAAACTCCCGGTGATGGCTACTAGTTCAGGACCCCCTGACAGCCTCCTGTGAGGTCTTCAGTATGTGCTGAGATGTTTGTCCTGTCTGTTATTAATCTTGCAGTATTTCAGTTTGAACTGTTTGTATTGGGCTTGTTTTCTGCCTTCTGTCATTCCTTCCCTCTTGTGCTGACTTCTGGATTTAAGCCGGTGAAGTAAGATCAGTAACAAATGCATCAGCTGGAACAATTTAAAACTACATTCAGAAATTGAGAGGATAAAGCTTGTCCATCAAAACTGCTAGTTAATGATTAACCATTTTAATTTTAAAAATTAGTTCACAAACAACTCGTGCAGAAATTAGTAAAACCAAGCAGACTGTCTTGGTTTGTGGATATATTTCTGTGAGGCGCCAGGGGATCGCATGCAGGCGCCTTTCAGCCAGGATTTAAAAAGGCAAAGCCCTCACAGATTGGTTTTATACTCACTTCTATTTTGTCTTGGAGAGAAAGCCAGGAGCTCGTGATTATATATATAATATAATCAATTTATATATGTATATACACACATATATACAGCATGAGCCAGCAAGCGTTTAGGCTGCTAATGATCTTACTTGTGCTTAAGACAGCAGAGTGACTAATTTTTTTTCTTTTTTGTTTTGCAGAGCAAAGTTTTTACAGCTGAAGAAAGGTCCTTGCTGTAGTTTAGTAATTTAGATGTAAGAATTTTGGTTTAAAAACAAGTCATCTCTATAAATCTTGTAGCTGTTTTCTCTTTGCACCCCTAAAATTCAAACTTTTTAACTGTCCTGAAAAACGCATGAAATGGGAGTGACTGTACTTAAAATTAAAGTGTTAGGATGAACTAACTGTCTGTAGGTCTGTTACACACCAAGGCACACTGCATTTATGTAGCCCAGGTTCCACTTTTAAGAGTGTGTGTGCTGATTTGCTTCAGTTTGTTAGAGGTGAAAGCTGTAAATGATGCTACAGTTAGTGCAAACAATAAAAATAAGATTTTTGAAAATGTATTCAGTGTGCTTTCTTAAAATTTTAAATGGTGCTATTTGTATAAAGTCATGGTATTTGATACTTCTTTCTTAAGAGATTGTTGGTAGAACGTGTAAGAGGAGTTACAGGTCTGAGTCATTACTTTCCCACTGTGAACATATTTTCATTAATATTAATATTTTCAATGTTACTGTGTTTATATTACAATTGTAAGTTTCAGCCAGCAGGGAAAAAATGATTGGAGAAATGAGAGGAATGTAAGAATACATTTCCAAGCATAACAGATTAGAAGCGTTCATCTGTGACGCATCTGCGGAGTTCAGTGTTATTAGGATCTGTCAGTGGTAAAATTAATGTTTGGGTTCGGTAAATACTCTGAAAGGTAACTCGTATCTATGCACTTGGGCACTTGCATAAATCTCATCAAAACACAAAGCGAGACCTAACAGCCTGTTGACAGAGATTACAACACATGTATATTCAGAATATTTGTGAACTATGATTCCTTTTGTTCCCAAGATAGCTTTGCAGCAGGGATATAACTCAAAAAACATTGTACCACAGAAATTGCTGGAGTTCTATATTTGCTGTTAAACAGTTTCTGCAAGGCGTTGTTACACTTAAGTACTTCTCCAGCTTTACTCACAGATTCGTAATTCTCACTTCATAATTCCAGATCGTGACTGTCCAATCTCTAAACTTTGTGTCTTGTACCAAAAAAACCCACCTTGAAATAGTTTTCTGTCCTCAAACCTCTTGAAGTGGGAAAGAACAGCAATAATGAACGTGGGATCGGTGCAGAAGGTTGTATGTGAAAAGCAGAAGTATAGCTTGATTGCTGATCAAATGCAAGCTCAAGCAAATCTGTGTTTTTGTCTGCTATAAATCTGATGTGGTTAATCTTCATTTGTAACTTCAATTACCTTTGCCAGGCCCTTGTGCTGTGAGTAAAAAATGTAGTAGTACACCTACTCGCTTCTTTCTGTCATAGAAATGAATATAATTGATTTGGAAATGTATAAAATGCATCAAAGTGATATTTGGGAACTATTTGGAAATGTTAAGGAGAGGTTGAGGTTTTTCTTGAGGTGTGTTTTTTAAATATTTTAAAACTGCTCTTTTGTATGACGCAAAATCTGCACTGCAGAGTTGAGTATTTCGCAGTAGGATCCGCTACAACAGTAATGACCTCAAAAACGAGACTGTGTCTTGCATCGAGAGAAGTCTTGGAGGATCAGTCACCCACCATACCGTTAGCAGGAGAAGAGAGAAGGTTTCATCAGTTCACTGGAAGAAAATCTTTCCCCTTTATGCTCTCTTCTGGGTAGATGCACTGGGTGCAGAAGGCAGCAGAGTTGCCTGGCGCTTTGTAGAACTCTTTTTGATGATACAGTCTAAAATATGTGGCCATCATTGACTCTGCTTAGTAGAGGACAAATGTCACATACTTGCTAGTGCACTGGTTCCCAGGGAATTCATATCTCGTTTCAATTCGGCAGAGCCCTGCTGCACAGGACTCGGTGCTCGACGCTGCGTTGTCTGGAGTCACCACCCGAAGCTTCACTGTTGAAGTGGAAACTAGAAATCTAATAGTCTTGCACCAAAGGCCCTTCTTTCATGAAATGCTTTTGGTAAAATATCCAGGATCCAAAATACATAGTTAAGCACTAAATTTGATGAAAAAGCGAAGATTTCGGTACCAAGGTGATGCGTGGCTTGGACTGCATTTCATTAGGCAGCACTACGCGTCCTGAGCAAGTCAGTTAAATATAATGATCTTGCCTTCAAAATGTTTAAAAATTGAATGTTCACTGAAATACCTCCCCTTAGTGTAACAGTGCCGTGATTGTATCAGCTACATTACCATTTAATTGTTTAGCACTAGAAACCTACAGTCGTGACGTTTCAGTTGCCTTCTTGGTATGAAAGTGCTATTCATTGATGAAAGGATGAATTGAGAAGTGTTTGCGGTGAGTTTAATGCAGCCTTCAAGTACCTCGTGAATGAATGAGACCTGCTGTTTCATTCATTTTAGGTCAACCTGTTAGTCCCCACATACGTAAGCGCCTCAGGAAATCCGCTCAAGTGGAGATGGAATTTGTCTTTATTTTCTTGTCAGAGGAACAGCAAGCAAAATGTTTGTCTGGATTCCTGCAGCCCGGGAGACCCCTGATATCCAGGCCCACTGCTTCTGCTCCTAATTCAGGGCAACGTGAGGTAGTCCACCTGCCTCAAGATCCTCGCCCTTAGATTCCCACAGAAGCAGCATGATTATTTGCTACTTTGGCAAGGTAAGCCTCCAAGAAAAGCAAAATGATGCGTTTGGAGAACCCATGTATAAAAGGATGTGTATTTAACACGCATAGTTAAGATCCAAGAAAGACACGTAATGGAGAACCACCAAAACGGTTGGGACTGGAGCACACTCCTGTGAGGGAAGGCCAAGGGAACAGGTCTTGTTCAGCCTGGAGAAGGCTTTAGGGGTGACCTGATAGCCACCCCCCAGTACATATGAGGAGGCTATAGAGAATATGGCTCTTCACTGACTCGTGTGGTAGGAGATTGATACAAGTGAGGTTCTGACCTGGTGTAAAGAAAAACATTCACTGTAAGGAGAATAAACACAGGTGCAGCAGCTCGGGTATCTCCATCTGTGGACCTTCTCCTCAAGTCCAACTGAATAGCGTTTAAGCAACATGGTCTGAATTTACAGTGGCCCTGCTTTGGTCAGGAAGTTGGACTAGAAAATTCTCAAGGTGCCTTCTGGCCTGACTGATTCTGTGATTTACAATGGAAACACAGAAGAAAGCTTAAAAGTTCTGGTTATTTAATAACGAACACCTCTGTCAGCATCTGTGTCTACTTAAAATGTAAAAAATGTGCGTGGATCAAACTTTCTAACTATATCCAATTGACAAGAGACAATTTTCTTAAGTATGTTCTGGTGGCAGATCCCATCATTAAGTTGAGTGTGTTGTCTTGGATAACTTCATGTTCGGTGCCTCTGTCCCATGGTACATATTTTTATGTAGCCTCATTTTGACAGCAGAGAAAATCAACAAGAAATTTAGGTGTTAAGGAGCACCGAACATCAGGTTCGTTTACCTTAAAATCAAGTATCCAAAACTAAGAAAATTGCCGTTTTCAGCGTGTAGGTTACTTGTGTTAACGTAGACCAAATCCACGCCTCAATAACAATGTTGCTTTGTCTGCCCATAAGTCATCCCAACTATGCAGTAGTGCACTCTGGTGTTTTCTGAGAGAACTGTTGAGGTGTGTTGCCTGGGCATTCTTGTATGGTTTGCATTCTTGATTTTTCAGTTGGTGTTGTAGCTGATATGGCTATATTTTAGGGACAGAATTCTTCCAGAAAAAGAAGAAGATAAAGGAAAAACTAAAATTTCCCAAACTTGCCCGTTGCGGTTCCTGCTTCTTTAGGAGCTTTATAGTTGTCGATTTCTTTTTTCTGTCTCTCTTGCTGTTGGTTTTCCCAACCTCTGCTTCCTTCTCTGAAGAGGAGCCAGACGCAGCACAGGAGATTTCTTTTGGCTCTCTCTGCTTTTCCCCTTGCGAGCAAGAGAGTTGCTCTCATCAGGCTTCACAGAGCACTTTACAGTGACAGAAAGCGTGGGATACGTACGCGAAAACAGGAATAAGAAAACCAAGCGGAAGAAACGCAGTCAGTACGGCGACAAGACATTGGCCTTGGACTCACGGACTTGTCATCTCAGACGTACCGAGAATCTATTTTATTTCACTTTCGTGTCTTGTATACAAAGTTAACCGCATAAACGTTAGGCAGGAGGCCCGGTGCTGAGTTCCCCGAGTAGATCTATGGCAGTGCGTACAGAGCAAGAAAAAAAAAAATAAATATGAAGCCGGTGTCTGACCGGGAGTGGAAATTCATGTTCCCCTCACCCCCTCGTCCTCCCTCTCCTCGGCGGGTTATAAAGCTGTGGGTGCTTTATAAGCTTTATAAAGCTGCTCTCCGTCGGCACCCAGCCCGTGGTGCGCTCTGACGCGCGGAAACAAACCCTACAACTCGAGTGGAGGTATAAGGCAGGTATGTTTATTGCGGCGCCGGGTGCAAGGGGGATTTCTCCTCCTAACTTGCACACCGGCTCGTAAAACAAGCATCTATTTATGATAAAAAGCATACATGTTCATTGATGCGGGCTGGGTTATTATAATTAATTCTAAGAAAAGGCGTTACTATTCTAATTATTTCTAGGAACTCATTATCATAAGTCTCCTCCCCTTGCCGCATGCGTACTGCCGCCCGGTGGTCGTGGGCCGGGGTCTTCTGGAGGAAGGCTCATAGTCTTCTTCACCGTGTACTTTTACCTTTGGCTTAGAATGCTGGGCTGGCTGGACCCCAAACCGCGAAACTGGTCCCGACCAGATGGACACTTTACCCAGACAATTGGGTTCCTCCTTAGCATGCAGGCTGTTCCTGCTATCTTACACACAAGGCCAGTTCCTTATCTTGGAATGCTGGGCTCCTGGGCTCTGAGCTCTGTTCTTTGCCAAGCTGTACTAAATCTACACTAACGACCTTTAACCATTCATTCTCCCAATCAGCTCCCACCGCCTCCGGCCCTACACAATGGCTGCAGTCAGGAGGGGGAACAGAGGCGGCCTTTTAGGTCTGCTGGCTGCGGACGTAAAGAACTGCGTTACTCTGTCGCTGCCGCCCGTAAAAATTAACGTGCAAATGGTGAAATTGGTTGCCCCTTTATTTGCCTTACCAGCGTAATGTGGTGTGCCGGGGGCGGGGGGGGAGGGCCCTCCCCACAAAGGTGGCTGTAATAAAATTAAGAATTTGCCTAGGAACTGAAGAGGGCTAGAAGCTTCCCGCCGAAGGAAATGGTGAGCAAAACGCAGGCTCTGAACTCTGACAGAGGGGCCTCCACGTTTCCTCTGCCAAAACAGAGTGGGAGTGCTGCCCATCCTTCTCCCCTCTCATCCCCCTTTGAGGAGGCACGGGCCACATGGGTGCTGTCACCAAGGTACTGAGATGCTCCCCTGTCTTCTACACTCCAGAAATTTAATGTGGGAATGCACAGATTCGTGTTTGCAGCTGGGGAAGGTTATCTGATGCCCCTCACAATAAGGTGGGAAACCTGACCGGTGTGGGAAGGTGACAGGAGGGAAGAGTGGAGTAGGGTTTCTACACCTGCCTGCAGAAAACGTTACCTGAGACCATCATGTCTCTTCGGTGCCTCAGATGGCCCAAAATGAAGCTGAAGCTCAAGTGTTTGAGCAGCACTGGTTTTTGGGTGGGGAGGGAGTTGCATGGCCTCCATGAGGGTCAACTCCTGAGTGGGCTGCCCATGGCCCAGGTGTGAACAGGCTGTGCAGGGTCACTGCGTTCTGTTGTGTTGTGGGGCCATGTTACAGTGTTGGGCTTGGGTTGTGGCTCTGGGGCCCCCAGCAGTGCTGAGGAGGGTGGTTTGCTGGCAGATGTAGGTGTTTCTGCTGCTCTGCAGGGTCTGGCTGGGAGCAGCAGTGCTCAGGAGACGTGGCTGGCAGGAACTTGCCAGGGGCTGGAGGCCAGAGTGGGAGAGACACCAATGTCTTTCATGTCATGCTGGTGAGCTTGGGCCATGGACTCATGGGCTTGCCTGTAGGGTGGATGCTGGAGCAGGCTGTGGAGTCATGGTTCATCAAGACAAGGTCTCCGTCTTTCCTCAAGACTTGCATCAAATACTGCTGTCCCCCACGACCAACCCTGCACCACTTTCTCTCATCAGAAAGATGTTCCAAGACGTGTTGTTAAAACCTGTCCATAGAAGTCCACGTTGTGTCTGCTATGAAGGTAAGCTATGCCAGGACAACAGGAGATATATTTCACAGTATTGCAAACAAGAAGAGGTAAGAGCCATTGAGTAGCACCAACAAGGAACATCATCTGTAGCCATCTCCTTCTCCTGTTTTCTTGGGCCTGAAATCTTTTACGTAGTTGAAATCGATTCGATAGCCTTTGGTTTTGCTTCATACTGATCGCATGACGTCTGGGCATCTTCTTGGCTCAGGGTGAGATAACAACTGAAAGAAATCAGAAACACTGCTTTCCTGCTCCTTAGGGAACTGTAAAACTTTTAATAAACACTACATATTTCACCTCAGCAGCAGCAATGTCCTCTGGCAGGAACATACTTCATTTGAAGTACAATAGATCAATCACAGTGATTTGATGGAATGGGCAAACTTTTTTACTTTTTTTTTTCTTCCTCACTATTAATCTTTTTTTTTTTTTTTTTTTTCTTTTGTGTGGAGGATTGTGTCATAAGTGTTCCTGGCTTGGAAAGAGTCCAGGACCCAAAATTAAAGATTACCTTAACTCCTTACCACCAGACAAATTATTCTTCTGAGTATATCATGGTCCTTTTTAAACATCTACATTTTAGTTGAACTCGAATAGCAAAGAGCAGTATATGGCTACTTTGCAGCTTCAGCATAATTCACTTGAGCAAAGAAAATGTACTGTCAAGGACTAGAAAGTGTAGAAAACTGACTAGAAAGCAGTGTAGAAAACTGACTGCCTTCAACAATTGTGAGAAGAAAGGCACACTGTAAATATCTGAGAAAGGGGAAGAAATCCATCCAAAAAGGAAATCCTCAGGTAATGAATTTTCCACGTCATGCTCATGTCTGTTTTCTCCTGTGTTATCTAAAAGTTATTAAAACCAAAAATAATTGTTGCTATTTTAAGAGACGTATAATAATTTAATTGCTAGTGTGCTTTCTACAACACCTTTGTGCAAGTGCATCACTTCTCAGCCTGTAGACCTGGAAAGGAAAACTGAATTTGATTTCCACATTGCCTTCTATTTGTACATTTCGGGATATTTACCAAAAAAAAAAAAAAAGAAATATAAAGGTAACTTTCTTGCGTCTCTCTGACATAGACAAGTATCATTATCCACCTTTAAAAGCTTAGGAAAGAGAGACGTGTAAGGGGGCCTCTGATAGCAGATGTTTTGACAGAAGCTAGCGTGTTACACAGTACTAGGTGTGTATTTAAGCAGAAACAAAAATTTAACACACATTTTAGTAATTCTACTAGATGATTATACACATGGGAACAAAGCCTATCCCTCACATGCCCCAGCGTTGGGCCCTGAACGTGCAGTGAGGGCTCTCAAACAGAGCCAGCTGGTTACACAGCTTTGTTTGGCTGTAATCAGTAGGTTATGCATATAGATACAATAATGGAATTCTGCACTGCAAATTCTATCTCAGGTTTTGCTGCTTACAATTTTACCTGCTTGCATATCTGTTTGTCCACATCACACTAGTTCTTCCAACTATAAATCTGTCGTGCTACAAAGTACAGGTTAATATATATAGCGTGTCTGGTGAATACAGACCTGCCAATGTCTGCCAGCAGGTAGTTTAATGTAAATCTTCCATCTGAATGCAACAGTGTTTCTCTGGTCTAGTTATGTTTATACTTAATTAAAACCATTACTCTTTGGTTCTTTCTGTTCATTACCTTAAATATAATGATTCAGAGAAGGGAAGAAGAGCTGATAAGGAGAGGAACAAAAATAATATTTAAAACCTAGCCTGTGTTTTTATATTTAAAAAAAAAAACACCTTTGTGCAAATAGTAAACAACTGATCTTGGGTAGCTGGAGGAACAGAGTGCTTATTGATGGGTTAACAGGAAAGGGCCCTTGAGAATGCCAAGATTTCATCGACTATTCCAAAACTAAAATTTACAAGTGTCTATATGGTGAGAAGACAGCAATGAAAAATGCCACTTTTGCCCTTTGAAGTCATTCAATTTTATGCCATCCCTAAAATAAACTAGGGTTTTTAAGTGATTTTGCGAGATCATGTCACAAATTTTGTTCGTCTTCAAAAATCTCTTTTTGTTCTTTCAGAGCAGAAAGTGTCCAAAGGTTATTCTTTTTCTTCTTGATTTCAGCCCAATGCTGGAGAGAAAGCAACCTGTCTGGTGCACCCCATCTCACTCCCTGCCATGGTGGTGGGGCAGCCATCGGGACTTTTTGCGCTGTAGACTGTAACAGAACGCTTCAGTCAGCAGCTTATCCTAGTTCAGAGCAGCTTTGGGCTTTTAGTGATGCTGAAACGAGGAAGGACTAAGGTTTCTTTGCTGGACTGTCCTTCAAAAAGCTATAAAGTCCTGTTCTCAAAAGGAATTGTCTAGCTCCAATTTATTTTAAGATTTGAGGTCAAAACCTGACCAGAGCTAACAGAAAGAATCCCACAACCTTCCCTACCTATTCTGAGGTCTGGCTTAAGGAAACACTTAATAAAAGCATTGGGAAAGACTGCTTTACCATGTGTGAGATGCACTCTTGTACTAATTAATAGCGAATGTGAGTGCAGACCACTGGACATTTATTAAAAGTGTGGTTTGCGGGCCAAATCTAGCAGCACCTGAAGTCTCTCCTCTTTCCGTATTTTCTTCAATGTCCTATTCAGCCTCAAACCTCCAATCCAAAGTGTTAAAAGATAACCTTTTCTAAGTTCCAGGCATACATCAGATGTCCTTGTGATGACTGAAAGCTACCTGAACAACTTTTCAGAACACTGGCCGTTTCTGGATCAGCTGTGAGAAGGGGCAGGGGAGGTACAGTCTCTCTTCACACCACATTTGTTCCGCCTGGAGGGATGCGAGGGAATGGCGAGTGCCAGCGCCTGATCTCCAAAATCCCTATGGAGTGTCAGGTGATTCTCTTTTCTTATCTGTTCAGTTTGCCCCAAGCCTAATGCTTATTAGTGTTTCGTGAAGTCATTTAGACTGTGTCATCACCAACATGCATACAATATCCACTGTCTATTAAACAATTGTTTTAAATATTGCATTAAATAATCCAGGACTCAGTTTCTGAAGGCTGTGGACAGGCAGTGTGGGAAGTGCTTATGGGAAGGCTGTTCTTTACCAGATACAGCCTTCAGGCCCGTTCCCAACCAGCAGGTTATTTAACCAGGATTCAGGTGTCTCTACCAACAAACAGGAGAAAAATCCCCAAATTCCCTGGTAGCATGAAGTAGGATGTAGATGTGAGATTCCTATAGAGGTGCGCAGGAACAAATATAATTAAACATGAGTAAAAAGTTAGTTTGTGTAATTCATGTGATAACAGAGGAAAGAAGGTAATTTAAACTAGAATTGGAACTGTAACACTGCAGCATTAGCAGTGGCATTCTGATATATGGAATTACTGCGCTCCTTTTTACCCATTTTCAGAAAATGTGTTTCTGGCTGAACAAGGTTGAATACCCCCGAAAATGTCATAAATATTTAGAATACTGCTAGTCCTATGCAAACCCATAAAAAAAAGTATTAATACCTAGTGTTTAGGATTATTAATTTCTTGTTTGTTAATGATCTCCACATGGAGGAGCTGTAGAGTTAGAAATGATCCAAGAAAAACCACTAAGTTTTGAAAGGACAATATAGTCAGAGACATCATATCTTCTCTTGGTTAACTGAGCAAACCCCAAACCTATCATAAATGTTGAGGGATGTGTGTCTTTCAGCCTTTGCTAACCATAACAAGTTGCAGTAGAACTTGGAAAGATGGGTCAAGAAACCTTTTTCTTTGTTAATGGCTTCTATTCACTGTGTACCCAAACATGCTGATCTCAGTAAAAGCAAAATGGCAAATAAGGTTTATCCATTCCATTTGTCCTTTCTCTGTGCGTTCAGGGGCTTATGTCAGATGTGAAAATGCTGAAAGCGACCAGCCCACACAGTAGGTGTGAAGTGCAGACCTTTATCGTCATTCTTCTGACTCGCTGAGCTTTCAGCAGGACTTTACAGAGCCCCTTCCAGAGGTGAGCTCTTGAGCCTTACAGCCCAACTGCATTTAGGGGTTGCTTATACTATGTTTCAAGGATAACCCAAAGATGATGGAGGATAAACCTTATGCCTAATCCTGTCAGTGTGTAGGTCAGGCTATGGTGGCTGATGTGACTTGTGGAGGCATAGTTTGTGTTAGCCCAAGATCACTTTTTCCGTGTAGCTGAAACAGTTTCTTCAAATGTAGTAATCTAAACCAGCAAAGGAGCTGTCATAACTGTGCCTGAGCCTTCTTGTTGTCTTTGCTGTGATAACTGTGATGGTTTAGAGGCATGGACCCATGGCGGTGTCAGTGTAGCTTGGCCATCAGTATTTTTAGCAAAGGGGAAGTTCTGCACATGGACTGAACTCTCTTTCCAACTGGAATCCACTGGAATAAAAAATTCTGTTAGATATTTGCAGGATTAAAGTCTCTGTGGTGGGTTGACCCCAGACAGCAATGAAGCATCCACCAGCCTTTCACTCCCCCTCCCCAGTGGGATGGAGGAGAGAATCAGAAGAGCAAAAGAGAGAAAAAAACGTGGGTCAGGATAAAGACAGCCTAATAAGTGAAGGTAAGGGGCGGGGGGAACCCACAAAGTGATGCAAAGACATTCACCCTACACCTCTTACTAGCAGGCTGATGCCCAGCCAGTCTCCAAGCAATGCCTACTCCAGTTTTATTGCTGTGTGCAACCTCTTATGGTATGGAATATCCTGTAGGTCCCTTTGGTCAGCTGGGGCCAGCTGTCCTGGCTGTGTCTCCTACCCAATCTCTTGCCCACCCTGAGCATTCTTGCTGGAGAGAGGACAGAGTGAGAAACAGAGAAGGCCTTGACACTGCTTAGCAATAGTTGAAATATCGGTGTGCTATGAGCAATGTCCTAGTCACAAATTTAAGACACACCACCATATGGGCTGCTATAAAAAATTATTTCCATCTCAGCCAGACCCAGCACAGCCTCCCACACCGTAAAGTCCCTGGTTTTCCATTCCTGGTTCCTGGAACAACTTCTTGGTTTCTGTTTCCATTTTTCCACTGTATTTTAAAAGTGTGCTTGAAATGAATGTTTATTTCGTAGCAAGTGCTAGAAGCATCTTGCTGTGCTTGGAACCAGTGTAAAAAACCACAAAATTACCCGGCGCTGATAAACTCATAAGAGTTCATGCAATATACTTTCTTAGTCAGGGTAGATCCATCTATTCTTCTCTCTCCACACATACATACACACCCCTTATTTCAACAAATATACAAATAAAACCACAAATATTAATGAAATATAATGGAAGGGGGAAAACTACTCAACGCTTATTACATTATATTATATTATATATACATCTGTGTATATATGCACCTGTGTATTTATCGGTACAGCTTAATTTATTTGCAGAACAGATCCTAAGAACAGACAAAGACCAGAGTTGTCACTGAAATAAAGACCAGACTTCTGAAAGTCCATCTATTCTGACCAGGATTGCATTAGAGAAAAACTAGAAAGGAAATCTGTGTTGCTTTGATTTTTTACAGTAAAAGGTAGAAACGATAATTGTTGCATCTTCCTTGAAAAAAATACTGTTGATTACATCAGTTGAGATCAGATGCAGTTTGCAGAAGCCCAGACACAACCTCAAAAACTCTGGTCAGCAGCTAGGAAAGAATGTCTCTCTAATATACCACATCTTGGCCTGTACATACTCTGTCTTCAGCTCCATTCATCCTGTATCACTCTGCAACCACGCCAAGGTGTGGAAGAATTTCCCCACTGCTCTGGTCAATATTTGAAGTGTTCCAAACCACACTCTGACCCTCAACTGACCTTGTTTCCCTTCGCCTATGTAGGATCAATTTGTATTTTTGCTGCCTGTAAAGGAGCTAATTCAGTTGAGACCGCTGTGTATACATCAGGGAAAAGCTGAAACAAGTGCCTAAAGTCATTTCATATTCCAACTAAGATAAAAAGATCTTACCTTTATGAGAAGGTGGATTAGAATTAGAAAAGGGCTGAATCTCATGTATTACCCTCGTCTGCCTTCAGTAATTCCACCAGTATTGCCTTAATGCAAAGGCTTTTTTTCAGCTCTTCATCTGAATAAGCATATGGGGAATTTTTTACTGCAGTGCTATGACAAGAGATAAGGTATTCATGACAGCTGAAAGAATTTTTTGGTAGGAGCCCAGTGTTTATGGTAAACAGCACTGCTCATAAGACAGTCCCTTGTGTTCTAGCAATATGTGTCTGATGTTTTCATGTAACATGTTAAATTCTTCCTTCTTGTAGATACGCGTGACTTGCCGCTACCCTGAGTAAACTCCAGTCCAATGGCAGGCAGTAATTTACAATGGCATCTTTTTATTAGTTTACTCGTTTTATCTTTCTGTAAGAGAGCAATCCTTTGTCTGATTGTATTTCTGAAGCTGTTCTGGTCAGACAGACAGGCTCTTGCATTGCTCTAAGCTATAACAATCTTAGCAGGCTAAATAGTTCAGATGGCAATTAGGCAATCGTTGTTTCCCCTGGCTGCCAAAACAACTTGAGCATGCCCTGAATATAGTGAAATCAATAAATCTATGCTAACAAATCAAGCGGGCAGCCTGCTCAAATAAAATCATGGGACAATGAAAAGATTGTGCTTGGAGAGTCCTTAGCTGTGATTTGGGATAGAGAAGTGGTAACTTCCAATAGAGTCAAAATTAAATGAAAATATGTTAAAAAAAATCAGATTTTTGAGGTTAAATTCTTCCTGATATTGGGAAAATCAGTATGAAACACATTTCAGTATAGTATTCCTCTATTTCACATTCTTTTTCTTCCAAGTTTTTTTTTTCTTTATAAAATATAGTCTTTGTATTTTGTGAAAGCTAAATACTAAAGATGAGGAAAAACTAGATTTTTTTTGTATGTATCTAATCCCATCTCCTCTTTGGTGACCATGTAGCATTATTGGATGCAAATAAGCAGGGACCAAGATCTTAGGATCCACTTAGATTAGGATATGTTTTCCACTAACTCTTGTATATTATCAATCATCTTTATCATGGTATCAGCATTTAACATCCTGTATAGAAGAGGGTAATCATGTTTAGTTAGCAATGGTAATTATCTATGCTTCTTTGTCTTTAAATTGTTTCAAAATCAAGGGAAACTTTAAGGTTGGTTCAAGACACCTTCGCAATAAAATTAAGGGAGAAGTGGCATCTAAAATTTTCCTATCCTTGTTTGAGTTTGGAAAGCCTCCTCCTGCCAAGGCAAAACACCCTGTCAACCCCACTTGGCATCAAAGTTTTCTGTCTCCTGTATACATGTGGTCCACAGAATTTTCCTCTGTATTATCTCATGAAACGAGGGATTTCCTCATCATTTCAGAAACACATTCCTAATGGTCGTGCTCCATCACTGGCTTGGATCTCCTTGGGTTAATTAAAACCACTTCTATTTTTCTGAAAACATGACTGTCCTTGCCTATCAAGATAAGTAATGCTCTGCAGGTCTGGAAACAAACTCTCCCTTTTCGGACTGCATGTGAGAGTGTGTTCAGTAAGCAGTGAGGCAATAGGTGAACAACTGCTGACTGCCAGGTATGAGCCAAGAGGGTTAGAGCTTTGCTGAAGAGAAAAAACACCTTGGCAGTAATGAATTTCAGGCTATTTTAATCAAAATATTGCCAACATAATGCAGCAAGAAAATGAAGAATAACATTGCAAGTAAGAGCTACTGAATTCATAGATGAGGAAGGTAATCAGTAATATGAGGGCTACAAATGACAGATAAAATGATTAAGCTGTTAGTTTCACTCACAGATAACCACTGTATGAAGGAGCTGAGCTCGCTTAATTTACTAGTGCTTCAGGAATTTAGTTCTTAATGGAAATGCCTGAGCATCTGCAATTGGGAACCTCAACATGAACTGGAATTTGCTATAAAATAACTTTACCGTTTAGTCTTGTAAGGTGCCCTTCTTTTTATTAGCTTATAATTAATATAGAGCAGTCATTCAGTTTCTGTTGCTCTTATTAACTTGAAGTTACCACTTGTTTGAATTAGCTAGTTTTTGTTTGTTTCTTACTTGGGTTTCATGATACCAGTTTTCACCTGGATGGTGCTCTGCCAAATTCACTTGTTGGTTTTGGCTGGTTTGTGAAATAATTGGATTCTGTCAAAGACAGTGAAGACATAATCTGGTGCCTTTTTTTTCATACTTATTTAACTAATATAAATTTAACTCCAGGTCAGAAGTAACTGAAAATTATTGTTGACTGATGAGTCTCCTTCAACCTTCTTTCCAATGATTATGCCTCCACGTAGAACAGCTAGTAGACGGATCTCAGTGCACTGAAACCATCACCACATTTTAAATTGACGTCCAGAGCAATGGCAGTAGGCTATGGAATATTCTTCTGAAGTGTTGGTCACAGGTGGTGAGATGCAGAAAAGCTGGCATCGGTGCCACTGCCCGTGTGACAACTTTTTTGTTGCTATGTAAGAAGGCTTCAGCATTTAGGGCTGTCAGTATCTACTGTCTTTTGTAGATACTAGATTCACAAAATTAAAAAAGGAAATAAAGTTAGGAGTTCCTTGCCTGAAGCTTGTTTACCTAGGGGTGGAAACGAGGTGCCAGAGAACAACCCACTGC